>NW_022104553.1:32736508-32762555 GCF_000313985.2 Echinops telfairi
ACATTAGGTCCTCATTTTCCCCCTCCCTCCCCACTCCCCCCTCCCTCATGAGCCCTTGATAGTTTATAAATGGGTATTTTGAAGATGTAAGTTTTCTAATCCATAACAATTATATTTGGAAGCAACCTGGGTTGCAGGAGGATCGCCTTGTTTTTTCCTGAGGCCTTTCCTTTTATATCAATTTTCATTATGTTGAAATCAGAGGTCGTGAGCATCATACAGGCTTAATTAAACCTGACTGCCTTCGGGGCCTGTCCCCTGGAGGTTTTCACTGCGCTGCCATCTTCTTCTTGGTTCCCTTCTCCAAGTCCCTCAAGGTTGGGATCAGGAGGCCATTTTGAAAAGAGTGGCCCCTCCTCGAATCCCATGGAGGGGACGCTTTTGCTTGACCATGATGGCGTCCCAAATACTCCATGACCCACAAGATCAGATTGTGCTAAAGCTCCGATAGAAATGTAAGGAAGCAAAATTAATTGGCTTAAGCAATCTTCCTTCTTTATAAATCACAGTGCTCCAGATTTAATCACTGCCCTAATTTTTCCTTCAGAATCCTGATCGATCACTCGAGTAACAATCTGAACACCGTAAGAATTTAGATTGACCTTCCTAATAAACGCCCTATAGTTCTTTTAGGCAGAGGACCCCAAAATGCCAGTTTTAATAATTTTTAGTTTGGTTACAGCTTTTAGCTTTTCCTCATAACCTTGCTCAATAACTCCAGTATCAATTTGAATGCCTTGAGTACTTTGGTTAATTTCCCTGATAAAAGCTGTATTACTCTTTCCAGCAGAGGTTCCTTTGCTTGGCTCCTTAACTTTACATCAACACAGGCTGGGCTCTGGAATGCTGATTCCAGACCCACCCTTTGCCACACGGTGTTGCTGGCACTCCTTTTGAAAATGTGTGATTTTTCCACCACGAAACCTTCTCTCTCAGGTTTGATTTCTATATGTCCCCTTTGTGCTGCTTCTCTTTCTACTTTTGAAAGCAAGGGAGCTTCCTAGGATTGTTTAATAGCCTCAGATTTGATTTCAGTAAGTTCTTCTAATGCAGCGATTCTCAACCTGTGGATCATGAACTCTTTGGGAGTCGAACGACCCTTTCATAGGGGTCGCCTAAGACCATCGGAAAACACCTATTTCTGATGGTCTTCAGAACTGAGACACCGCTTTTCTGTCTCGGGGCAGATACACCCACATAGGAATACACGGCATGAAGACTGTTACCCATGTTACACCATGCTTCAAGACAAAATGTCATTGATTTGTCATTAGAAATAAATAGTTCACAATATAGAATTATATATTGTTTTTGTGATTAATCACGACGCTTTCATTATGTATGTTCAATTTGTAACAGTGAAAATACATCCTGCATATCAGATACTTACATGACGATTCATAACAGTAGCAAAATGACAGTGATGAAATAGCAACGACAATAAGCTGACGGTTGGGGGTCACCACCACATGAACTCTATTAAAGGACTTTGGCATTAGGAAGGTTGAGAACCGCTGCTCTAATGCGTTGCCACCTTTCAGCCTTCGTAGGCTGCAGTCCCCCAAGGGAACAGAGGTTTTGGTTATGAGGTCTGTTTAGAATTCAGGCCTTAGTCAACAAATCAGTCCCTGCTCCTTCAGTTTTTTCTAGTTTCATCACCTAATTCATACTCATTTAAAGAGACTTTAGCTTGCTTTTCTAGATTTGGATAGCTCCCTCAAGACTTCTCACTCCACTGATAAACCTCCTGCCCAGGTTCTGGAACCATCTTAAGTTGAACCCGCAGAGACCATGTCTCCATGGGGATATTCTCCCCATCTCTGTGCACTTTCTTTAAGTTTACACCGACTTCCTCCCAATTCCTAGATCTAAAGTTCCTTCCTCTGAGAACCATGGATTATACTTTTTTACTACTTGTAGAAAACCTTGCATCTTTTTGTTTATGACTCTTATGCCGTTTTTTTTGTGTTTTTTTTTTTTCAGTAAGTGGATGAGCTTAATACCGTAAGTTTCAGGTTGACTTTTACCTTGCTCTATTGTCCTCTAAAAAATACGTATACTATTAGTATTATTACTACTCATTAAAGTTTACTGAGCAGTCTATGGGCTAAGCTGAGGCAGGCTGGAGCCCCGCTTCCCTGCACATCCCCGAAGGTCAGCAACTGCCCCCCTGGAACGAGGAGACCAGAAACGGTGCCTGGGATGCCTGACTCCCCGATAACCGGACACCCTGCCTGCCAGAGCTGATAAACTGCATCCTAGGCCATAAACCTCACTGCTGACCTCCTGGGCCATAAACCTTGCTGCTGCAGCACGGACCTCCCCTGCCCCCGCTTTCCTTTAAAAATCCCAGACCCTGAACAGGGGCCCACGATTCCCCTGGGCTACTTGCTAGATCATGGGGCTTTGCCCGAGAGCTGCCCCCTAATAAAGCTATTTCTGTTTCTGCTCTCCCTTTGTCCTGTCAGCTATCTTTGTCTGTCTCCTCTTGCCTCAGTTTACCTCTCATTCGTCTTGTGCCTCAGTTCATCTTTACAAGTAGTACGCACTAAAGTAGTATTTAGCCACTCACTGAAGTTTAAGTGCATTATGGGCCAAGATAGAATTGCTCTTGCTACCTTCACATGAGCCCAGGCTACGCCAAGACCTGATTTGGGGTGGTTCCTTTTTTGACTCCTTTATAGCTAGGAAAACTCTTCAAATTTGAATTCAGTGAGCACATTAAATCATGAATAATGGGTTTGTGGTAATTAGGCAATTTAATGGCAACTTGATAAAAGAATGAAGGGGTGGAGTCTAGCCTGTCAATCAAGTCACAACCTGATTGATCCCTCCTTGTGGGTGTGGCCTTTTCAGGAGGATTCTGGGAACGTCCTCCTCCCTGGAGCTGGGACATTCTCTGCTTCACCTTCCAGTTGATAAGCCACATGGAGCCACGCTGATGGCAGCCAGAGCCCTGGAGATGCTTCCACTGCCACTGGAACCACAAGACTTTCCACCCACTGGCCTGTGATCCTGCTGAATTCGCCATCGCATGTGCTGCATGAGTCTCAAGAGGAATTCATGGGCTAATATTGGACTTATGGACTTGATCTGGATTGGGCTGGATGTTTTATTGATATAAAGTTCTCCCACACATATATAAGTGTCTCTGGATTTGTTTCTCTAGTCAACTAGCACGGGGTTTGTCACTATCTACCATTTTCTATCTGGAAAAGACAAATTTACAACGCTGAAGAATAGGCCGGGGGAACAAAGAAAACACCAAAACTTTTAATATTTGGATCAGACCTTTTTTTTAAACTTGAAAATTTTCATTCATGTATTTATTCCAATCAAAATAAATGACAACTTAAAGTCATTTTAAAAGTTGAAAGAGAATTTGGGGCACAGCTGCATTAATGAAACAGACCTGGGTCTAAAGTGCGACACTAAACAGGTGTTCCCTGTTCCTGTGGTGGAATAAATACATAACACTTACACAGGAAATTTCAGTAAGATCTGTGATGAGGCAAACAACCCTTTGAAACAGAGGCAGGCTACAAAGAATTTCCATTGACATTGTACTGCATGATGGGAAAATCCCATCATGCTAATGCCCACTCTGATTCCACTCACTGGGGTTTGGCCTTCCTGGGTCGCACCCAAATCCAGAAAGGCTTCTGCACCCACCCCACACTCCGGAACATGCACGACCTGCAGCTGGAATCCCCGGGGAAAGCGGGGGCCCAGACCTGGACTGCAGCATCGCTTGTTTAAATGACTGGTCATCTGCCTTTCATGACCATGCCTAGAGTATTTCCATAACTTTCCCATTTTTCTTACAAAAATGTGAGGTAGCCCATTCAGAGCTTTGAAAATGAAAGAAGAAAAAAAGAAAGAAAACTTCAAAGGATATATACCCTAAAGGCCCCCATTCCCTACCCCCTCACCCACCCCGCCATCCTCTCAGGTGCGATCATTTGTTCTGGGGCCGGGAAGCAAGTATAGGGTGATGAGGCAGTAGATGGTCCCACTCAGCGTCCATGTCCTGGTGCTCCGATACAGCATGTGGTCAGGCAGGCCCCGCTTCAGGGGGACCGGGCATGCTGTCAGATTTCTGGAAAAATTTGTGCAGCTCAGGAGCTTTGCTTTTTTCAGCATAATTGTAGGCTGGGTCAGCAGTTCTGTTAGTCCGGGTTGACTAGAGAAACAAATCCAGGGAGACTCAAGTGTACAAGAAAGAGCTTTATATACAAAAGCAATTGAATATTGAGAATACATCGCAGCCCAGTCCAGATCAAGTCCATAAATCCGATATTAGCCCATATGTCCAATACCAATCTATAAAGTCCTCTTCAGACTCACGAAACACATGCAATGATGCCAAATGCAGGAAGATCGCAAGCCAGTGGTTGGAAAGTCTTGTGGATCTAGAAGCAGTGGAAGCATCTCAGTGCTGGCAGGGTTCTCCATGTAGCTCCTTCAGCTCCAGGTCTCTAGCGTAACTCCGTGTGTCTTCTCAACAGGAAAGTCAGGGAGTGAGCATGTGTCCCACCTCTAGCAAGCTATTTATCTCCTTAACGCCGCCAAATGAGGTCATCAGGCTGCGACCTGACAGGCTAACCTCCACCCCTTCACTCTTGTCTCAAATTGACAACAGATTATGTAACTACCGCAGCGGTCAGCTTAGTTGGTGTGACAAATATGACAGGCGGAGCTTTGGTGGTGCAGATGGGCTTTAATCCCTGAGGGTTAAAGAAGCCCCTGCTCCCACCAGCTTCTGAGTGAAGTCGCTGAACTCATAGTACATGATACCTGGGGTCTAGCTTCCCACCACCGCTGCCTGCACTACGGCCCTGACAAAGCTGGGTCAGACCTTTCTATAGCTGATTTTGGGTTTCATGGGTAAGAAAAGCTCCTAAAAATGAATGTAAGATGTCTGTTACTGTTTTCTTTCACACGTCCAAGTAAAGCACTCGCTTTAGATAAGAATATGGATAGTTCAGTTGCGGGATGCGGATGAAAAGCTGTGTTGCGGATAGAGGTACAGGTAGGTTAAGTAGATGGGTAGATGTGAGGGCAGTCTGTGGACACTCTCTTTCAACAACTTCAATTTTCTCAGGGAAGTACGGTGTGTGATGCTGGCTACATTCAGAATCATTTGAGGTTCACGGGTATGATTTACTGCGGCCCAGAGCTACAGAACACTTTTCTTCAGCCACGTTTGGGGCTAGTGTCGGCAGACTAAGTAGGGTAATGGGATTGCTGGGAATACAGACTCCCTCTCTACCAGCAAACTTCTGAGAGTTCTTGTACACCTGTCCCCATCACCTCATCAGGAACCTCCAGAACATGAAGGCGCTGATAGACTATCAGGGGTCCTCAAACTACGGCCCGCGGCCCACATGTGGCCCACCGAGGACATTTATCCTGCCCGCGGGGTGTTTTTGCCCCGTTTTGGTTTTTCTACTTCAAAATAAGATATATGCAGTGTGCATAGGAATTTGTTCATATATATAATTTTTAAACTATAGTCCGGCACTCCAACGGTCTGAGGGGCAGTGAACTGGCCCCCTGTTTAAAAAGTTTGAGGACCCCTGAAACCGCAAAGGGCTCGACAGGCAGGGCGTATTGGGAATTGCAGTCTTCCAAAGCCGCCTAGGTCGCTTAGGGAGCTGTAGCCTCACCTCCCTAAACACCGTCCCCACTCTTTCCTACTTGCCTCGGGCAACACCGAGGAAGCAAGTGGATCGGTTGGAAAGCCTAGGGATTGGTAGTTTCCAGTGCAGGCATACTGGTCGCTGCAGTCCTTTCACGCCCCCCTACCCGATATTCCCAGGAGACGCTGGAAAAGCAGGCTAGGTTGCAGAGAAGGGGTCGACCTCCGTCTCCCCAACACAGAACGTAACAGCATTTTGGGACACACAGCCCTCCTGCCATCACTCCGCCCGCAGAGTGAGAGGAAAAGCGCCTCGCCGAGGAGGCTGGGAAATGTAGTCGCGCCTCCGCGGTGCTCACTGGGAGTTGTAGTTCGCTCGTCTCCACCGACCCGCGGGGCCAAGCAAGTTTCCACGTTGCGCGCGAGATCCCGAGTGTTGGCAGCGGTTGGGGCTTCCCTCCTCCCGCCGAGCCACACGCCCTTCTCCCGGTCCGCTTCGGAACGCTGGGAGCCCGGCACCGCCCGGAACGCAGAGCTCCGCGGGCTCGTACGGGACGCGGGGCTCGGGCGCTGGAGAGGAAAGGAGGCGTCTTCGGAACGCGAGGGGGCGGGGCTCCCGCGGCAGGGGGCGGGGCGTTGGGCGGGGCTCTTCGGAAAGCGCACGCGTGCGCACCTCGCCCCTCGCCGCCTCGCCTCCTCTCAGCGCCTTCGCTTCCCTGCTGCGCTTGCGGGCTCGACGGGTCGCTTGGACGTTCCCGCCCAAGTGCCTTCTCCACGAGGCTCTCGCAGAGGGCCTTGCCGGCGCCCCTTCCTCGAAGCAAGTGATCGATCGGGCCCACACATCCCTACCTGCACCCGAACCAACTTTTCCAGACACCCGTCCTTTTGGGCCAGGCCGGGCCCCAGGGCGGGGCGAGAAGGAAGAGCGCGCAGAAGGGCCCCAGGACCCGGTCTTACTCTCCTCAGGTTTGCCTGCCAACGACCCCCAGCCCCACCTGTTTCCCTCTTTGGAGCATGGTGCAGGGAAAAAATCCAGAGAAACATGTGCGAACTACCTGTCCCGATCCGTTTTCCAGTACCCCCGTCGCGCCCCCAGACCCTCGACCCCCGGACAGCCAGCCACGCACAGGGGCCCAAGGGGCAAGGGCGTAACACAAAAGAACGCGAATGGAATTTGACTTTCGAATGCTACTACGTTCTTTTGCATTGCGCCCCTGCCACTGGTATGTTCACTGGTGTGAGTAACAGGTTCAAACCTTTATGACAGAGGCCGGGCATCAGCGGCCCGTGTGCAGGGGGTCGGGGTGGGGGTGGGGCGTGGTCTTTACCAAGGCAGTACCCAAGTCCAAAGCCACCAGGCAAACCCTATATAAAAAAGTGACTGTACTAGAGAACAGAACGGTGCAGGTTATACAGTTTAGTGACCTGGCTCCACTATCCCCAATGCCCAGATCCCCGTTTGTTCTAATTTGTTATAATCAGGTGGGAATTTTCAAGTTCTGAATAACGTTAGTGTTGTGTGCAGAGGGGGGTGAGGTTGGGGTGCCTGTGTGTTGTGATTGAACCGCTGGTGATGTTATTCCAGAAAGCAGGGGCTGTGGGGTCTCAATTAATAATCTATTTTACCTCTCTAGGGCCCATTGTGATGGGCACACAGAACTTAAAGACACAATTCGTGATTAACAGAACTTAAAGACACAATTCGTGATTAAAAGGTTTACTAAGGAAGTGAAGATGTAATGTCCAAAAAAACGATGTCAGCGAAAAATGCTCAGGGTGGAATTGTTTATCAGGGCATGTTACAAAATTCTTTCAGGTCTCTCTACTAAATGCCCAAAGGGGCATTGCATTCCATTGCACAAAATTCTTTCAGGTCTCTCTACTAAATGCCCAAAGGGGCATTGCATTCCATTGCACGTCTAAACCCCAAAGCATTTAGCTCAAGCTCTGTGGGTCAGCAAGTCCAGCTTCCTGTTTTAAGGATCCAGAGGCATCTCACTTCCCAAACCAGCCTCCTGCACAAAAGCACCTAGCTTCCACGTGCTCCGTGGGTTGGGAAGTCCCTCGCTCAGCTTCACGCTCCGGCTCCTGGTCCTGCTGCTGCTCCTCTGATGGGATCACTGTCTTCTGGATCCAGGGATCCACTGCCCAGGAATCTTGAGACCAGAGGAAGTATTCCACGCCTGGCTCTTGCTGGGAATGCGATTCCTCCTCCTCCTCAAAGGGCTCGTTTTTTTATGTACAGCAGGATGGCATTGCAGAGACTCCGATTCACAATGCCAGGTGGATCCTATGAGTATCTTCCAGACCCGCGCAGGAAAAGGTCGTTTGGTGGGTGCTAGGGACTGGAAGAGCCCCATTAAATAATGCACTGCCCTGCAGGGCCACGTTAGGCTCTGTGGCAGAGTGAATGAGGAAACCTAGCTGGTAACGTGAATAAGAGGCTTTCCTCTCTTGGGTTGCCTCTGAGCTCATTGAGGTACCTGCCGGCCTGCGAGGGAAGATGTCCGGTCTGCGAAGCCTAACGGAAGAAAAGGGAAGCTGAAGTGGCGCAGAAGCGAGGGTGATGAACGCAAGTCTGTCCTACCCTCGCGTTTCTCATTCATCTTTCCTATTTTCTTCCCATCGCAGTATGGCGCTTCCCCTCTCTCATCACAGTGCACCTCAGCTTTTGACTGTCGTTACCTGATTTTGTGTTTGTAAAGGCTTAGTGAGGGAAGGGGGAGGGGCATGCCGCCCTGACGTCAGGATCTGTTCTAGCAAGGTGATACTGACTCTTCCCCGAAAAGCTGGTGGAGTGGGTGTGAACAGAAACTCAGGCAGTCCTCCTGACAGCCTTTCTCATCTCACAGAACCTGGAGGAAGCCTCTGGGATGGTGGGGCCACGCCCATGCTCCTCTTGATGGCAGCTGCGGGGAGCAGCCTGAGCTCACGCACCTTTACTCTTCTTCTCAGTGCTTCTTCCTTCCAACCTGGAGACCTGTGTGATTTTCTTATTCTGTTGGGTTTTTTTGGAAATTGCCTTTGACTTTGAATCCTCTTCTAGCTTCTCTCCCTGTCTCCGGTTCTCCCTCTCAACCTCAAGCTTCTGAAAAGAGCAGTTTTCCCCCCTCAGTAGGCTCACATCTCTTACCTTCCCACTTCCTCAGCTCGTTCTCTTTCAGACTCCAGGACTCAAAACAAACGCCCCAACCCCAACAAAACAACCAAACACCCAATTCATTGCCAAGGAGTCGACTCTGACTCATAGCAACCCTATAGGACAAGGGAGAGCTGCCCCGTGGGTTTCTGAGGCTCTTTCCTGGAGCAGAAAGCCCCATCTTCGCCCTTGGAGGTTTCAAATTGCTCGTGGTGTCAAACTGCTGAACTTGCAGTTAGCAGGCTTACAAAAAATGTGTGAGAAAATTCCTTTATGTTTCATTTATATCTTTTCACAAACTTTTCGACGCCTTGTATTAGAAAACTGCAGATTCCAGGGGAAGCTCTAACTTCCTTGATATAAATCCTCGTTTGAGTTAATTCTGACCATTAACCAGCTGTGTGAAAAATCTTTGTCCTCAGGCAGAGTGTGTTTGAAAGTCGTTTTCCACCCCGGTAGCCAGCTCTGTGGTTATGAATTAAGCTGCTAACCTCCAGATCAGCAGTTCAAATCCACCAGCCACTCTGAGGGGAAAAGGGAGGCGTTCTGCTCCGATAAAGAGTTCCAGTCCCAGAAATCCACAGGGGCAGTTCTATCCTGCCCTAGTGGATCACTGTGAGTGGGGATCATGGCAGTGAGTTTGGGGGGCAGTCCTGCTCTCAGGGACTTAGTGATTTACAGATGGGTGTTACCTGGGAGTTGTTGGTCTTGGTCCTGAGCCGCCACCAATGGTGAGGGTGTGTGGGATGTGCAGAACCAATCCTGAAAGCTTTTCTATTCAGCAGCTGCGCACATATCCCAATCATGGTCCTTCCTGTTTCTGTAGCCCTACCTGCAACAGTGTTGAATGGATCTGATGTCAATCACGATTTTGCCACAACTTCCTTTGTTTTCTGTCATCTGTAAGTAGCCAGGAATCTGTTGGACACCATTATAGCCTCATGTTGATGGTCTCCCTCCATCTGCATAATTTGCTTTCAGCATGTTTAAGGCTTAAGAAAAGGGTCTCAATACAATGCTTGAAGTTGGGGTCTTTCCCCCCACTAAAACATGAACTCTATTCAGACTTTTCTCATTGGGAACACCAGTACTGTTTGTCAAATCCACCCTTAGATTGTTTATGTGACCTGATGTGGAGAAGGACCCACGCATAGAAATTGAACTTTCGAGAAGAATGTGTCCAGACGAAGAACAACGATCACACTCGATCTAGGAAGACACTAATTGACAGAAGTGAGAACTGATGCAGGGTCCATGAAACAAAGAAATTACAATGTTCTTGTTTGCTTCATTTTGGTTTGAGGTCACAAGTAGGGAGGGATAGGGTGGGGGAAGTTTTCGGTGAGAGAAAGATGGGGCTTTCTATTCCTGTTAACAGTTACAGTCTTGGAAACTCCCAGGGCAGGGCTCCCCTGTCCTATGAAGTCGCTATGAGTCAGTAGCAACTCAATGGAAGATGAGAGTGAGACACAATTTACAATCATAATAACAGAATGTTGACTATGCACACTTTTCAGAACAAGTCATAAGTATGCCAAAACTGATGGAAGACATTCTTCAAGGCTGGAGCTGGTAGTAAGAATGAACACAAAGCCTCTTTATTGTTTTGGGGTGTTTTTCCAAATAAAATGCTTGTTTAATTGAAAGCTTCTTGATTTCTAAGAAACTTTAGCTAGAGTCAACAGTTAAAATATTTTTTTATTGGTCATGCTTTTGTTTTCAAACATTTGTTCCTATATCCTTATCATGAAAGGAATGTTTCTTAAAGCGATTTTATACTAATGTTGAATCCTTCAACATTGCACGATAGACTTCTGCAAGACTAATGACCTATTCAATTGGAAGTCCTTTGTTCCCCCCAAACAAATGCTGATTGTACATATGAACTTCACCAGCCGTCTTTCCCGGGACTCAAATAAACTACATCTATGGAAAGAGAATACAGAGGCTCAATGCTATCCGTTGAGAACAAGCTGGGGTTGGTTGAGGAGCAGACCATCAATTGCGCATAGGCACGTGCAAGTTGACACTAAGGAAAATCAAAGCAAAGCCAAGAGAGTGAAAAATACAACCTGGCATACATCCCAACTAAATTTAGAGACCATCGCAAGCATAGATTTGATGCACCGGACAGTAAAGACTGAAGTCCAGAACAGACACGGGCCATCAAACACGAAGAGGATAAAGACAGGGAAAGAAGAAAAGACCACAGTGATGTCAGAAGAGAATCTGAAACTTGCTCTGCGTGCAGGGTAGCTAAAGATTTTTTAAAAATCATTTTATTGGGGGCTCATACAACTCTGATCACATTCCATCCATCCATCCATTGTGTAGAGCACATGTGTACATTCATTGCCCTCATCATTCTCAAAAAATTTGCTCTCCACGTAAGCCCCTGGAATCAGCTCCTCATTTCCTCCCTCCCTCCCCGCTTCCCTCTCCCTCATAACCCCTTGATAATTTATAAATTAATATTTTGTCATCTTTTTATCATTTTATTGGGAGCTTATACAACTTTTATCACATTCCATACATACATCAATTGTGTAGAGCACATGTGTACATTCGTTGCCCTCATCCTCAAAATATTTGCTCTCCACTTCAGAGGACAGCTAAAATTAACAGAAGAAATGATGAAGTGAGAGTTGAACAAGACTTCAAAAAGTGACCCAGCAAGACAAAGTCTCATGAAACGTGCAAAGACCTGGAGTTGGAAAGGGAATAATGTGACAGGCATTTCTCAAACTGAAAGAACTAAACAGAAAATTCAGACGTTGAGTTGTATGTGCAAAAGAATTGAATGCCGCAGAAAGCATCAAAAGAAGATGGAAGGAGCACAGAGTTATTGTACCAAAAAAATGAATTGGTGAATGTTTAACCATTTCAGGAAGCAGCATAAGATCAAGAACCAATGGTACTGAAGGAAGAAATAAAAGGCAAGAAAAACCCACTCCAGAAGCGACAGAACTGACGATTCACACACACACACACACACACACACACACACACACACACACACACACACTGATAGAATGCTAATGGGGATCCTTCAACAAACAGATGAAACACTGGAAACACGTACACATCTGTATAAAAACATATGGAAGAAGATTTCTGGTAAGATCCTTAGGCAGACACCCTACATGGACCCTCTACAACAATGACATAAGAGACCAAATGAAATTGATATGGGTGATCATTCTGGAACTCTGAACTTCAAAGGAAAGGAGAGACAAGTGAATGTAATATACAAATGTTCAGAAGCTAAGAGAAGAAGCTTAACAGAGTCAGTGACAGAAGAAACAGATGACATCCCTGTCAGCTGGCTTGATGTGGTCTGACCAACTCGAACCTTTGCAAGCGGAATTCAACTGAGACAGTGACCTAACAGCATAATTGTACACCAGTGGCTGGCAATAAGGAAGGTAGGATCCTTCCTTGCCTCCTGGAGACCCGAAGCATGGCCAGCCCCCATACTTCCCCACCCAGCAGCCAGTGACACTCTGCCCTGCTCTTTCTGAGGTTGGAACCCTGAGCTTCTGGATCAGGTTCCTCGTGCATCACCCTCTTTTCTGGAAGCACATGAACCACCCTTCATTAAACCACCAGAGCTCACGGTCCTTAACAAGTATTCTGTCCTTGGCCACCACTGTGAGGTCAAGAACTCCTTCAATGCCCAGTTGCCTTGCCCCAGGCCCCCTCTAGGCTTGAAAGCATTCCTTCTGCACACAAGCACCCTGACCAAATGCATGCTGCGAGCCTGCAGGCACTCCTTTTGGATTAGGTTCCCTGACCTCAGACACCTAGGCTGGCAGGAACCCCATCTAGGATCAGGTGTCCCACCCCATCTTCCCTGTCTTCCCTCTCCGTGAACTCCTTGATGGGTAAAGGATGCTGACCCATACTGGGTGTGCTGCACACAGCAGTTTTCTTTTTCTGGGTCCAGCTTCTGCTCCAGCTTTGTCCTTTATTATTTTTTCTTTCCCTTTTGTTTTTAATCTTCTCTTTCTCGGATTTCCTTTCTTCGTTCTTCTATTTCTCTGTTATTGTTCCCTTCCCTTCCCCTCTCTTTTTTCTTTTTATCTTAGTTTTTTTAAAGTGTTCTCTTTTACCCTGCCCTAGTTTTACTTATTTATTTTTCTCTCCCCCCTTTTCCTTCTTGATTATTAAATTATTTTTCTTACTATTGTTTGCTTGCTTTCCTCTGTTTGATTTTTTACTCTTTTTCTTTCTTGTTTTTTTTTCTTCCTTCCTTCCTTTCTTTTAATGAGAGACAATAACCAGGCCCACACAACTAGCCATACCCATATCGCCTGCCACCCTACCCACTGGGTAAAGATAACCACCCATTCCTGTACCAATGGATCATTGATAGCCAGCACCTAGTAACAGCCAAGCCCCTCCTCCACTGCACTACATAAACAGCAAACAGAGAACTGTGCATAACGCACATTCCCCATCACACCCACCAGGACATAGATGATTGTCTGAAAACATACCAATAGATAATCATCAATGAAATACAAATGCAGCGGCACAATGTCTCAGAGACAATAGACAGCTTCAGTTCGCATTTTAACAAAACTGAGTGGCTTAAACAAACTAACAGAGTCAGAAGAACTTTCAGAGAAAGAAATGGCATTGATATTTAGGTACTAGAGAGATGTTTACCTGTGTTTTAGTGACTATGCAAAGGATCCAACTACATGGGTCATAACAAACTGGATAACAGTGCTAAAACTGGGAATTCCATAACACTTAGTGTGCTCATGTGGAATCTGTACACATCGATTAAGCTTCAGTCATTTGAACAGAACAAGGGGATGCTGCGTGGTTTGAAATTGGACAAGGTATGCACCTGTGTTGTACCCTTTCACTATACCTTTTACTTCGTATGCTGAGTAAATAACACGAGAAGCTGGACGATATGCAGAGGAACACAACTTCAGGATTGAAGGAAGCTTCATTCAGCATCTTGATGACACAGCCAGGCTTGCCAAAAGTGAAGCACTTACTACTGAAGATCGCAGGCTACACAGCCTACACTCTTGATTACACCTCAACATAAAAAACAAAGTCCTTGCAACTGGACTACAAGCAACATCAGGATAAATGGAGAGACTATTGAAGCCGTCAAAGATTTGGATCAACAATCTCTCTCCATGATTGCTAACAATCAGGAAGTCAAATAATATACAGGAATTCTATTAAATCACATTTACAACTTGAAAAATCTTATTATTAGTAATATGTACTACATAACAATGTTATGGTGAGTAATTGGCTGATGTTACCATTCTCAGATGCTTCATCTCCTGTGAAGTGATTGGTAGTTTATGCGGCTGCATAAACCACTATGGCACCAGAACTCCTCCTTGTGGACAGTGTTATGACAGTTGACCTTGGTGTCCCCTGAGACTACGGTCCTGAGCTCCCAAACTCGGCAGTATTTTCCCTCAAGGTGTCTGGTTATGTTTCAGAAGTTTTCATAACTTTTCCCCCTGTAGCTTCCACCACATTCATACATTCATGGATATATACCCATGTGCAAATATTCTCTTGTCACATAAATATAAACATTAGAAATAGAAATATTCAACCACTTCAAAAAGTATCATATAAGCAAGAACCAATAGTACTAAAGGAAGAACTTCAAGCTACCCTGAAGCATTAGCCAAAAACAAGGCTCGAGGAATTGATGGAGTCCTAACTGAAACATTCAATGAGCTGATGAAGTGCTGGACGCACTTGCTCATCTGGACCAGGAAACCTGACCAACTGACTAGAAGAGATACATATTTGTACCCATTTCAAAGGAAGGTGACTGAATAGCATCCTCAGATTATAGGATAATATAATTACGTAATATCACACGCAAGTAAAATATTGCTGAAGATCATCCATGCAGCGGTACATTGACAAGGCGCTACCAGAGGTTCAAGTCAGATTCAGAAGAGGACGTGGAACAGGGGATATCATTACTGATGTCAGTTGGATCTTGGCAGAAAGCAGACAATACCAGAAAGATGTTTACTTGTGTTTTACTGACTATGCTATAGCACTTGACTGTGTGTGGATCATACAAAACTATGGACAGCCTTGAGAAGAATGGGAATCCTAGAACACTACGTTGTGCTCACGTGGAGCCTGTACAAAGGTCAAGAGGCAGTTGTGGGAACAGAACAAGGGCATACTGCATGGTTTAAAATCAGGAAAGGTGTGCATCAGGGATGCATCCTCGACTGTACTTATTCAGTCTGTGTGCTGAGCAGATCATCGGACAGTCTGGGTCAGATACAGAAGAATGTAGCATCAGGATTGGAGAAAGGCTTATTAACCTGCAATATGCAGATAACACAACTTTGGTAGCTGAAAGTGAGGAGGACTTGAAGCCCTTGCTGATGAAGATCAAGGATTGCATCCTTCAATATGGATTACAACCCAGTGTACAGAAAGCCAAAACTTTCCTAACTGGATGTTACCAGTAGGTAACATCATGGTAAACGGAGAAAAGATTAACATCAAGGGTTTCCTCTTGCTTGGATCCACAGTCAATGCTCATGGAAGGCAGTAGTCATGAGAAACGAAACAACACAAAGCATTAGGAAAATCTGCTGCACAAGACCTCTTTAAAGTGTTTAAAAGCACCGATGTGACTTTGAGGACTAAGGTGCGCCTGGCCCAAGCCATGGTATTTTCAATTGCCCTAGATACATGTGAACGTTGGAAATTGACCATGGAAGACCAAAGCAGAATCGATGCATTTGTGTTATGGTTCTGGTGCAGAATATTGAAAGTATCATGGACCACCAAAAGAACAAACAAGTCTGCCTTGGAATAAGTACAGCCAGAATGCTCCTTAGAGAAAGGGCAAGATGGCAAGACTTGGTCTCACATACTTTGGACATGTTTTCAAGAGAGACCAGTACCTGGAGAAGGACATTCTGCTTGGTAAAGTCAGCGGCAAATGAACCCTTGTCTACCTTCTAGCCTGTGACGTCCCCTCATTCCCTTCCTCTCCCACTCTTAGAATCATCAGCATCTGTTCCCTTTAGGGTAGAAACCTTTTCTTGACTCTTTATAATATTGGTTTCATCCATTTGTCCTTTTGTGCTTGGCTAATTTCACTCAGCACTTCTGTCCTCCGGGTTCATCCCTGTTATGTGGGTTGTACAAACTCATCATTACTCTTGAACACTTGAGTGCTTCGTAGTCCATTCTGTCTGTGTGCCGAGGGTGACTTTTCTATTCTTCCACCCAGAGAGGTTTAAGTTGTTCCCATCTCCTTCCTCTGATGAACATGGGTGTGCATGTGTCTGTTTGTAGGATGGCTCTTAGTTCTTCAGGATGTATACCAAGTAAAGGGATTGCTGGGTCATTTGGTTTTTCTATTCCTAATTTTTTGAGGAAGGGCCATACTTGTCCCCCTGTGATGACCACGTGTGCTCTGTTGTACCCAGCTTCTTCGACTCAGTACACTTGTTTTTGAGGCTCATTCATGCTTTTGAGTCTACCCACAGCTCACTCTCACCTCTAGCCCTTTGAAATAATGTTCTTTTGTCTGTCTCTGAAGAGGAATTTCTACTCTTCCCCTTGTCAAGCTTGTCTGGTTACTTCTCCCTCTTTATCAGTTTCTTTATTGTTTAGCAGATGTGAGTAAGTCATTCTTTCTTTCTACACAGGTTCTGGACTTGGAGATGTCTGTCAAGAACTGGACTGTGTCTAATCTATCATCCTCACCCAGACTTGTTCCTAATAGGAAGGACTTGAACCACCTCATATATGATCTGCTGAAGACTCTAAAGGTAATGTGCCTGAGAGAGGTGCCCATGGTGGGCTTGGACTGATTCCCTGCCTCTGCCAAGGGCAGGCTGGGGCATGAGTCATATGTGAGTGGCTTTGAAAAGGACTTCCTATGCCTCCAGAGAACTCCCCTTTCTAGATGACAACAATAGCATTCGGCACACTCAGAATGTGTCCTGCTGCAAGTAATAGAAAATGAGACTGTAAGGACAGTAACAGCTAGAAAGCATGCTTGTCGTACACATTGTCAAAGTCCTTGGTTGTTCCCCCTGCCCCCATTGTCCACCATCCTTAATATACTAGCTTCTTGACTATGTGAAGTCACAAGGTCGTTTTTGGACTTCCAGGTATAAGCTTCACGTTGCGAGTAGAAAAGGGAAGGACCGAGAGAGGCACAGCTGTACGAGCTCTAGAGTACCATTAGGATCCTCTGCGGCAAGAAGTTCTGCGTCCTGAACAGAACTAGAGTTGTATTAGGAGGAAGGGGGTGCGTGGGGAGAGAAAGGAAAGGCATTGATCTAAAGCAAGTGACAGTAGTGTCGGGCACATTGTTTGGGTTTAAGATACTCTATGGTCCTTTAGAGCCTTCTGTAGAAAAGCACTGATGCAACCGGATGAGTTAATGAACTGTTTGTACATGAATGTGGGAACAGAGAAAAGGAGTGGCAATGAACAATAGATCACTGCCATCGAGTCCATCCTGATTCCAGCGCCCCTCTAGGATAGGGTAGAATGGCCGTTGTGGGTTTCCGAGACTGTAGCTCTTTGTGGGGAGCAGCTGGTGGTTTTGAATATCATGTTGAGAGGCAGGAAATCAGTCCAAGCCCACCATGTGCGTCTCTTTCAGGCACATTATCTTTATAGTCTTCGGAATATCACCTCTCAATTCCTTGAACTTTCTGAAGTTCTACTTGCATGTAGATAGATAGGCAGAGCTAAATTAATATATGCATACACGTCATTCTATTTAGGTGTGTGTGTATATATATATTGATATGGCTATGTCCCTGGGTGTTGCAAACATGTTCAGGACGGCATACGAGGGAGTACCCCCCACCAAAAAATAGAAAAAAGCTCCACTGGGCTGAGTACACATTTTTCACACTAGGCAAGCATCAAGCAACTCATTCTGAGTTGGTGCACCCAGTGGCGTAGCCTGGGAAAGTTCTGTCTGGTCACAGTGATTTTTTTTTTCCATAAAAGCAGTTTTGCTCAAACCTTGTTTTTTTGTGATGGCTGATTTAAGAGAACAGTGTGCGGCTGTGAAATTTTGTTTTCTGCTCTGGAAAAATGCTGCAGAAACTGTTGTGATGTTGAACACAGTTTACAAGGACAGCGCTATGGGAAACACTCAAGTGTACGAGTGGTTTTCTCATTTCAAAAAAGGTGAAACGTCAATTGATGACAAACCTTGTTCTGGACGCTTGTCAACTTCCCAAATGGACGAACATGTCAACAAAATCCGTGCACTTGTGCTCTAAGACCAATGACGGGCCACTGAAGAGATGGGGAAGCTAAGTGGACTATCATAGAGCTCTGTTCAGCACATTTTAATGGAAGATTTGGGAATGAGAAGGGTCGCTGCGAAATTTGTGCCTCGGGTTCTGACTGACCAGGAAAAACAGCGTCACTGGAAACATGCCATACTTTAAAAGAACAGCTGCAGAGTCACCAAGACTACCACCCCCTCCCCCTCCCTTCACCCCCCTCACCCCCGTGGTCATTACTGGTGACAAGACATGTTGCTGTTCTTAGGGCCTCAAAAGCAAACATCAGTCAAGCCAGTGGAGGGCGCCATCGTCACCTTGCCCCCAAAAGCTCAGCAAGTAAAATCAAAGATGAAGAAGATGCTCATTTGTTTTTTGATGTGAGGGGCATAGAGCATTTGGTCCACTGGTCAGACTGTTACTCAAGCTTTCTATTTAGACATTTTGAAAAGATTTCATAACTGTGTGACCAAAAAGGCCTGATTTGTGGCAGATGGGCAAGTGGTTTTGTCACCATGACAATGCACCTGCTCATGCAGCTATCTCAGTGCACCAGTTTTTGGCAAAAAACAGCACACTTCTCTTGCCCATGCACCTTACCTGACCTTGCTCCGTGTGGCTCCTTTTTGTTTCCATGAATGAAGAGGGATGTGAAAGGACAGTGATTTGACAACATAGAAGAGGTGAAGAAAAAAAACCCAGGGAGGTGCTGTCAGCCATCACACAGACAAGTTTGAAAAATGTTTCCAAGAATGGAATTACAATTTGACAAATGTATTAAGTGTAATGGGGAGTACTTTGAAGGTGATGAGGTTGTTTTGTAAAAAAAAAAAAATTAAATACATAGCTTTGAAAAAAAAATCTGGTTTTGGGGGGAGGGTACCCCCTTGTATGTTTCCCTTGGATGCATGTAAGAATAGTGAAGGCAGTACATGCCACAGGGTCTAGTAGTCACACATGAAGGATATTCTGTTACATTTCTGTGAAATGGAAGTTACCTATGGTCTGTGTAAGGAAGTCCTGGTGGTGCTGTGGGTTAAGTACCTGGCTGCTAACTGCAAGGCTGGTGGTTCAAACACACCCGCTGCTCTCTGGAAGAATGAAGAGGCCGTCTGTGCCCACAAAGGTAGACAGTCCTGGAAACCCTAAGGACAGTTCTCTTCGGCCCTCGGCTGGGCGTGAGATGGAACAGAGCCCATGGCAGTGAGGTGGGCTGTTACATACGCTTGTAACAAGCGGCATCCGGTGAGTGTGGGCAGGGATTTTGAGTTGTCCCGACTGTCCATCAGTGTAGAGAGCTGTTGTCAGGGTCCACTCAGGCTGGACTGTAATCCTTTCTTCCAGAGCACTTGGTGAAAACCGGTTTTCACTCTAGTCTCTTGTTTGTGTAATGTCTTAGAGCTAAGACAATGTCTGTTTCGCTTGAGATAATATGCCCCCTCCCCTCTCTATCATAGAATATATCAACCGTCTTCAGCTGAACCCGGAGACACGGAAAGTAATTTGAGGAGTTATATTTTCAGTTCTTACAAGGACAGTATATAACTAGTAGCATTTCAGAGACCTGAGAGATAAATGATTTAATTATGCTGATACCTTAGGACATTAGAGCTTAATTCGGTTATGGACTCTCGGTTGGGAAAGGAGGTCTTTGGCTCCATGAGGATGTATCCTGTTGTAAATGGAGGAACAAGGGTGGGGTGGGGTTGATGGAGAGATGAGTCATCAAATAACATTTTCCAGTCAGAGAGTGAATAAACAACTAATGTCTGTGAATTCATCAGCAAATATTTATAAAATGAATGAATGAGTGGGGACTACAGCCTTTTGGCTCAGGTCACGCTTCTCTCTCAGGCTGATGCACCAGCCAAAAAGGAGGATGTGATTGTACTCAGCGACTGGCCCGAGATGCTCTTTCAGGAGTTCCACCATCCTCAGGATAATCCCTTGGTCTGCTTCTACTCCACCAGTGACAACTATTTTGTCTCCTTCAACTGGATAGAATCCTACCGAAAACAAAACCAGGTAAAACGATCTAGCTCCTTTCCCCTCCGTTATCCCATTTATACGCATCATGTCTAAACTGTCCAGATCTTAGCATGTTGGGAGTGTTCCGAGGTAGTCCATTTTTGCACCCATCTCCGTGTCCTGATTTGCCCTGGATCCCTCAAGCCTTCCTCACCTCTTGTCGTCAGGCAGAATTCCCACTCCCTACAAGGTTAGCTGAAGGCCAACGCAATGTCCTCAAGCATGAGAGTCTATCACATACCCCAAACTTAATACCAAGAAACGCCTACAATCAAGCTCTCCAGCCTTCCCTGGGTTCCACAAGAGGGAAGAAAGATCTAAACATTCCATCTTCCCCTACCCTACACTTTTGGGAGATCTGCCTCCATGATCGGGCTTTTGCTCTCTCATCCCTTTCTAGATCATACTCTGGATACAGGACAAAGATAAAATGAGCAGAAGGATAGAGAAGAAGAAGTTTCGCATGACGGGTCAAGTGCCTCCCATCGAAGCAATGGTCCACACGGGCTCCTACCACACGTTAATTGCTTACTGTGGGGACATGTGCCTGCGGCTCTTTGGAGACCACCATCAGGCATTCAGGTCTCTGTGTACAGTGCCCTGCCCTTTCTCCATCAACTGCCTCTGCTATGACTCCGAAGCAGAGATGCTCTTGTCTGGCACCTTGGGTGCCGTGGTTACCTGGCTGATTTTACCAGATGGCAAGGGCCTCCAGATGGCTCAGAGAGTGTCCATCCCTAGTCGTGAGTTTGTACAGGGCTTTTCCTTGCATGGCCCCCAGGGCTCTCTCCTGGTTCTGTGTGAGAATACACTGAGGGCCTTCACCCACCAGGGTCCAGGTCAGCTGGAAGAGGTAAAGAAGTTCACTCCCGTAGCCAGTGGCTCCCCCCTCACCTGCTCCTACACTTGCATCCCTCGGGGCTATCTTTACGCTGGGAATAAGACTGGGGAGATCCACGCCTGGAGTCTAGACCACGATCATTTCTTGCACAGCTTCCAGGCCCATTCCTCATCAGTGATATGTGTCCATGGCCGGCCAGACATGTACACCTTACTGACAGCGGGCAGTGATGGCACTGTCCGGGAGTGGACGCTCACTTCTGGGGACTTGCTGCGGCAGCTGGATATTGACGAGGAGTTGAAGCAACTGCAGTTTATTGACAACAACACGTTTTTCTGCCAGACCACCTACACGTTCTCATTGTACCACCTGCCCTACTTCTACAGCCTCTTCAACGTGTGTGGTTCTGCTCCCCAGCTAGTGCAGCGGGTCTGCTGCGGCCCTAACTGGGCTCGGATCCTGTGTGCCACAGAGGATGGTTTGTGGCGTTTCCTGTCTCCAGTAACAGGAGAGCTCCTGCTCATCACCTGGCCTCTCCTCTTGGACAAAACGGAAGTCTGGGCCTACGACTCAGCCAGGGAGGAGCTCTTTGTGGCAACACGCAGTTCAGATGTGCTGGTGTTTGATGCCACTCGGTCTCCATGCACAGCCAAGTATCTTATGTGCATGTCCGTAAATCCCGGGGATAGCATAACCTGCCTGATCCATGGGAAGTTCAACTTGGGCAAGGACCTACAAGGACTGATCCTGTGCGGGCACGAGAGTGGCATGGTGAGAACTCTTTCCCACTACAGCTGTGCCCGAACAGAAGAGACTATTCACTCGGGGGCAGTATTGGCCCTATCCACCCTGGATGAGTCCCATAAAAACCCCTTGCTCTGTTCATATGGCATGGATCGCTTTGTCCACCTGATTGAAGTGACGCTTCAAGGATACAAGGTCATCCTGAAGTCTCTCAGGAAAATTTTCAGTAGTTGCCCCCTAAAACATGTGATCCTCTTGCCCAGCTCTGTGGGGGCCATCACTGAGAACCGCTGCTGGCGCCTCTGGTGCTACCAAGACTTTCTGGGATTTTCAGGACCAGAGCAAGATTCGGTATTTAGAGAGACGAAACGCCTGCACCAGTGTGCCATCACCTCATTTGATGTCTGTCTGTCCTTGAACATTTTTGTCACGGGGGCCATTGATGGCTCAGTACGGATCTGGAACTTCCATGGGAAGCTAATCACCGAGCTGAACTCGACATTGAATTTTGGCCCGCTCTGCTTTGCCAATAATCATGGTGACCTGCTTTTGACTTTTAATCAGAGTCTCTACTTGGTATCCTGCTTAAAACTGCTCCCTCCAGGCCTACTGACTCACCTAGTTATCCTAAACATTGCAGATGAAATACAAGAAGTCCCTAGGCCCTTCATGCCTAGCTTTTTTTTTTCATTTGAAATTGTATTTGTGCCCAAATTTGTTTACCTTGGCAAAGGACTACAGGAACTACAAGGGCTAGAGACCCTGGTCAATCAACGGGCCATTGCCTTTGACAATAGTGTGCCTCACGTTGTGGAGGAAGAGAGAAGTAGGCCCCAGGGGAGTCAAAGATCGAAATGGCAGTTCTTGGAGGGAAAGGAGTTGGATCAGTCTGAAGCTCATCATCCCCCACATGTGGTTCCTGCTCGGTTACTGTTGACTGGTTGGGATGGGCTCAACCCCTACCGTATATTACGGTCTTTCTTTGGTCAAGATCGGCACTGGCCCTTTGCCCCTGATGGGTACATTCCAAACTCCGTGGTCCGTGCTCAACTTTGGCCTGAGGGTACGCCAATATTCCTGCGCTATGACATGCATTCACCCTGCCAAAAAGAGGCCTGGGCCACGACCGAACCCTTTAGAGGCCAGGCACGTTCACCTCTAGCACCTCTAGCACCGGAAGAAGAGAACGACTCGGTGGATGAACTGGTGGAGGAAAGCCAGGAGACGAAAAGAACGTCTTTCAGTGCTTTGGTAAGCATGACAAACCAAAATTGGATGGGGAGAAAATTCAACGAGGAACTGATAGATAACTTAATTGAGGCGATCCTCAACCTCACAATTTACTGTTCGGCAGAGAAATACAAGAAATACTTGAGTCTCCTGGCACAAGTTTTTGGCACTTCCCACATCCATCCAAGGTTGCGCTCTCTGGCTGCCTCTCGCCTATTGGATGATACAACTCATTACAATCCACACATCCGTGTGCTAGCCTGGGAAGGGCTGGATAGTCTAGGCCTTATGAACCATCTCTTTGCTATTCCACTGGCTATGAACTTGATGGACAGTGATGAGAGGGTGCGGATTAAAGCCTTGTACCTTATGACAAGAGTTGCAGGCATCCGGAATAAGAGCATGCTGGTACGCCTGTTGAAGACACGAGAAACCTGGAAGGAATTACAGTAAGTTTCATGGTAGCTACCTTCCCTTCTGATCTCTCCAAGCTCCTAGCCTCCAGAATCCCATGGTCTCTTCCCACAGCCCTTTTATTTCCTTTGCTTTATGGTCTTTGTTTCCATTTGCTTCTTTACCCCAAGTCCTACACCCTTGCTTCCAGCCCCTGAGCAGCCTGCTAGTCCACAATTTTCTCATTTAAATACAATTCCTTTAGAATCAAGCCCCCAAGTCTCCCAGCCAAAGCAGCACCTATGTCACCCTCATTACTCTATCCCTGTCCTTCAGTCCTTCTTCAATTAATATTATGCTATCCTACTGTGTGCTAAATGGCTACTTTATTTATGCCTCTCCCACTGTAACTCCTTCTTTTGAAGTTAGCTTTTATCCCTGACTCCATGTTGTCCCTCTTTCCCCTTGACTTTTCCAGGCAGGAAATGATCGGAGAAGAATCGATGTCTCAGCTCTTGGGGATTCAGGGGAAAGACATACAGGCCCTGCTTGTTCATGTAGAGGAGATGCTGAGTGAAAACTTGAGCTTATCACACAAGGAACAACAATTTACTTTTCCTACGACATTTGAGGTCCTTGCCAAACCAACACTCATCCATAAAAAGAAAAACAAGAAGCAGCTTCAAATCAAGAGCAAAAAGCTTAGTATGTATGGGACAATATATGGGGCTTCTTTGGGGACCACTTTAGGGGCACCAAAAGACAGGGACAGTACGGCAAAGGTATATCAAAATATACCCATGACAATATAGGTACGTGGGAGGATCTTTACCCTAGAAAGCAACCTTCCTGGAAAAGATCCACCCCATAACCAATATGTACTTGGGTTCTACTTTTGAAGACAGGAAAGCTCGGATGAAGTAGTGGACATTTCTATAACATAAAGCCTCCAGTTCCTTTGCCTTTGTTTGTGTGTGTGTGTGTGTGTCAGTCCTGGTCTTAGATATTACAAAGGAGCTCACTCAGAATATTTATGTTTCTTCTTAACCATTTTTATCCCAATATCTCTGCAGTGAAAAGAAGCCTGAGAGTTCCCAGGAAGCACAGAGAGAACGAGTTGGAAAAGGTAGGCTCTGTGTTAGTTTCTACTGCCGAAGAAGGTGAAGAAATAGGGGACAGACAAGCAGAGCAAATCGACACAGAGTATGTTGCCCCGAGCCCAGTCCCAACCCAGAATGTTGTTGAAGAATCTGAAGAGTGCGTGTTGAAGGCCACAGGCCCAGGTATCGTGAAAGGTGGTGGAGAAACGATCCCTCAGCTGGAAGGACAAATCCCTGCAAAAGAGCTTTGGGAAATGGCACGGAAGAAAGCTCTGGAAAAGATGGGTGAGAGGGCGATAGAGACAAAAGACTTGAAGGCTGTTTCACACCTGGCTACAGAAAAGCCCAAGAAAGCAGAGGTTTCTAAGAAAGAAAAATATATAAGGAAGACACGTAAATATACGGGCCGTGGTTTGGCCGGGACCCCAGGACACAAAAGTAGCTCATATAACAAGTCTTGGAGGGATGATATTTGCCAACTTGTTACCTCAAGGATAGCAAGTTCTTATCCAGGAATATTACGAGATCTTGGTAAAGAACTGGTCGACCTAGCCCAAGTGATGCTTGCTGATCGACAGCCCAGTTGGGATCTCTTTCAAGAGATCTGCCCCCTGTTAAAGGACACCGGTTCCATCTCATCTAAAGTGGACGAGAGGGCAGCAAAAGAACCACCCATCATCATGGGAAAAGAGACCACCGAGGGAGCAGGAACACTGGGGATAAAGGAACGTGAATCTAAGAAAGCATTAACCAAGAGCAAGGTCTCCTCTCCGAAGGGCAAGAAGAAGAAAGTTCCTCCTTCCAAAGATGACCTCGGCTTGGAGAACATAACTTCTACAAAGGAAAGAAGTAAATTGGCTAGGCAAGAAGGGGGCAGACCGAAGAAAAAGAGGAAGCTGCCTGAAGAGAAAAAGACCAGGCAGGAGAAACTGGTCCCGGCCCAAACACAAATCAGCCCTCACAAAGGCGAAATGCCCCGGGGGGAAATAGGCAAGGAAAAGCAAGCGTTGTCGCTAGAAGAAAGGCAACTGGCTGCACCCGAGAAGAGGCTTCTCGGGAGAGGCAAGAAAACGGTGTGGAACGAAAGAAAGTCAGCCAGGGACCGGAAGAAGCCGGCCTGGAAAAAGAGAGTGTGGGACCAGGAAGCAGGCGAAGGCGTGTGGGCCCAGGAAGCAGGGCCGCCGGTCTCTGAAGAAAGAAAGTTGGCCCAAGAAGGCGAGGCAGAGGAAGAAGTGGCCACAGAAGAGAAAGAGATTGGGAAAGAGCAGAAACTGGCCCGGGAAAAGGGGGACCTACGCCTGAACATAGAGAAGCAAGTTGGAGACGTGCAGGAAAAGCCCCACAAGAAGGAGCCATACACACAAGAAGAGGGAACAGATGTTGAAGATGAGGAGGAGAAGCCACCCTGGAAGAGGGGGGACTTGGCCCAGGAAAAGGAACTTTTGTCTGAAGACAATTTGTCTACAGAAGAAGAGGGATTCGCCTGGGAGAAGAGAACACGGGGATTCGAGAAGGGAAGCGTGGACGAACAAGAGAATGAATTGGCCCCCCAAGAGAGATGGTTAGGAACAGAGGACAGAGACGCCCATGTAATGAAGGAGACAGACCAAGGAATACAAACACAAGTTAGAACACGGGGAT
>NW_022104553.1:32762655-32766184 GCF_000313985.2 Echinops telfairi
CCCAAGAGAGATGGTTAGGAACAGAGGACAGAGACGCCCATGTAATGAAGGAGACAGACCAAGGAATACAAACACAAGTTAGAACACGGGGATTCGAGAAGGGAAGCATGGACGAACAAGAGAATGAATTGGCCCCCCAAGAGAGATGGTTAGGAACAGAGGACAGAGACGCCCATGAAATGAAGGAGACAGACCAAGGAATACAAACACAAGTTAGGGAAGAGGAGGAACAAGAGGAGGAGCAGGACCAGGAAGAGAGCCCTGTTCCGGAAGGGGAGAGTGAGGCTGAGGAGACTACACAAGCAGTCTGGGAAAGACGGAAATGGAGCGGAGAAGAGGAGGAAACGTCTGTGGCCAGGGAGACACTGTTAGACCTGAGTGATAAACAGGCCCGGGAAGAGGAGAGATCACAAGAAACAGAGAAGACAACCGAGGGAGAGCAACCTCAGGCCCGAGAAACAGAGACGGCGGACGCAGAAGAGACAGAGCAGGTTGGAGACATGGAGACGTGGTCCCAAGAAGAGAGGCAGGCCTGGGGAGAAAGGAGAGAGGCCCAGGAAGCAAAGAGGCGGGCTCAGAAAGAGAAGCTAGAAACCAAGAGACGGGCTCAGAAAGAGAAACAGGCTCAGAAAGTGGAGAAACAGGCTCAGAAAGAGGAGAAACAGGCTCAGAAAGAGGAGAAACAGGCTCAGAAGGCAGAGAAAGAGGCCGAGCGAGGAAAACAAGAGTCCCGAGTGAAAGTGAAACTGGGCCCAGAGAAACATGCGAAGATGGAGGGAGAAGAGCAAGAGGCCACGAGGGGAACAAAATGGAGCCC
Source organism: Echinops telfairi (assembly GCF_000313985.2). Classification (NCBI taxonomy): domain Eukaryota; kingdom Metazoa; phylum Chordata; class Mammalia; order Afrosoricida; family Tenrecidae; genus Echinops; species Echinops telfairi. The sequence goes on from NW_022104553.1 coordinate 32,763,473, forward strand.
CAAAAAGGAGAAACGGATTGAGAAAACAACGGAGACACAAAGACAGGTGGGCAATGGAAAAGCGAAACAGGCTCAGAAAGAGGAGATAAAGGTTGAACAGAGAAGACAGCGGACTTGGCAGAAAGAGAAAGTAGCCCGAGAAGAGGAAGCACGGGCTGGCAAAATGGGGGAAGAATCCCAAGAGCGAGAACAAACGGCCAAGAGCGGAAAGAAAGGGCCATTGGGGAAGACACGGACTCCGAAACCCGGCAAACTTGCCAAGGAAGAGAGACATGTGGCTGAGAAAGGGGAAAAACCAGCCAGGCCACAGATTGCAATGAGCAGAAGGGGAAACACCCCCCCAGAAAAGCAAGACATTCTGAGGCAAAGTGATAGATTGTCCCAGGCAGAGAGGAAATTGGCCTTGGATGCCAAGATCAAAGAGAGGGGTGTCACCAAGGAAAAGAGAATAATAAAAAAGGAGCGAGCACAGGCATTGGCTGAACTGAACGTGGAACCTGGGGTTGATTTTGAAGAAAGCGAGGCTCGCTCTAGGGAAGTGAATAGACCGATAAAACATACTCAACTGCTGAAAAGTCTGGGTCGGCTCATTAGAGAACTCAGTCGGTCTTCGGGTAAAATGGAAAGAGCCAAAGGAGAGAGCTCATCCGCTATGGAAAGGAGTGAAGTTGACCAACGGGAGCAGGGGGTTCTTAAGGAACGGGAGGAGACAGCCGAAGAACATCAAGAACTGGCTCAGAAAGAGAGCGATCGCAGAATGACCAGCCAACAGAGCACACTGGCGGAGGACAAGGGCTTAGAGGAGGGCCGAAGGGTAGCAAGCGTCCAGGAAAAAACACTATTCGATACAATCCAGGAAGAGAGGATAGTAAAGGAAGTCCAGGAGCAAAATATCGTAGAAAGAGAGCATCTAGAGGAGTTTTTAAAGGAATTTGGAGAGCATGAACCAGCGGAGGTTGCGGTGAAGTTATTAGAGAATATCAAAGAGATGCGGTTGGGGGGATTGCATGAGAGGCTGGTTAAGAAGGAAGCAGAGGAGGGTCTCGCGGAGGAGGGGAGAGAGGAGAGATTGACTGGAGAGGGGCAACAGGAGGAGAGCCTTTCCGTGAAGAAGGACAGGGCATCTCTGGTAAAGAAGCGGGAAAAGGTGAGCTGGAGTGGAAAGAAACAGGAGAAAGAACCGTTGACTAAAAGAAAAGAGGAATCAAGTGAGGAGGAGAGCCTCAGTGGGGAGGAGGGCGAGAGATTGAGTGAAGAGGAGGAGGAGGAGGAGGGCTGGAAGGGGGAGAGCTTGAGTGAAGAAGAGGAGGAGGAAGAGGAGAGCTGGAAGGAGGAGAGCCTGAGTGAAGAGGAGGAGGAGGAGGGGGAGAGATTGAGTGAAGAGGAGGAGGAAGAGGAAGAGGAGAGCTGGAAGGGGGAGAGCCTGAGTGAAGAGGAGGAGGGGGAGGAGGAAAGCTTAGGTGAAGTGGAGGGGGAGAGCTTGAGGGAGGAGGGGGAAGAAGAGGAGATGGAGAAGTTAGAGGAAAAAGAGGATGAAGCCAAGAAAAGGGAGAAGGATGTGGGGAGATTATCGAAAACAGAGCTCTCCAAGGGAAAAGTGCACTTTTTCAAGCAAGTGGCGGAAGGTAAGGACCTTGTCGAGGCAAAGGGGGCTACAGTTAAAAGGGAAATGCTTTTTAAAAGAAAGAGGTTACTTGATGGAAAGAGACACGTGCGATCTTCCATCAAGGCTGTTTGGCCAGATCTAAGGAGTGCTTTCAAAACGACACCTCAAGGAAGCCTGGGAAGAAAAGAGGAAGCAAGCCTGAAAGCCTTCGAGGGTCATTTGGCTTTTGAAGGACAGGACAGTCAACTTCCTGAAGTAAAGCCAGTGACGAAATCATTGGGAAGACAAGGGGAGACACTCTTGGCGAAGGCTGGGGGTATGTTTTCAGAAGCCATGGAAACGGGCTTAAAGACTCAGATCCCCAAAAGTCTCCATAGGCCAGAGTCCCATTTACCTGGTGTGGTCATGGGACCACAGACACCTGGACACAAGTCTACAGGTGACCGATGGAAGTGGGCTCTACAGCATCACGATTCCCAGGTGGAGGAACCAGAGATCCAGGCCCCAGCCCCTACCTCTTCACCCGAAAAGCCAATGAAAAGATACCCCAGCGCAGGTGACTCGGAAATAAGCCCCTCACATGAAGATTGGATTCACAGTGCCTTAAGACGGTTGGAAGCAGGAGAACAACTTCCCAGGGAAATTTTCTGTCAACTGAGGGAGCTCCTCAGAAACAGTCACTCAAAGGGGGACTTAGAGTGGCTGCAGCAGGCCAAGCTCCAGCTTATTGCTAAACACCTCAGCCAGAACTTAGAGTCAAGTCACACTAAAGAATCTCGAGCAGATAAGGATATTTTAAGGCCAGGACACGTCAAAGTGCTCCCTCCAATTAAAGGGGGGAAGGAGAGCTGGTGGGAGCCGTTACCTATCCCAGAACCAGTGTTCCCATCAACTAGTAAGACAAGTCAAGCTGAATCCTATAGCAAGAAGCCAGCTCAATGGTTATCCACTGCTCTCAGGGAGATAAAGCAACCTTATCCAATCAAAAGAGTTGTTTCTCCAATCATCTGCCCTTCCTATCCAATCAAAAGAGATGTTTCTCCAATCGTCTGTCCTTCCTATCCAATCAAAAGAGATGTTTCTCCAATCGTCTGTCCTTCCTATCC
>NW_022104553.1:32766284-32779282 GCF_000313985.2 Echinops telfairi
TGTTTCTCCAATCGTCTGTCCTTCCTATCCAATCAAAAGAGATGTTTCTCCAATCGTCTGTCCTTCCTATCCAATCAAAAGAGATGTTTCTCCAACTGTCTACCCTTCTCTAAACAAAAAGTCATTCCCCTTGATATTTCAGAAGGGCTTCTGGGCCCTGGGGGGCAGGGTTGAACTCCCCAAATTTCCCAAGGCCGAGAAGAAATCACTTCCCACCCCTGCACCTGTGCTACCATTAGCAACCAAGGAGATGCACGCTCCAAAGGCTATCGATTATCGCCTTTTAGGAGAGCCGTATAGGAGTGAGCGGGCCCAGCATTTATCCAATGCTCTCAGAGAGATGGAGATCCAACATTATCCGGCCACGAGAGTCATTTCCACGGGTGTCCATAACATTGTGAACAAACAAACCCTGGCACTCGTGTTTCAAAAGGAACTGTGGGCTCTGAAGGGTACAAGTAGGTGCCCCACATTGCCCACGTTGGGGAAGAAACCACAGCCTATCTCCAAGAAAAGGGAAGAGGTACCTCAGTGGGAGACATTTGTGGCATTGTACTATATCTTGCGGCTGTTGCAGCAGCGATATGCAAAAGACAACGCTACTTGGATGGAGCAGTTCTACCAGCTCATGGACCTGTACCATCTTAAGTCCCCTCAAATACAGAAGCTTCTCCTGGAGTTGCTACAGAGAGAGCAGCCCCAACCCCGAGAGATCCTCTTTGAAGAGGCCCAGAAAACCAAGGATCTCGTCCTTGGTGAGCGGTTGCTCTGCCGCCTGTTTTGCGGTGGTTCTCACGGCCCTGCGGCTCCTCTAGAATTACACCATGTGGTACCCCTTCCTGGGAAGCACAAGGTGCACACTCTCCAACCCGTGGGCATTGCCCAGTATGGGTTCCTACAACTTGCCTGGAAAAGCCTGCCACAGGTCAATCCCAACTTATTGCGAGATCGTCCAATCTCCCAACTCTTTGATTTGGTCTAATAGTAGGATTTTGGTCTTATTGTAGTCATGAACTACAGGGGCGCAGATTCTAAGGCTCCTGACCCCGTGTCAACATAGACGTGGGGCTGGATGAGGCCTCCTCTTCATTCATTCCCCAGAAACCCACGACTTGATGGGTATTGAATAAAACGCTATTTCTCATTCGTAACAAGGATTGTGGCGGGTTCTCTTCTTCTCCAGTCATAGAATCCCCTGGAAAGTGGATTTGTTCTAGGAGGGGGGTGTCTTTTGCTTAGTCAATGGAGATATGTCTTCGGGAAGACAGGCTCATTTTTTGACAGAAAGGTCTGTCTTAGCTTTTTTTTCTCCCTCTCTCCTTTTGTCTCGAATCGCCTTTTCTCATGGGAAGGAAGGTATCTGGCCTCTTGGGGCTGGTGTTCAGCAGCCATACCAGGGGGCTTCAAAAAGTTCCCGGGGAAATAGAATTACAAGAGAATGGGACTTTCCAACAAACATTTAAAAAAACCACTTTGTAAAAAAGGAAGCAGAGGAGGCCCATAATTTTGCCCCTGTATAACTTTTCTCGATGAAGCGCCCTCATCTCCGTAACAGGGTTATGCAGTGAAAGTGTGCTGAGAAACAGCAACTTTGAATTCAGAACTCTTGGTCCACTTCTTGCTCTGCCCCTCACTAGCTCTTTGAGTTTATTAGCTCTCTGATTTCAACTTTTTGGTCCTCCAAAGTAAAATGATGATATCATAATGCCTATTGTGTTGAAATGCTTAACACAGTCCTTGATTATAGTTCTCTTCCTAGTGGGCAGTTCTTCTGAAGGGAAGGAGGAGGCCGTGTGTGAAGGAAAAGATGAAAGGAGGGTTTGAGTCCCTGCCCTGCACCTTAATGTGTAATTTAGAACCAGAGACTTCCCCTAAACCACAGATTTCTGGTTGTTTGGAAATAGTTAATACAGTTTATTATAAAAGCAATTTAAAAACTATTAATATAGTTTTATTGACAATATGGTTCACAATCATGCACTTCCATAGTTCAGTCTTATTAATAAGAATTGTACAATCATCTCTACAATCAGTTCCAGAACATTTTCCTCCCTTTTGTATTTGTTACTAGCTCCCCATATCCCTCTAGCCCCGCTACCACACCCCCAATAAGCCCCTAATCCAGTTATTGTCTCTCGCTTCACCCATCCCAGTCTTCCTATACTGGAAAACATACCCCCCCACCAAAAAAAAAAAAAGACCAACAATAATAACAAAACAAACCATAGAAAAACTCCAATTGAGCAAAAAGCAAGGAGTATTAAAAGCTAGAACAACATTTTTTCCATGTGTCAAAAGGGAGATCAAATGATCAGGTATCACATTTTAACCCAATTGCATTTGCCATGTTTGCATTTACAATAGCAAGGCTATTCACATCCTTCCACTATGGTCAGGAGACTTAGCAGAGGCTTAGTCCATGCAAGGCCTCTGCAAATGGAGGTTGGGAGAAATCGCTGTCATCCAAAGCCTTCTACAAGTCAGGTGTTCACAATTTAAGCTCAGATACCATTCCCTCCTTTGGATCTGGATTTTACATCCTTGGATCACACAGGCTGGTGTGCTGCTTCTACGAGGATTTAGTTGATGTCGCACTTGGATGACTGCTTAAGACAAGCCTTCAAGACCCCAGACGCTATTCTTGCTGATAGCCGTGCACCGTTTGGTTTCTTCACCACACTTTGCCGTGGCACCCATATCTTCAGTGGTCTTAAGCAGTTTTTCAGCGCAGAAAAATTGTGCAGAAAATTCAGAGTTCCGCCTTTGATCAGCTTTTGATAGAAAAACCTGCCCTGTGGTACATTTTTTTACAACTGATAAATTGAGGTTCTAAAAAAAATTGAGGTTATACATTATCATGTATAACAGTGTCATTTATATTAGGGTTCACTATAGCCCAATGACTTCCAACAAGTACATAGTAGCATGTGTTTACCTTATCACACAGAATAACTTCATTGCCCTAATTATGCCCTGTGCTCCACACAGTCATCCCTCCTGCTCTCTGACAACCATTGGCGTCCTCACTGTCATGACAGTGTTCCTTGGTCCAGGACGCCACATAGTTGGAATCAAACTATATATCAGTTGGGAGAGGGCTGGGTTGTATCACTTAGAAATATGCAGCTAAGGTTCCCCTATGTCTTGTTCTTCACCACTGGCCACTCTGTTGTACTGTGGTGGCTTGTGTGTTTCTGCGATGCTCGAAGCTATGTCACTGGTATTTCAAATGCCAGCAGGGTCACCCAAAGTGAACAGGTTTTGGCAGAACTTCTAGACCACTGGTTCTCAACCTGCGGGTCACCATCCCTTTGGGGGTCGAATGACCCTTTCACAGGGGTCGCCCGACTCATAACAGTAGCAAAATTACAATTAGGAAGTAGCAACGAAAATAATGTTATGATTGGGGGATCACCACCACATGAGGTGAAAGGGTCGTGGCATGAGGAAGGTTGAGAACCACTGCTCTAGACGAAGAGCAGACAGCAAAGGAGGAAGCCGCTGCCCACTTTGGAGGAAGTTGGTGCAGAAAACCTGATGCATAGCTTCGAAACGTTGTCAGATATGGAAGGCCTAACACATGGGAACAGAGCAGTGTTGGAGATGGTGCTGGGGGATGAGCCCCTCAGGTCCAAGGGCATCTCACAGTGGCTGCAAACATGGCCTCACGCATAACAATTGTGAGGATGGCGCAGGACTGGACAGTGTTTTAGTTCTGTTGAGCATAGGGTCACGATGGGTTAGACATTGGAAGTAACTAAGAGGTCCTTCATTAGGTGAATGTCCTGTAATACATTCATACAATGAAGAATGATTCAGTGATAAAAATAGAAATGAGCCATTAAGCCACGACAAGACATGTTGCTGTTAAGGGCCATCCAGTTAGTCGGTTCGGACCCATTTTTCTCCCTCTCTATCCAAGACCTTCTAATTTGATTTCTTTTCAAAAAAAATTGATAGTGGTAGCTGGGCATCATTTAGCCCAGAAGAGTCTGGTCTCAGGGTTGTAGAGATAGATGTTTTCATGGTCTATCCATCCATTGGACTAATTGTTTGCACATGTCTTGATTTTCCTCTCTCCTTTCTTCTGGACAGGGAGAGACCAGTACTTTAGATGACTTCTCAAGAGCTTTAAAGACTAGTCACTACTTAACAAAGTAAACATAGAACAACTCTGTGGACTATGTTGCAATTGACTTTGGTTTCCCACAAGACTGATCCCCCAAGCCAAGCAACTCCTTCCTTCCTTCCAAGTGTTTGATTATGTCTAAGCAACTTTCATAACTTATGCTCCACCACACTCAAGGATATATTTGCAGCCAAAATAAATACACATATACACATATCTTCTGTCAAATCTATATGAATATACTTCCAACTCTCCCTTCCACACCTGTCCATATTGTGTGTCTATAGTTATCTACTTGCAGGTAACCACTATTGCAGAACTGTGTCTATAACAGTATTTGCCTCTGTTAATTCTTGCAAACCTCTCACGGTCTTGCCCTGCCTCCATCCTTTTTTGCCAACCTCCTTCTTGTATATTGTCTCCCCCTTCACTCAAATGAACACTTGTCTACACTCTAATCTAGGGGTCCTCAAACTACGGCCCACGGGCCACATGCAGCCTGCCGAGGACCTTTATCTGGCCTGCCGGGTGTTTTTGCCCTGTTTGTTTTTTAACTTCAAAATAAGATGTGCAGTGTGCATAGGAATTTGTTAATAGTTTTTTTTTTTTTAACTATAGTCCAGCGCTCCAGTGGGTCTGAGGGACAGTGAACTGGCCCCGGTTTAAAAAGTTTGAGGACCCCTGTCTAGTCCATGACTTCTCTCCTCTTTTACCTCATGTAGCCAGAAAAGAACATTTCTTTCTGTGTGAAAATCTTTCCTTGATTTTTCTAACAGCGATCCCATATGATATTTGTCCTGTGTGTTCAACTTATTTCATTCAGCATAATGTCCTCCAGGTTCATCGATATTATGAGGGATTTTTTTCAGATTTATCTTTATTCTCCAACATGTTAATATTCTATTGTCTGTCTGTACCAAAGTCCCCATTCTTCCCCTGATGGACAAGGAGGTTGTTTCCATCTGTTTGCTATTGTGAATCGTGTTGCAATGAACATGGGTGTGCAGATCTGTATATACATCTGGTTGTGTTGAGACTCTCCTTTCTCTAGGACATATGCCCAGTAGAGTGGTTTCTGGGTCCTATGGCCTTTCTCGTTAAGGAAGTACCTCACCACTTTGCACAGTACCCGCACCATCTTACAGCTCCAGCAGCAGTGGATGAGGGTTCCACTCTGTCTGCACCCTCGCCAGTCTTTGTTTTCTAGGTTTTTGAACTTTACTATTATTTCTGGATTGAAGTGAGATCTCAGTGTTGTTTTCTTTTGTCTCTCTCAAATGGCTGTTGAGATCAAGCATTTCTCCATGTTCGTTGGTCACCTGACTGTCCTCATTGGTGAAGTGTCTGTTTAGGTACTCTGTCTATTTTAAGACTGGATTATTTGTCTTTTTCTTGTTGTGGTGTTGAGAAGTTTTCTATGAATTTTATATCGCAATCCCTTGTCTGCGATGTCTTTGTCAAAAATGTTCCCCAGTCTGGGTGTTCTCGTTTCATGCTTTTAAGGAAATCTATTGATGCACATAGCTGTCTATTTCTTTCTTTTTTTTTTTTGCTGTCTAATTTTTAAGAGATTCAAGTCACCTATTTTGTCTAGTTGTTCATGTCTTTTTCATTTTGTTTGATAGTATGTTTATCCTTATACTGTGTTTCCCCGAAAGTAAGACATCCCCGAAAATAATACCTACTTACAGCTTTGCCTCTTGCTGAAATATAAGGCATCCCCTGAAAATAAGACCTCCCAGAACATAAGGCCTCCCCGATAAAAAGGCCCGCCGAAGTTCTGGACTTTGGACTGTAGCAGCGGTCGCCCTTGCGCAGCTCACTGTTGGCCGCAGAGCAGCCGGAGCAGACAGGAAGTGCGAGTAAATGTACCATAGATTGTTGTGCATGGAAATAATGGTAGTAACAAGAAATTCTTGATACTGTAGGATACACAGTTTGTCTGGTTATGCTGGTTTGTGATGACAACTACTACCGTACCGTATACAGGTAATAAATGTCCTTTTTTGTTGTTGAACAATAAATGTGTACCGTATTCATCTTCATGGAAAAATAAGACATCCCCTGAAAATAAGACCTAGTGCATCTTTGGGAGCAAAAATGAATATAAGACACTGTCTTATTTTCGGGGATACAGGGTATTAAGGAGCCCTGATGGTGTAGTGATCACCTGTTGGGCTGTGATCCTCATGGTCCAGAGTTTGAAACCAACAGCTGCTCCAAGGGAGAAAGATGGGCTTTCCACCCCCATAAACAGTTACATCTTGGAAACCCATGGGCCCTTGGTATGAGTTTTCACTGACTCAATGGCAGTGAGTTTTGTTTTTGAGTTTTATACCATGTATTAAGACACCAGAGTTTGTTTCTATTTTTCCATCGATGATCTTTATAGTTATAGGTTTTACAGTTAGGTCTTAAAGCCATTTTGAGTTTGTCTTTGTATACTGTGTGAGTCGTAGGTTCTATTGCATTGTTCTGCAAATTAATGTCCTTTTTGCCAGCATGACTTATTATGAGACTATCTCTTCCTCATTCAGTGTGTTTTGGTCCTTGGTCAAAGATCATCTGTGTATAGGTGGATAGATTTACTTCTGGGTTCTCCATTCTGTTCCACTGAGCTATGTACCAATCATGGTATCAGTATCACATTGTTTTCATTACTATAGTCGTATAGCAGGTTTTTAGATTAAGAAGTGAGGTAGTTACATAATTTCATGTCAATTTGATAAGTAAGTGTAGGGGTGGAGTCTAGCCTGTCAATCAGGTCATAGCCTAATTGATGCCTCCTTGTAGGCATGGCCTAATAATGATTCTAGGAACTCCCTCTCTTTCTCCCTAGAGGTGGGACACACTCTCTCTCTGCCTTGGTCTTCCTGCTGACAAGCCACATGGAGTCAGACTGATGGCAGTCAGAGCCCTGACGATGCTTCCACCACCACTGGATTCACAAGACTTTCCATTCACTGGAGGTCTTCCAGTGAGATCTTCCTGCATTCCACATCATTGCATGTGCTGCATGAGTCTGAAGAGGGATTTATAGATTAGTATCAGACTTAACTGCTAATATTGAACTTATGAACTTGATCTGGACTGGGTTGGGATGTTTTGTTGATGCCCAATTATTTGTTGATGTAAAGTTCTTGCTTACATGCCAATGAGTGTCTCTGGATTTGTTTCTCTAGTCACCCCAGGAAATGAGAAGATTCTGATTTTGTTGTTGTTCTTTAATATTGCTTTGCTTGTCCTGGGTCTCTTTCCTTTTCTTCTTCTTCTTCTTCTTTTATTTCAAGCCCCCTGCAGGGGCTGCACCATTCCTGGAAGCACTGCAATACCAGGCTGATGCGTGGAGTGGATGGCGCAAGCTCCTAGTCCAACTCCTATCTGCAAAAATGTGCTTAATACATTGTCCGCAGAGAGAGGATGTATCAGATATTAAACTGATAAGAACAGATACTACACTTGATCTTAGCCAAAAGGCCGAGAAGTGATAAGGGTCTCTTTCCTTTTCATATAAAGTTGATATTTTGTTTTTCCACCTCTTTAGAGAATGATATGAAAATCTGGATTGGGATTGCATTATATCTGTAGATTGCTTTGGCATCTGTAGTACTGGTATTTCTACAATGTTAAGTCTTTCTATCTGTGAGCAGGAGATATTCTTCCATTCATGGAGGTCTATTGGTTTCTTGTAGCAATGTTTTATAGTTTTCTTTGTATAGGTCTTACATTTCCTCTGACTAGATTTATTCTTAAGTATTTCATCTTTTGGTTAGAAATTGCAAATGATATTGTCTCTCTGATTGAAGTAGTTAGTTTATTGTGCCAACCTGGCCGATAAACACATGTGGGGTTCATTGAAAGGTGGAGGGATAAATTACTCGGTGAGCCTTGCCTTTCTAGTTCTCGGGTCTCTTGCTTTGTGATGGTTGGACCAGGGTGCAGCTGCCTTAGCTAGTTCCCTGCTTTAGCTGGCAAGGCTCACTTCCTGCGAGACATCCCCTAGGAGAAACCACATGGACCTACCCTGATGCAACCCTGGGTGCTGGAGCACCCGTGTGGAGACCGCTGCCAGCGCTGAGATGCTTACACATTCACTGACTTGGCTTTCCTCCTGCAGTCGGCATCATTGCATCCATTTTGTGAGATGGAGGAGGACTTTGTGGATTGATGTTGGGCATATAGGTTAATGGGTTAATGTTGGACTTGTGGGTTTGGGCAGCACTGGGTTGGGATGTTTTCTTGATGCACACTTAACCTTTATATAAAACTCTCTCTTATACATGAGTTTCTGTGGATTTGTTTCTCTAAAGTTCCCAGACTAATACACTGATTGTTTTTAGAGCTCCCTTATTTAGTATAAGGAATCCAACTGATTTTTATATGTTGATTAGTATTCTGACACTTTGCTGAAATTTTCAATTAGTTCCAACAATTTTCTTGCCGAGTCTTTGGGATTTTCTATGTATAGGATCATATAATCTGCGGATAGAGTTTTACTTCTTCTTTGCCAATTTGGATGCTTTTAATTTCCTTTTGTTGTCTAATTGCTTTGGATAAGACTGCCAGCACAATATTGAATAAGAGTAGTGATAAAGCGCATCCTTGTCTGGTTTCTATTTGCAAGGAGAAGGCTTTCTGTTTCTCTTTGTTCAGGGTCATGTTGGCTATGGGTTTTGTATATATACCCTTTTATGTGTTAAGGAGTTTCTCTTCGCTTCCTATTTTGTTGAGCTTGTTTGTTTTTTTAAAATCAGGAATGGGTGTTGTAGTTTGTTAAGTTCCCTTTCTGCATTCATTTATATGATTTTATTATTCTTTTCCTTTGTTTCATTTATGTGATATATTAGATTAATTGTTTTTCTAATGTGAAGTGCTTTTACATACTGGTATGAAATCCCACTTGATCATGATATAGTATGTTCCTAATCCCTGGTGACCACAAACCTAGTTTCCAGCACCCTAGTTTATCTTTTTGAACATTGAATAATAAACAATGTAACTTTTTGAAATTGGCCTTTTTTACTCAACATGTCTATGACGTATATCCGAATGTGTGAATGTATCAAAGAAAACATATTTTCCCTTTTTGTTCCTGAGTAGTACTCCACTCCATAGATGTGCCATTACGTGCCATCAGCACTTGGTATTGAACGTTGTTTTTTAACATTATTCATCTAATTGATGCATAATCACACTGTAGACTTGAAAGAGCAATATATCAGAAACCAGAAGCTGAAGCAACAAGGAGAATGGGAAACAGTGATGCCTCAGTTTCAAAGGGTTGGAACATGACCTCTGGGGTCTCAACATGTTGGGATTATGGCTTTGGAGGTTTCTAAGTGTAGGGATAGTTTCGTAGGTTTAAGTCAGTGAAATATTCACCAACTCAGTTCTGGAATGTGGTGCTGCCTTAAATACGGGGCTGCTGGTCCAAGCTAAATGGGCAGGCAGAAGAACAGCGTCTGGGAGTGGGGGTAGGGCAAGTGGATTAGGTCACCACACAGACAATCAAAGAGAATGGGGCCACTCAAAGCCAAAGGAGCAGAGTTGCCATTCCAGTTGGCCTGGAATGGGGGCCTCGACCCTGAATCCAGAGACCGTGGCAAGCACTCAGTGTTCTGGAGAACTGGGCCCATTGCCTAGGTGATCTCAGTGAACATTGGATTGTTTTCAAGGCTTGAGAGCTAACTGGAATTGTTCTGCTGGGTTTTCAACTTGCTTGGTAACTTTTTCCCTTTTTTCAACTACTTTTTGTAATGAAAATTTCGACCTTCTGTCTGCCCCACCACTGTACTTTGGAAGCAGGTAACTTTTACAGGTGTAAGTAAAAAAAAATAATTGCTATGAAAATTCCACTTTATCCTGCAAACATTTATTCTAAACAAAATGTGATTAAACATTTCTGCACTCAACTAGACAAGTTCTCTCAGAAGTACACTTGTCTTCGTCCCCATCAATCAACAAGTCTTCTTCATGACTTCCAAGGAGATGTATTGGACCAGTTAAATTCAAGGCGGCGAGCTCTGCTTAGAAAGTTATGGCAAGTGCTTTGTTTTGTTGTTTTCCCTCCAAAGGAGTAATATTGAGAGATTTTCTTGAAAGACCCAGGACAATCATGGGGATTCATCAGGAAGGTGTTTTAAGAAAATGGAGAACTGTATAGATGAGAAAAAGGCAAAGAAAGGTGCGTGAAAGAATTGTTTTTAAAAATATTGACAATACGCCTGCTCGTTCTTTGAGGACATCAAAGGCTGTCCAACAAAAGTTTCATTGGAAAACCGGACCTCATCCAATTACCACCCACGATCTTGCTCCCGAAGGCTTTTTTTGTTCCCTAAACTCAAAGGACATTTTGATGTGGTGGAATCAAAGAATTCTGAATTCGTTGGGGGGAGACTTGCTGTGTTGTGTGCTGTTGTGTCCGTTCTGACTCTCAGTAAGCCTTAGTGATGCACAGTTCCAAACACTCTCTAATCCTGTGTCGGCGTCACGATGGTTATGCTTGAGACCACTGTCACTATGCGTCAACCCAGCTCCTTGAGCGTCTTCCTCTTTGTCAGGGACTCCTAGCTTTACGAAGCATGATGCCCTTGTCCAGAGACTGGTCTCTCCTGATCACATGTTGAAAGTAGGTGAGATAAAGGCCGAGCCTCTAAAGCATATTCTGCAGCTCTTGTGGCAATGTTCTTCACCAACACCATCGTCCAAATGCATCCACCCCTTTCCAGGCTTCCTTCTTTTTTTTTAATCGTTTTATTAGGGGCTCGTACAACGCTTATCACAATCCATACACACATCAATTGTGTAAAGCGCATTTGTACATTCATTGCCTTCATCATTCTCAAAACATTTCCTCTCCACTTAAACCCCCGGCATTAGGTCCTCATTTTTCCCCTCCCTCCCTGCTCCCCCCTCCCTCATGAGCCCTTGATAATTTATACATTATTATTTTGTCATATCTTGCCCTGTCCGACGTCTCCCTTCACCCACTTTTCGGTTGTCCGTCCCCCAGGGAGGAGGTCACATATAGTTCCTTGTAATCGGTTCCCTCTTTCCAACCCACTCTCCCTCTACCCTCCTAGTATCACCACTCACACCACTGGCCCTGAAGGGCTCATCTGCCCTGGATTCCCTGTGTTTCCAGTTCCTATCTGTACCAGTGTACATCCTCTAGTCTAGCCAGGCTTGTAAGGTAGAATTCATATCATGATGGAGCGGGGAGGAAACATTTAGGAACTAGAGGAAAGTTGTATTTTTCATCATTGCTACATCGCCCCCTGACTGGCTCTCTCCTCCCCAAGACCCCTCTGCAAGGGGGCAGGCTTCCTTCTTTATTGTCCAGCTCCTACTGTGTCAATCCATCTCTTTGAGGGTATTCCTCTTTTTCACCAACCATGGCTGCCTTTTCCAGGGAGAAGCCCTGGTTGAGTAGTGGTTACACATTAGGCTGCAATCTGCTAGGTCAGCAGTTTTAAACCACCAGCCACTCCTGGCAGGAGTTGTAAAACTGTCTTCAAATAACTTAGCTGCAAGAAGCATACTGTGTACTGTTTTGCCTGTCAAGTAATGTGCTTAGAAGGTTTTTTGGTGTGTGCTTTAACATGTTAAACTATGTGCTGGCATAGTTGAAAAAATGTTTTAACTCATCTAGCTGTGAGAGAGAGTTTGTTTAGTGTTTTCTGAGCCAAATAATGTATTCGTGTTTTTTCTTGTTTGAAATTTGTAATTTATTCATCTAATTATGAAGTAAATCTCATATCAATTTTTGTCAGATGAATAATGTTTTGTAATTTTTTCATGTAGGTATTTCATGGAAAATATTGAAAAAATCATGTTTATGTCACCAAATTTTGAAAAAAATCCTTATAGTATTAGGTTGTGGGAGAGGGGGAATGCGGTGGTCAAATGTGTTTGATATCTTTTCATGGTTTTAACACACTACAAAAGAATGAACTGAGTTTTAACATTTTTCATTGAAATGGGAGCTTCATGTAAAATATTTAGGGCAAATGATATATTTACCTTATTAGACAGAAGTAGAACTGTCTTTAAGTCAAGTAGTTGAGTAGGAGAATCAAGATAGTGTTTTCACAGTCAAATAATGTGTTGAGCACTTTTTTACCACGATGCAGTGGTAAAAGTTGTAACGTTGTCATTAACGCACACATTTTTATGGTTGTAACACATTTTCAACTTGCAAAATAATTTTAAACTTTAAATCACCTATTCCATATGAGAGTTTGTAGTGTTTCCCCAATCAAATAATGTGTTTAACAGTTCTCCGCATTAAAAATATACTATTTACTGCCCAAAGTGGAAAGTTTGGGTTTACTCTCCTAATTGCTCAACAAGACTCACTCTATTGTGAGAGAGGCTACATATAGTGGTTTCTGGATCAAGTAACGTGTTTAGCATTTTTTATGGTTGGACACACTATCAACTTGGAGAAGTTGAAAAAAACTGTGCTTAATTCGCCTAGTTCTTAAAAGACTTGTTATTATGTTTTCCAAGTCAAGTAATTGTTTATGTTTTCCAAGTCAAGAGTTGAAAATCTGTGTTTAACTCATCAATTTTCCAGGAATACTCTGAATATTGCTTTAAATGTCAAATAACGGGCTTACCCCTTTTCATGTTGTCATACACTGTTCTACCATTCATCTGTCAGTGTGTGGTACTGTGGTTTCTTTTTTTTTTTTTTTTTTTTTGAGGTTTTATGTATACCTTTAAATGTTTATTAGTTTCTTTTTTTTTTTGTAAGTTCATTTTATTTTTATTTTATTTTCTTTTTTAACATTTTATTAGGGGCTCATACAACTGTTATCCCAATCCATACACACATCAATTGTGTAAAGCGCATTTGTACATCGTT
>NW_022104553.1:32779382-32787568 GCF_000313985.2 Echinops telfairi
GTTTGATTTTATTTATTTATTTATTTTTAAACATTTTTATTAGGGGCTCATACAACTGTTATCCCAATCCATACACACATCAATTGTGTAAAGCGCATTTGTACATCGTTTCTCAACACATTTTCTCTCCATTTAAACCCCCGACATTAGTACTGTGGTTTCTTGCATGTTGCTGTCATGCAAATGGCAGCAAGACTTCCCTAGTGAATAAGTATCAGAAGAAGTTCCAGGCCAAAGGTAGGAAGAAGAATGTGACCGTGTAGTTCTGAAAAACTCGGCCATTGAAAACGTTATGAATAGCAGTGGAACGCCATCCGGGGTAGTGCCAGACGATGAGATCCTCAAACTATGACAGCAAAGAGCTGCCTTGCTGACATGAATGGAGCGAAGCGTCAGTCGTGTGGGAATGGATTGCCTTGAGATGAACTATGGGAAAGGAATATGTGCTGAATTCTCTGACCACAGAGACACTGGTGCCAAATTCTCTGAAAGCAGCGATCTGGAGCAGAACTCTGTCCCAGGCTTCCAAGTAACAAGAGTGTGTGTACAGGACATTCTGAGCCTCGCTTCCTCCTTCCAGTAGGACAGGACTACACCTTCCACGGTTTGGGCAAGAGGCCATGGGAAGGTGCTGACAGCTCAGCTCAAGGAGCTGAGGCACTGCAGGGTTTGACCTTCGTCTAGATAAAGTAGACACTCTCTCTCTTGTTCCCAGGGAAGCTGCTGAAAGACAGCATTCTGCCAAAGATCGGCTATCCTGTTCCTGGCTCCATCCTCCCCTCCAGGCCACAAACAACTTGGCTAACATATGAATGTTTCTTTATTTTATTTGCCTTAAAGATAACGATTAACACCCCCTTTGTGTGGGAACTTGTCACAGTATGCTGGGTACATGACAGGAATTGTAGACAAGCCTGCCTGGAACAAAGATCTGGACCTTGAGTCTCTTCTTGAACTCTTTACGCCCAGACTTTGTTTCTTCTCTTCATTTCGTTCTTCCATTTTTTTAAATTAAATCATTTTATTGAGGGCTTGTACAACTCTTATCACAATCCACTGTGTCAAGCACTTTTGTACATTCTCATCATTCTCAAAATATTTGCTTTCTACTGGAGCCCTTGGTATTTGCTCCTACTTTTTTCCCCTCCCTCCCTGTACCCACCTCCCCCATGAACCCTTGATAATTTATAAATTATTATTATTTTGTCATATCTTACACCATCTGATGTCTCCCTTCACCCACTTCACTGTCTGTCCCCCAGAGAGGAGGTTATATGTAGATCCTTGTGATTTGTTCCCCGCTTCTCTCTCACCTTCCCTCCACCCTCCCGGTATTGCCACTCTCACCAGTGGTCTTGAGGGGATCATCTGTCCTGGATTTCCTGTGTTTCCAGTTCCTAACTGTACCCATGTACATCCTCCAGTCCAGCTGGATTTGTAAGGTAGAATTGAGATCATGATAGTGGGGGGGGAGGAAGCATTCAAGAACTAAGGGAAAGTTGTATGTTTCATCATCATCATTGCTACACTGCACCCTGACTGGCTCATCTCCTCCCCGTGACCCTTCTGCAAGGGGATGTCCAATTGCCCACAGATGGGCCCTTGATCCTCACTCTGCACTCCCCCTCATTCACATTGATATGATTTTTTGTTCTTTGATGCCTGATACCTGATCCCATCAACACTTCGTGATCACACAAGCTGCTGTGCTTCTTCCATGTGGGCTTTGTTGTTTCTCAGTTAGATGGCCACTTGTCTATCTTCAAGCCTTTAAGACCCCAGACACTATATCTTTTGATAGAGGGGCACCATCAGCTATCTTCACCACATTTGCTTATGCACCCGTTGTCTTCAGTGATTGTGCCAGGAAGGTGAGCGTCTTAGTCTGCTGAACTGTTAGAACAAAGTGTTCTTGTGTTGAGGGAGTACTTGAATAGGGGCCCACTGTCCATCTGTGTCCTTAATACTAAACCTGTAAATTTATGTACATAGATCTATTTCCCCCTTGTCATATATAAATATATTTACATCTATATAAGCCTGTATTTAGATCTCTATAAATGCCCTTTGCCTCCTAGTTCTTTCCTCTATTTCTTTTTACTTTCCTATTGCCCCACTATCATGTTCAGCCTTTATTTGGGTTTCAGGAATTCCTCTTGTTACATTGTCCTTGATCCAGCCCTGCCAGATCTACACCCTCCTGGACACTGATTTTGGATCACTCATTGCTCCTTTGTCCCTCGGTTTGTTAACAACACCCACTTCCTTTCCTCCGCTCCCATGTCCCCCTGGAACTGTCATCCCATTGTTCTCTCTTCCGGCTTGTTTATCCTGCCTATCCCTTCCAGGTAGACATGCAGCAATAATATGCACCAACACAAGACGGAGCACAACGAAGCAACAATAGAAAATAAAACAATAGCTACAACTGCAACAAAAAACAAACAAACAAACCCTATAAATAGTTCAAGGTCTATTTGTTGTTCTTTACGAGTGCTTTCCAGTCGAGTCTGATGGGGTGCCATGCCCTGGCCCCACATCTATCCTTGAAATTCCTTGGGGACATCTTTGCTCTGCTCCCCCTGCTGCTCTGCTGCACACTCCCAGTGTCTGGCTTCGGCATAGTGGGCTTAGGGTGGGCACAATTCCCGCTGTGTGTTGTCCCCTGTGGTGCTATGCGTCAGTGAGGAATGTTGTGTCTCGTGGTGGGGCATGCCCTGTGGTTGTCTCTGCATTGGCTGCTCTGAGCAGAAATAGTGTCCTCGGGTCATGGTGAGCCAGGATGTGCTTCACTCTTTTTTTTTCTTCCCTATCCTCCCTCGTTGGCTCCTGTGTACTCTGATCAGACAAGTCCCTCTCCTTGAGCTGTAGCTTCAGTGCTGTCCTCTGAAGTGAATTCTTCTGAGGGGGAGGGTGGTGCTGTCCACTTAGTTGGTAATGGGGCCGGCCCCTTATTCCATTCTTTTTAACTGCCACTGTGCCCTCTTTTCCTTGATCGATTTGTGAGCTGGCTTTCACAGTCTCAGAAAAATCCAGTCTCAAGATTGGAAGTTGTTAAAAAAAGAAAAAAAGCCCAAAGAAATGGAATACATAAACTTCATATCTTAGGTATTAGTGTGCTTGGATGGTATTGTATTGAACATTTTTAATTGGACAATCCTATGGCCAGGATTCCTGGTAATGCCAGGAATGACACGTTGAAGAGGAAAGATATGTATTTATTATAAAAAACAACATTTCAAAATCTATCCTGAAGTGATAGGGTATTATCCAAACACCCACAAGGAAGACCAGTTAATGTAACTTAAACTAAAATGTATATACCAAACATCATTGCCAAAAATGAAGAAATTGATGATTTTTGCCAACTCCTGCTGCCTGAAATTGATTAAACATGCAAACAAGATGAATTGATAATTATTGGTGATTGAAATGCAAAAGTTAAAATTAGAGTTAGCAGATGAACAATATGGCCTTCCTTATAGAAATAACTTGAAGTTGCATGATTGAATCTTTCAAGACCAATAGCATATCCACTGCAAATATCCTTTTCAACAACATAAAAGACAACTACAACACGGGCTTCACTAGGTGAAATATAAAGGAATCAAATTGGCCACACGTATGGAAAGATACCATGGGACAGCTCAATATCAGTATGAACAAGTCCAGGGGACCACTGTGGAACAAACCATCAATTGCACATATGCAAGTTGAAGATGTTGAAGAAAATTAGAACATGTTCATCAGAGCTAATGTACAACCTTGAGTATATTCCACCTCAATTGAGAGCCCACCTCAAGAGTAAATTTGACCTATCAAACATTAATAATTGAAAGTCAGAGGAGTGGTGGCATGATATCAAGAACATCATGCACGAAACAGCAAAGGTTTACTAAAAAGACAGCTAAGGGAAAAATGCCAATATGGATGGAAAAAGGGATTCTGGAACTTGCTCCAAAATATAGAATAGTGAACACAAAAGGAAGAAATAATGAAGTAAAAAAGCTGAAGAGAAGATTTCAAAGGGGAGCTTGTGAAGCTGAAAGGACAAAGTAAAGTATTTTAATAAAATGTGCAAAGACCTGGAGTTAGAAAATCAAAAGGGGAGAACACGTTCAGCATGGCTTAAACGGAAAGAACTGTAAAAATTCAAGCCTAGAATTGCAATATTGAAAGATTCTATGGACAAAATATTGAACACTGCAGGAAACATCAAAAGAATATGCAAAGAATACACAGACTCACTGTGCCCCAAAGAACTGGTCAACATTCAACCATTTCAGGAGAAAGTCTATGATCAGGCATTAATGGTATAGAAGGAATAAGTTCAGGCTGCACTGAAAGCATTGGCCAAAAACAAGCATCCAGGAATTGACAGGATACCAGTGGAAATGGTTCAGCAAATGGATGAGTCACTCTGTGGAAGATAGCTACCCGGGCAACTGACTAACTGGAAGAGATGCATATTATTTCCCATTACAAAAAAAGATGAGCGAATAGAATGTGGAAATTATCTAACAATATCATTAGTGTTAAAGACCAACGATGTCACTTTGAGGACTGTGTTAGGCTGGATTCTCTAGTGAAGCAAAACCAGTGTGGCTGCATGTGTATGTACCTCGAAAGAGTTCTGTATCAAGAAATGACCCACACAGTTGTAGAACTGAGTTAAGTCCAGCCCAGTTCAAACCCATAGGTCAGGTGAAAGCTGAAGGCTTCTCCTGATTCCTGTGGCTGTAGGGCATGCCAAACAGGAAGCAGGAAGATGAAACAGGAAGACCCCAGTCTGGTGGATGCAGAGCGGAATGAACTCAAAACTGGCTAAATGAATACTACGTTCACAGTCTGCCGATGGCCCTTTGGATGGGCCGGTGAGGCGAGAAGAGGTTGAAGAAGCAGATGCAGAATCCAAATCCAGAAGTAGAAGTGAGCAAGCTTCCATCTACTGTCCATTTACACGGAGGTAGGCCACATCCAGAAGAAAACCTCCCTCCCTTGGATCAAGGCTGTGATCAGATTAAGGAGGTCTATACTCCCCACCCCTACTTGACCACTTCGTGAAGATCCCTCCATGAAGTTGATCATGTTATGTTAGCTCAGACCATGGGAGAATCCTGGCCTACTCAAGTTGACATCAAACCCGACTCTCCCAAGGACTGAGATGTGCCTGATGCAAGCTGTAGATGTCTCAATCATTTTGTATGCATGTGAAAGATGAACCGTGATGAAGGACGACTGAAGAATGGAGGCGTCTGCGTTTCAGTGTTGAACATTGAGAATACCATGGACTGCCAGAAGAACAAACAGATTTGTCTTGGAAGACGGACAGTCAGAATGCGCCTTAGAAGGAAGGGCGGTGAGATTTCTTCTCATGTACTTTGGGCTTGTTATCAGGAGAGACCAACTCCTGGCGAAGGGCACCATGCTTGTAAAGTCTCTCAAGGAGCTGGATTGACACAGTGGCTGCCATTGTAGCTCAAATGTAACATCGCCATCAATGACAACTCAATGGTACCCAGCAACAACACACTAGCTACTGGCAAGCTTTGAAAAACTGTGTTTATGTTACCTCGCTGTGAGGAAGAATTCCTACACTAATGTCTCGACCAAATCATATTGTTAACACATTTTTTTTTTTTTTGTAACACACTGATGCCAAAAGTGAAAAAATTGTGTTTAACTTGCCTGGTTGAGAGGCATTTAAAAATATCTTTTGTGCTTGTGACTTGCTATAAAATTGGCCAAGTGGAGAAACTGTAGCGCTCAGCTAGTATAGTGGGTGTTTCAACATATTCTTCCAACCTAGCAATACGTTTGTTGTTTTAACACATTATCTACTGGCCAAGTGGAACAACTGTTTTTAAACTAACTCATGGCAAGCAAGATTTATATTTTTCTCCCCTACATCAAAGAATGTGTTCATCAGGGTTGGTTGTTTTTGCTTTTTTTTTTTGGTTGTTGTTTCTTTATTGAGTTTTTAAATTAACAGAAAATTCCAAAGGTGGAAAGGTCACATGAAAATAGTCCAGCCTTTTGCCTCCCCCTGAAAACAGGCAATCCCAGACTTGGTTTATAGACTATCCTTCCAATATACACAGAGCATGCCATTGGTATTTGGGGGGTGGGGGTGGGGATCTAATTCCTGTCTTGGATGTATTTTTTAATTCTGAAAACATAAGGGAAGCAGGTTTCAAACAACTCCCGGAGTAGAACTGTGCCCCAGAGACTTTTCACACCCATGAGCTTCTGGAGCAGATAGCCAGGTCTTCTGATCAGGCGTCAAAGGCTTTAACATTCTGTGTCAACCAGGCACTCCCCATAAGTTTGTCTTCAACAAGGGGTAACCAGCGAGTTGAGTGCATTTTAAACATGTGCCAAAGAGACTCTTCAATCTCCTTTGAAAGTGGACAATCGCCTAAGCCAAATACAAAGGACCATGAAGTTCTGAGTGGAGATAGCCTTCTACGAAGGGGAGCCGCCGAGTATCGGCTGATACTGGTCAAATGAGGAGAGAAATGGCTAAGGAACGTCCATTTGGGGGTTGGCTGATCATCAACCAGCATACATATTTCAATTGGTGTTCAAATTTGAGGCCACAAATCTAGAGCCCTTGTTAGAAATAAAGAATTTCCAACCACTTGTGCTTAGATTTTCCTGGAGTCTGGAGGGAACCTTTTGGGGCCGGGGTGAGACTTGGCTTGCTTGGGCAGGGATGTCTATCCACACTGGGTGTTAACAGCAGCCTCCCCCAGTTCTTGGGCCTTGCTGTGTCATCCAGGGTGTCAGAGGAAACCAGCTTCCAACAACTGAAGGGCCAGAGGTGCAAATGTACAGTAATCATATATAAAGGTAAAAGTCATAGAGGATAGGAAAAATAGAGAGTAAAATAAAGGAGCCAGACCCATTTTATGATAGCATGTTCACCTCCGCTCCTCTTGATGAACCACGTGGAACTGGGAGAAGCGAGAGAGAGCCTTTACTATCTTGGGACATTTATAGGCAGGCTTAAGACATGTATAGTCAGTAGTTCCATGCATCACAAGTGGGTGGTATCTACAGTAAGGGCCCTGAGCTCACAAGTGAGGAAACCTAATACCTGTATTGGGGGAAGGTATGAGGGCAGTTGGCAGGAAAAGAGAACAAAAGGATAATGTCTGCTTCTATAGGGAGATACATGTGCTCACATTCAGGTAGCATAGCTATTAAGGGGAGAATCTGTGGGAATGATATTTAAAGCAGGATCATGTACTTGGACTTTACCTCTAACTTGTCAAAGTGGAGACTTTCCTACCATGGAAGACCAGCTTTCCAGATTCTCTCTGTGATAAGTTAGGGAATATGGTCCTCTCATATTTCCCTCAGTGTTAGTTTTCCCAAATTTCCCCCCTTCTGTATTGTTTAAAATTTAATAGAGTTAGAGAAGCTACATGATTTATTTTGTTTCTCTAGAAACATATTTATGTTTCTCTAGAAACATCTAGAGAAAAGTTTCCCTTAAACTCTGAAAATGCTTTCTAATCAAATGCTTTCTAATAAAATCAAAAGCTCAGGGCCCTTAATGTAGATACCACCCACGTGTGATGCATGCAACTACTGAATATACATGTCTTAAGCCTACCTATAATCGCAATCAATGGCATTTTAGCATTAATTGATGTTGCAAGTCTAGTATCTTGATCTTTCAGCAAATGAACAGTCTGTTGTCAATAGTAAAATGTTGAGTTATGATTGAGTCCCAGAGTGTCTCATAGAAAGCATCAGCAATGGTAGAAATGTCTCAGTAGGCAAAAATTGCCATTCTCAGGAATCTGCGAGCTGCTCTTGACGTTTTGGATAACTTCAGCAACAAGACAGAGTTCTCTGGGCTGTTCTCAATTCTCAGCTCACAGCATCAGCTGTCTTTCCCTTTCTGGGCCTTGCTGGCTGAAGAGAAATCCACTGATCTCCGTTTCCTGTGAAAACATAAACAAATAGGCCCTCCCTGTGGGCTGTTAGCACCCTGGAAACAGAATCATTGTTAAGATTGGGTGGTTTTGGTCCACCAACCCTTGAGGACAATATTACCACTCAGAGCAGCCAATCTACAGAGAAGACCATATGGCCAGCCCCACTATGAGATGCAACATCCCTCACTGACCCATAGCCCTACAGGGGACAACACTGGAGACACAGTGTGGGAATTG
>NW_022104553.1:32790888-32818013 GCF_000313985.2 Echinops telfairi
AAAGTGGGTGTAGGGAGACATCGGACAGTGTAAGATATGACAAAATAATAATTTATAAATTATCAAGGGTTAATGAGGGAGGAGGTGGCAGGGAGGGAGGGGGAAAATGAGCTGATACCAAGGGCTCAAGTAGAAAGCAAATGTTTTGAGAATGATGATGGCAACAAATGTACAAATGTGCTTGACAATATGGATGGATGGATTGTGATAATAGTTGTAAGAGCCCCCAATAAAATGATTTAAAAAAAAGAGACTGGGTGGTTTCTTTATGTTTTCATCAACCTTCATCTTTCTCCACACATGGTTGCATCCTCCTAAGATAGTGGTTCTCAATCTGTGGGTCGTGATCCCGTTGTGGTCAAATGACCCTTTCACAGGGGTCACCTAAGACCATTGGAAAACATATTTCTGATGGTCTTAGGAACCAAGACACTGCTCCTCTATCCATCTCCAGGTGGCTCCGCCCACATGCAGATACGCCTACCTACAAGTACTCTGTGTGAAGACTGTTACCCATGCTACACCTAAATTTCATTTATTTGTCATTAGAAATAAATATTTCACAGTATATAATCACATATTGTTTTGTGATGAATAACTGCTTTAATTATGTTCAATTTGTAACAATGAAAATATAACCTGCATATCAGGTATTTACATGACGATTCATAACAGTAGCAAAATTACGATTATGAAGGAGCAATGAGAATAATTTTATGGTTGGGGAGGTCACCACAAGATGAGGAATTGCATGAAAGGGTCGGGGTATTAGGAAGGTTGAGAACCATTGCCCTGAGGGGAATTCATGAGCTTTCTCCTGCAAAAACATAAGTGAATAGCCCTTCCTCCAGGTGATTAGCATACCTGGATCCCAAATGTGATCTCCAGCTTCCTGAGACTCCTTAGGATCAGATTTTTATGTAGAGGTGAAAATGTGCTTATCTGCCCTAATTTTGGTAGAAGCTCTTAGTAAGGTGAACGGTTTTTTAGTTAAAAAGACTAAATGAAGTTTGTCATACACAGCGTTTCTCTTCATCGCCCCCTTTTCTTTTAACAATGGAGATTTGAAGGCACTATAAGCAATCTCAGGCAACTTGCTTGCTTTTAAACCTGCTAAACTAGTTAGATAGACTTCATTATTTTGTAAACGTTGGTTTCTTGCTCTCAGAGAATCAGGAGAGCTCTTTAGCTGTGGAGGGAGCTTACAAAAAACTGACAGATGGAACTGCTGAGTTTTCTTAAAATATTCAGGATAAATTGAAAGATTTTCTTTTCTTTTTTAGATCATTTTATTGGGGGCTCTTACAACTCTTGCTACAATGCATACATCAATTGTATCAGACATATTTGTACATCATTCTTTTCTAGACATTTACTTTCCATTGAGCCATTGGGATCAGCCCTTGGGATCAGCTCCTCTTTTTTTTTTTTTCCTCCCTCCTCCCTCACCGAAATTTTTTTCAAAAAAAGTGTTTAACCGTTTTTTAAATAACTTATAAAACAGATATTTTCTCCATACGTTTACAGGTGTGACTACAGGCTGAATTAAATTGTATTGCCCTTTAGGCCTTTACGGTGTAGGATTTTGACATTTTGCAATATTCTGTCTTGATTAACTTCTCTTATTCCCTCCATTCTGGATTTGGGGTAAGTTAGTGAGCCAGCCATAGACCCTTGTTGATGTCTTATGAGAGTGTCCCCATACCCAGAATTTAAAACCCTTTTTACTTCAATTTCTAATTCCACGTAGGGCCGCTGTTGCTTCCCGACAACAGCAATCCAAAAGATGGGTTAGTTTATAGGGTGGTCAGACTTGTCAGGGGCTCTTTCCTAGTAGGTATAAATTTTAACTCCAGAAATGCAACAAAGCCAAAATAATTGGCTTAAGCGATCCTCCTTCTTTATATAAACCATAGTACATCAGATTTCACCACTGTGCTAATTTTTCCTTCATAATCCTGATCAATAACTCCAGTAACAATCTGCACAGCTTGAGATCTTCCTAATAAATTTTCTATATTTCTTTTAGGTAGTGGACACCCAAGTACTGCTCTTAATAATTTTTGGTTTAATTAAAGCTTTTAGTTTTTCTTCACAATTTTGAATAATTTCAGTATCGATTTGAATGCCTTAAATACTTAGGTTAAATTTCCCTGGCGAAAGCTGTCCTGTTCTTTCAAGAAGAGGCGCCTGCTTTTTGGTATTAATAGACTGTGGGTGGGTGGTGGGTGGGGTTCCTGAGCCTTTTCTTGGTTAGTCAAATTTACTGCAGCAAGAACAAAGGTTGGGCTTTTGCAAGTTCCGTTAGGCCCGGCCCCTGGCTGTGAGGCTGGGTGATAGATGTGACTGAAGTTTAAGGATTCTTGTGCTGAATTGGGTCTCGGCCCTGCTTCTCATGCTTTGTTGGGTGGAGCTTGGAGCACATTCTGTTCCCTATCTCCCTGCTGGATATCATCTGCTAATGAAAGTCCCTTATCGCTGAATCTAGAGTTGCATTTATGTGCCCGAGTTCCCTTCCTGCAGCGGGGACAAAGTATGGTTTTTGTCAAACCTGGTCTCCATGGTCCTGGCCAGTGCTCTGGTACAGGCTGCAGCTTGCTTCTGTGGCTTGGATGATTGGCTTGCGCTGCTGGCATGCTTTTTGAAAATGACCCATCTTCCCACAGCTGAAGAATTTCCCTTCAGGCTTAGTGTAGTTGGCCATAGTGGCTCTAGGAGACCCACTTTGTGAGTCTCAGACCCTATTTTCCTGCGAATCTTATGAGAGTCTAAAAGTGCCCTGTTCCCTGTAAGGCATTTTTATAGTCCTCATTAGAATATTCATAGGATAGTTTGTGAATTAGATCTCCCATTTTCTGCACATTTTTGACGCTTTTGCACATATCGTCCTCCAATTGGGACACAAAGTCTATTCCAGTGCCGTATAGCGGTATAACTCGACCATTTCTCTCCAGATGATATTTTTTACCCCAGGCCCTTAAGCAAACCTTGCATACCTGTGCAAATGACTGTTCAGTAAACTGTAGTTATGACTCAACTGTGTTATAATTCTCGTCCCCTAGTAACTGATGAATTCCTGTATCTATTCCATCCTCAGTATTTCTACGAGCTTGTGCATGTGCTGCTTCATTCCACCTGATCTGATATTGGAAAAATTCTGAAAGAGAGAGGCATTCTTTTGTCAAAGCTCTCCAGTCAGCAGGATCCAGAGTTCCGACTCTGCCAAAGATATTATCATGCTAATTACAAAAGAGGAGTTTGGGCCATAATTAGAGACCGCTTGCTTGAAATCTTTTAGCAGCTTAAAGGGGGAAGGCATAGTGATGCAGTGATGGTGTTCCTGAACTTGTGGGTGTTTCGGGTCAGCCTGTCTGCTAATAACACAAACAGGAAAAGCCATCCTAATTTCTAAATCTCCTTCCAGCGCTATTCCTTTTTCTACCTGTGAAAGCAAATGCGCCTTTCTACACTTTGCCTTTATTTTCTGAGCTGGTTTTCTCAACTGGTAAATCTCTAAACTTCACTTCCCAAACCTAATTTTCTGTGTTGGCTCTCTCAAGTTACATTTACTGGGGACTCGCCTCCTCATCTTTACCCCCTGCTCTGGCTTGCTTTATTATCTTATGATCCTTAGGCTTTTCTACACTATATTCCTGTGGTGGGGCAGATGTCTTTACTATGATGTCCCCTTCTGATTCAGGCTTAGTTTTCTCAGTTCCGTCTAAAATCTTTTCAGCTGTCTGATACTCATTCTGACTGCCTTTCACCAGATTTAAATTTGGGTAGCTCAGAAGCTTCTCCCTACTCTGATAGTTCTTTAAGTATGGGTAGCTCAGCTCAGACTTCTCAATGCTCTGCTGGTTTTGTTTCTTTGCTTTCTCTACCTGCAGAGGTTCCATAATTGTTTTAATCTGCACCCAGAGAGCCCAGGTTTCCATGAGTATGCTCTGTCCTTTCTGAGGTTAATAGTTAACATGTCCCCAATCTCCATATCAAAGGTTCTTGACTCCAGAAAAGGATTAAATTTCATTACCACTGGAAGAAACTCTTTCATTTTTTAAAATTCATTACCACTACATTTTGTTTCTTCAAGAGGTAACTAAGAGTGATACAGTACTCTGTATCTTTGCTCTTCACCTGACCCATATAGCACTCGGACTAAAAACACTCAAATTTCTCCAATGCACTCTCTCTGTCCAATGAGGCAGTACAATTGTTACATGGGGTATAACTCGAAAGAGTTCTTTTCCTTCTGTCCCTGCTCAAGGTGTCATTTGTCAGAGGAAACCAGCCTCCAACAACTGAAGGGCCAGAAGGTGCAAATGTACAGCAATAATATATAAAGATGATAGTAAGGTCTTAGAGCATAGGAAACATAGGAGAGGCAATACAATAAAGGAGTCAGACACATTTATGGTAGCATGCTCACCTCGGCTCCTCTTGATGGACCACGTGGAACTGGGGGAACTGAGAGAGAGTCTTTACTATTTGAGAACATTTATAGGTAGGCTTAAGACATGCATATGCAGTAGTTACATGTGTCACAAGGTGGGTGGTATCGACAGTAAGGTCCCTGAGCTCACAGGCGAGGAAACCTAATACCTGTATTGGGGGGAAGTATGAGGGGTGTTAGCAGGAAGAGAGAACAAAAGGATAATGTCTGCTTCTGTAGGGAGATAAAACCAACCACGTGCTCACTTTAAGGTAGCACAGCTGTTGGGGGAGAATCTGTGGGAATGACATTTAAAGCAGGATCATGTACTGGGACTTTACTTCTAACTTACCAAAGTGGAGGCTTTCCTACCATGGAATACCAGCTTTCCAGATTCCCTCTGTTATAAGTTAGGGAATATAGTCCTCATCATATTTCCATCAGAATTAGTTTCCCACACCAGGGGAGGACGGTCCACATCCAGGGGCTGGTTTGGGGCCTCGACTTCCTTCCAGCTCTGAAAGCACATCAGGCTCTTGGAGGCTGTCTGGTTTCCTTGAAATGTGAGCCCTCACTCGGGATTCATGGTCCCTCCCACAGTCACAGTCACCAACATCAGCTGACTGGGGGTTTCACTCAAACCACCTCAGGCTTCAGCAGGGCTCTTGGAGAAGCGCACACTGGAAGGGGGCACCAGGGGCACCCACACTGGCCTGACTGACTCCCGTTGGGGGAGGTTGCCGTGTAAGCAATTACCAAAGAGAAACTCCCCTCTCAAGCCAGGCTTGGCCTCATGATACTCAAAGGGTTCCTGGGGTCTCAGCAGAGCTGCTCCTCCTTCGGTTGCCTCCCAAGCACCCCAGGATACAGCCCTCCGTAGGCCCCGCAGCTCCCTAGCCCGGAGCCCCTTTGACCCCGGGGCATGGTGAGGTCTGCCTGCCTCCCAGGCTTCTGGCTGCTTATCAGTTTTTCATGCTTTCCTCAAATCTGAAAAATGCGTTCCACCCTCTGAAGTCACGTGTTCAGTTTAATTTTGTCCATCACCCTCAAAAAACTCAAATCTGAACTCACTGCCATTGAGTCGATATCGATGATAGCAACCCTCTAGGCCTGGGCAGAACTGCAGCTCTTTTTAAAAATCATTTTATTGAGGGCTCTCACAGCTCTTATCACAGTCCATACATTAATTGTATCAAGCATGTTTGTACATATGTTGTCACCATCATTTCCAAAACATTTTCTACTTGAGCCCTTGGTATAAGCTCCTGTTTCCCTGCCTCCCTCCCCCACTTTCCCACCCTTGTGAATCCTTGATCAATTATATATTGTTATTGTTATTTGGTATCTAACACTGTCTGTTGTCTCCCTTCACCACGTTTCTGTTGTTTGTCCACTTTGGGGGTGGGGCTATATATACAACCTTGTGTTGGGTTCCCCCTTCCTCCCCTTCCCCCTCCCTGACCACCCCACCCTCATGATATCATTACTCCTACTACAGTTCCTGAGGGGTTTATTTGTCCTGAATGCCATGTGTCAAAACCTCTTATCTGTACCAATGTGTGTTCTCCTGTCTAGCCCGATTTGTAAGACAGAACTGGGTCATGGTAGTGGGGGTGGGGGAGAAGGAAGTATTCAGGCACTAGCGGAATGGTGCCATAATGTACTCTGGTTGGATTATCCCTTCCCTATAACCCCTTTTTAAAATTTTTTATTTTTTCCTTTTTTTGGTGAGGATCTCCAATTGTCTACAGATGGGCTTTGGGTCCCCACTCCAAACCCCTCATTTGCATCAATATAGTTGTTTGTTCTGGATCTAGAGCCTGTAACTCTTTATGGAAGCAGAAAGCCTCGTCTTTTTCCGAGCAGCCGCTGGTGGTTTTGACCAGCTGATCTTGCAGTTATCAGCCCAACAAGTAAGCAGAAGCTTCGTGTCCCCTAAATACTGTTTCTTCCTTCTCCTCTCCCTTTCTTCCTGCACTTTGATCTCTTACCTATTTTGTATATTTTATATAAGTAGATCATAGATACTAGTCCTTTTGTGACATTTATTTTAAAGCTTTCAAGTCCATTGTGGCAGCTACATAATTTCCTGTCAACTTGCGAAGGGGTGGAGTCTAGCCTGTCAATCAGGTTGCAGCTTGATGACCTCATTTGGAGACAAGGAGATAACTAGCTCACTGGAGGCCAGATACACACTCTCTCTGCTTTATTGACAAGCCACATGGAGCTATGCTGATAGAACCAGAGTCATGGAGCTGGAGAAGCCATGTGGAGACCCACGCTGGTGCTGAGATGCTTCCACCACCACTGGATCCATAAGACTTTTCACCCACTGGCATGTGATCTTCCTGCATTCGGCATCATTGCATGCCTGTGTGAGTCTGAAGAGGAATTTATGGACTAGTATCAACATATGGGGTAATATTGGACTTATGAACCTGATCTGGACTGGGCTGGGATGTTTTCTTAATATACAATTGCTCTTTGATAGAAAGTTCTCTCTTACACACATATGAGTGTCTATGAATTTGTTTCTCTAGTCAACCCAGACTAACACAGCCATCCATGGCTTGCACATATCAGGGCTGCATCAGGGTTTCATTTTGTTGGACATAAAATGGCTAAGAGTCAAAACTGACTCAACAGCACCTAACAATGGCAACATTCTGGGGGATACCAGCCCCCACCCCATGATCGTGAGTTCAGTAGGTGCAATCATAAGGTTAAAATATATAAAGATTATAGTAAAATCATAGAGAATAAGAGAGATAGGAGAGAGAGTAAAATGAGGAGTCAGACACATTTCATAGTAGCATGCTCACCTCCTGGATGGCCATGATCTCACCAGCCAGGTCCATACACAACACAGGCTGAGAGGACAGAAGGGTCTATTTCTGGCCAAGGCCCACATATACTTAGGGGGTGTGATTACAAGTAACCATACACGTCACAGGAAGGGGCTGTACAATAGGCATAAGTGTGACAGGAAGGGAATGAGCTACAGGTATACATGTAATAGGAAGAGGAAGGACTAGGGGTATACATGTGACAAGATGGGCGGACCCTAGACTCAATATGGCAGCCTAACCTTGGTCACCCTTGAATGGGTTTGACCTTCCAGGGCTCTCTCCTTCAGGGGAACAATCTACTATCCTTATCAGAATGGAGTGGGCCCTACTTAGGGTAGGACAGACTATACAGTCTGATTGCTCTAGATGGCTGACAACCATGGATGGCTGTGTTAGTCAGGGTTGACTAGAGAAATAAATTCATAGACACTCATATGTGTGTAAGAGAGAACTTTATATCAGAGGAAAAATAACCTTTGGCCTGCTTTTGTTGACCTCCAAGTGTATAGTCCTTTACCATGTGCAGCAAGCAGCTAGGTTTGGCATATATTTGGGGGAGAAAACTTGGGGGGAAATATTTCTGTATCCCACAACATTCCATTTTATTATGTAAACTTTAAAAGTTCATTATTTTCTTGCTGGACACAAGCGGTTTGCACTGTTTGGCAAGTGTGCCTCGCGTTGTAATGAATATAGGCATACACATTTCTGTTTGCATGCCTGCTCTTAATTATTTTGTGTCTATACCTAGGAGTGGAATTGCTGGATCACATGAGAAGTCCATGGTCAACTTTGAGTAACCAGCAGGCTGCTTTCCACTTTTATTGAATTGACTTTATTAGCTCTCCTAGACTTCTTGTGGATTAGTTGGGATCTTTTATATAAAATCACGTCATCCGCAAAGACTGATGGATTGATTTCTTCCTTCTCAATTCAGATAGCTTTTATTTCTTCTTGGCTCAGTTCTCTGGCATCACAGGGCATTTATGACTGGGGTCTTAGACTTTGTCTTGGAGGTTGCTGGGACTACCTGGTAATCAGACAACTGGGGTTACAGGCAAGGATGGCTTCATTAACCCAAATAATTGAGTACACCGTGTCTTGCAAGGAGAAGTTCAGGAACCCTAGGTAAACCTCAACCTGCACCCTCATTGCACACTTCCTGGGGAAGGACCTGCAGTTCTGTTTGGAGTGTCTTGGATCTGAGCAGGTGTGTCAGGGACAGGGCAGGGAAGCTGGAAAATCCACTGAAAAACACCCTAAGAATAAGGGAGTAGTCAAGAAATATCCAGCTGAGAAACTTCCATAAAACGCACAAATTCAAGGAGCCTGCGATTAGAAAATGCTCTCTCACCTCGAGCATCCATGGTGGGAAAAGAAATGACCTAGAGAACATCAGGGCCCCTTATTGCAATTGAAATCACACTCACGGTTTATCCTAAGCTAGAAGGTCACCAGGACACTTCTGTCCTTACCAAATGAGGGAAAGTGAGGGATGGATGCCACACTGATCAGAAGTCACCCTCATGCACCCTGAACAATCATGAATATTGACTCTTCAGTTCTCATACTTTTGTAAGCAGAAGAACTATGCCCACACTGGGCTTCTCCACTCTGAGGAGACTGAGCTGATAAAATTAAATTATAGACATGGAAAATACAATTTCACCATTAAAAAAATCTTTGGGAAAGAATTTTGAAAAGAATAAAAATACAAATTTTAAATGAATAAAAGTTAAAATTTATCATATCAATATTTTTGCACAGTAATTAAATTAGTCATTAGAGACAGATTTATAGAATTAAATGCATAGATGTGTTTATTTGGTAGATTTTAATTTTGGTTTCATGTCTAAGAACTCTTTACCTAGACTTTTCTCCTAATAATTTTCTTCGATATTTTCTTGTAAACGCTATACATTTCTACATGTTATACTTCAGTTCATCTATGTTGAGTTAAATTGTATTAAGTATGAGGTTAAGATTCATTTCCTTAACCGTTGGATATGCAATTGCTCCTACACTAACTGCAGAAATACTACTCTACCTTTATTTAATTATGTTGTTGAGTTTACCAAAAATTGAGTTCTCTATTCTGTTCCATTTATCTGTTTAGCTATTCCTCACCAATACCACACTGCGTTGTCTATTGAACTATAGAGTAGCTCAATTCACATCAAGTTAGAGAACCCAGGTGTTGTGCCCAGAGGAGATAAATTAACCCACATGCAACTTTTTTTTTTAAATCAATTTATTGGGGCTCATACAATTCATCACAATACATAGATCAATTGTGTAAAGCACATCTATACATTTGTTGCCCTCATCATTCCCAAAATTCGCTTGCCTCTTGGATTCCCGGAACCCGCTAATTTTCCTTTTTTCCCCCCACCCCTTCCCTTCCTCCTCCCCTCTCCCCCATGCACCCTTAATAATTTATAAATTATTATTGTATCTTATATTACACTGTCCGGCGTCTCCCTTCACCCACCCCTCCGCTGCCCGTCCCCCAGAGAGGAGGTCACATGTAGCTCCCTGTGATCTATTCCCCCCTACTACATCCCCTTTCCCTCCTGGTATCGCCACTGTCACCCCTGGTCCTGAGAGGTTCCTCTGTCCTAGATTCCCTGCGTTTCCAATTCCCGTCTGTACCGCTGTGCATCATCTGGTCCAACCAGGTCTGCAATGCAAAATTGGGGTCCTGGTAGTTGGGGGGAGGAAGCGTTCAAGAACCAGAGGAAGGTTGAACCCACATGCAACTTTAACAAAAATCAGTAAGCCTTTATTAGCCAAAAGTCATGGGGCAACTAGAGCCTAAGTCTCCCAATTCTCTGCTAAAAGCAGAGTGTGCTGTGTTTAGCATGGAAAACAAAGTGAGGGGGATCTGGGAGGCTAGAAAGGGCTGTGGGCTGATTCGGAGAGTATCAGGAGTCAATGAAGGCTGCGGATGGTGGCTTGGAATAGAGGGGGGTGATGGCCACACTGGGTCAGGTGCACACAACGGATCTGGTATATTTCCTAGGGGGCCAAAGCCCAAGTTCTGGTATTCTTTGTATAATGAACATAGAGGCCAAGGCCAAAAGTCAGTCCAGGATACTAATAGTTAGCTGAAGGGTTCGTAGTGTTGAAAACATTGGGTTGCAGGTCCCTTCTGAACAAGGGTTTTGCCAGGGACCCCTCCAAACTGAAATTAGTTCAGTTTTATTGGGTCCTTTTAGCCTGGTTCCACCATCTACACCATTCCAGTTTGGGCACAGATATTCCCTTGTGTCAGAACACCCTCTATGTCCACGGCAGTCACACGGGCAGATATAAAAGGGGGTGGCTTAGAGGTCAATTTCATATTTACAGTTCCCACACCCAGCATGTTGGAGCCCTCTGAGGGGTCATATGGGTTCCTGCTACAAAACTTGGACCATATACACATGACGTGCAAACAGCGCACATGTCAGCCTGGAGAAGGGCCAGCTGGCTGGGAGTCCAGGAGATTTGGGCAGCGGGATTTCTTTGCACTAATTTGAGTAAGTTTACAGTCTCTGGCTTTGGCTATTATGAGAACCCATAACAGGGGAAGCAAGTGACAGAGTAGCATGTTTCTGCCAGAGTTTAAGGCAGACGCGCTTATGGCCGGGAACAACAGTCCCGGAGGACGCTGCAGCTGGAGGGCACAGGCTTGGCACAAGGGAAGTGGATCCAGGAGGGCTGTCCCATGACCTTCACGGTGGTTGGGGTGGTCAAAATGACAGTGCAAGGGCCCCTTTAGGTTGTTGATAATCCTTTTTCCCACTTCATGATGTACCGGGTTTCACCAAAAGTAAGACATCCTCTGAAAATAAGACCTACTTACAGTTTTTGCCTCTTGCTGAAATATAAGGCATCCCCCTGAAAATAAGATCTCCCCGAAAATAAGGCCCCCCCGGAGTTACCATAACTCTGGACTCTGGACCATAATGGTGGGCACCACCACGCAGCTCACTGTTGGCCGCAGCGCAACCGGAGCAGACAGGAAATGCGAGGTCTCTTTTAATAAAACAATAAACAATAAATGTGTACCGTATTCTTCATGGAAAAATAAGACATCCCCTGAAAATAAGACCTAACGCATCTTTGGGAGCAAAAATTAATATAAGACACTGTCTTATTTTCAGGGAAACAGGGTAGATGGAGTCCCCATGCTGGAACCAATGGCAGGGAGTGGAGACAGGAAGTGGGAGCCTGGGTTGGACCTGGCTGTGCACCTTGGACTGCACCTGCTGGGGAGACTGAAGATACTGAAGCAGGGACTGATTAGTTATACCAGCAATGGCGGGGCTGGTAAGTTGAGGCAACAGGGGTGGGGGCTGCCCAAACATAATTCCAAAAGGGGTGAACTTTTCTTTATAGGGAGTGTATCAACCCGCAACAGGACTAGAGGAAAAAGCACTGGCCACTTTTTCCGGTCTCCAGAATTAGCTCAGTTAATGTAGACTTAATGGTCCGCTTCATGCGTTCTACTGACCCAGCACGCTGAGGTCAATAGGCGCAGTGGAGCTTCCACTTGATATTGAGTGCCTTGGTTACACCTTGAGAGACCTGAGAGGTGAATGCTGGCCCATCGTCAGAGCCCAATAACAGCGGAAGGCCATCTCTAGGAATAATTTCATTTAAAATGAATTTAGTGGCTACAGAGGCTGTTTCTTTTCTGGTGGGGAGGGCTTCTGTCCACCGGGAAAAAATGTCCAAAAATACCAACAAGTACTTGCATCCAAGAGCTGGTGGTTTCATTTCAGTGAAGCCCAATTTCCAATGTATGCCAGGGGTTGGTATGTGGAAGCGGATTCCCAGAGAGGGATTTGGGCCTTGTGTGGTGTTCACCTGGGAGGTTCGGTGCACAGGATGCTGAAGAAAGGAGCTGGAGCAACTTGGTGGGTGGTGCTGTGGAGCCCTTTGACCATCAGTCTAGCAGCGATGGCTTCTGGCAGGCGTGCCTTTCCGTCAGGGAACACGCTCCAGCCGCTTGTCTCAGGGAGAGCCTACAGCTACTGGCCTCACTGCAGTTCCTCTGCTGAGCATGTTTGTGAGTCTGGCCAACACCAGCAGCAGCAAGCTGAGAGGAAGAACTGTAAGAGGTTGAACAGATTTTAGGGAGGATTCCTGAGCAGCAAAGTCAGCCAGGCTGTTACCGTGGTCCTCTGGTGTTAGGCTTTTGGTGTCCCCCACAATTCATGAGAACTACCTTTTATTGCAGCCACACTGCTTCTAGGAAGGCCATAATCCCCTCCTTATTTTTTATCTGTGTCCCATCCGAGTCTTCTTTCTTTGTAGATTGCCACATGCATGTGCACTGTGTGAGGTAGTTCATTTATTGTGCCAACCCGGCCGATAAACTCAGGTGGGGTTAATTGAAGGGCGGAGGGATAAATGGCTCAGTGAGCCTTGCCTTTGTAGTTCTCGGGCCTCTTGCTTTGTGATAGTCGGACCAGGATGCTGCTGCCTTAGCAGTTTCCTGCTTCAGCTGGCAAGGCTCACTTCCTGCAAGACATCCCTGGGGAGAAGCCACACGGACCTACTCCGATGCAGCCCTGGGTGCTGGGGCACCCATGTGGAGACCCCTGCCAGCGCTGAGATGCTTACACATTCACTGACTCGGCTTTCCTCTTGCAGTCGGCATCATTGCATCTGTTTTGTGAGATGGAGGAGGACTTTGTGGATTGCTGTTGGACGTATGGGTTGATGGGTTAATGTTGGACTTGTGGGTTTGGGCAGCACTGGGTTGGGATGTTTTCTTGATGTGCACTTAACCTTCATATAAAACTCTCTCTTATACATGAGTTTCTGTGGATTTGTTTCTTTAAATTACCCAGACTAATACATTGTGGCAAAGGCATACTTGCTGTCTGAATAAATATTTATTGACTTGTCCTTTCCCCACCATAAGGCTTGTGTGTGGTCTATCAGTTCAGCCTTTTGAGCTGAAGTGCCTTGCAGTAGGGCCTTGGTGGTTACCACAGCCCTAGCTTTTCCCCTTTTTTCTGTTAAGAGGGTGGCATCCACCTGTGGCAGGGGCTGGTCAGTCAGGTCTGGCCGAGAGGCCTGGGACAAGTCCAGCAAATCTTCCCAATTGTACAAGGGCCTCTTGGGGTTGCTGTCAGGGAGCAACTTAGCTGGGTTGATGCTTTGTGTAGTGGTAAAAATAAGCCTTGGGTGGGCTAGCAACAGGCTTTGGTACTGTGTTAGCCTAGCATTTGACATCCACCAGACTCCTGGTCCCTGTATTAGTGACCCAACAGCATGGGGAGCTGTTATGAATAAATCCTGGCCAACTGTGAGTTTGCCAGCCTCTCTGATCAGCAGGGGACTAGTATTTTGGACAGTAGGCCACTGGCCACTTCCAGGAACCCTGTGCCTGGCCAAGGACTCCTTTTGCATGTGTGCACACACAGATGGAATGGCTTGGTCACCTCTGGGAATGAAAGCACAGGGGTCGAAGCAAGGGCTTTCTTCAAAGTTTGAAACGCCTCTTCTTCAGCCCACTCCCAAATTCGTGGCCCTGTCCCTGCTGTTGCCTGATTGAGGTGCTGTGCAACGTCTGCAAACCCAGGGATCCATAGTCTCCAATATCCCACCACTCCCAGAAACTCGTGGAGCTGTTTTCTGTCTGTGGGGGGTGGGACTTGCAAAATGATAACTTTTGGGGTAAGGTTAGCTTGTGCTTACCTTGCAGTAGATAATATCCCAGGAAGATGGCTTGCTTGACACACAACTGGGCTTTTTTTTTTTTTTTTTTTTTTTAATAGAGACCTTATACTCTTTCTCCTGTAGCAAATGCAATAAATCTTTAGTGGCTTGCAAGCAACTAATGAAAGAGCTGGCAACTAGGAGCAAGTTATTAACATACTGAAGAAGAGACAGGGCAGGATAAGCGGAAACAAAAGACTTTAAATCTTGCCTGAGGGCTTCCCCGAGCAATGTGGGTGAATCTTTGAACCTCTGAGGGAGTCAGGTCCAGGTAAGCTGAGATGACATTTTGGTTAAAGCAAACACCAGCTGGCTGGCTGCTGCCAGTGGCATGGAGGAAAACGCATCTTTCAGGTCTAAAACCTTGAAGAAGACTTCAGCAGGAGGCAGGAGACTGAGCAGGGTACACAGATAGGCACAGTCGGATGAAGTTTCTCCTCTTTCATTGACTTCTTCTAGGTCTTGAACCAGCGATAGTCATTAGTCCCAGGTGTTAAGACAGGAAGAAAGGACGTATTACTTGGGAACTCACAGGGCATAAGGATACCAGCTTGCAGTGCACAGGTGACATTTTTTTTTAATTCCTTCCCTGGCACTGAGGCTGATAGGGTATTGTTTCATGGGATGGGCTCAGCTGTGCTGTGGAGGGTGACTATAACGAGTGGGTGGTGTGCAGCTAGCCCTGGAGGGTTTGTTTCTGCCTGAACAGAAGGGAACTGAGCTTGCAGGGAGGGTGAAAGACCTGGGATGTGGTGGAGTGGCATGGAGACTGTTACCGAATGAGCTGGTTGTTCAGGTAGCAAAAGTTTAGTATTAGTTGGGTTTAAGGAGGAAATGGCAACTCTGAGGTTTTGCAGTAGGTCTCAGCCTGGCAGAGAATAAGGACTGTCCGGGACGACTAGAAAGGAATGCGAGACTATTTTGTGCCCTAGATTTACAATACAATCAGTGGAAAGCAAGTGAGATTTCACTTGGCCAGTGGCTTCCTGGATCTGTGCTGCTACACCTGACAGGAGACCAAGTGGGCGCTGCAGGACAGAGAGTTCAGCTCTGGTGTCTATTACAAAGATACGGGGTGTCCTCCAACATTTTCAGTGACCACGAGCTCTCGGGGACCAACTGAGATAGAACTCCGCCCTCCCGATTCGGAGTCCAAGTCAGAGTCCCTTGCTGGCAGTGTAAGGAATGATGCTGGCTGTGAAGTTGGTGGGCACTCAGTTGTGATGGTGGGCACTCAGTTTCCCAGTGCTCTGGCTGGCAGAGGTATGGAAATTGATCATTGTTCAGTGGCAGGCAAGGACTATTTAGTGGCAAGTGAGGTCGGGTGTGTGAAGGCTTATTGGGTGGCTGGAAGCTGTCAGGGAGTTGAGCAGGTGGTGGGAACTAGCTAATTGGTTAAGGGACAGGGGTGGGCTGAGACTTGGGTTGCTGTGGCCAAGATCTTTGCTTGACACTTGGCTGTTTTGGCTGCTGCTTCTCCTGATCACAGTTATCAAAAAACCTTTTCGGATACTTCTAGAAGTTGGCCAGTGTTCATGCTTGCAAAACCTTCAAGTTTCTGCAGTTTTTTCGGATATCTGGGGCAGATGGTGTGACCAAGGCTAAGTTCACAGCCCATGCAGTTTCAGGAGCTGAGGGATCACAAGGGGTAACAGTGTGGAGGCTTTCCAGGAAGGCGCCAGGACACTCAGTGGGCTCCTGAACCACCCCAGGAGGCTTACTCAAATTTGTAGGTTTTATGGTGGCAGCTTTGATGCCACCTAGGAGAGACCGGTGATATGTGTCCAATGCCTGCCTCCCACCTGGGGAATTTGGTTCCCAATTTGGTCGTGACAAGGGAAGAATATCTGAACGGGCTTGAGGCTTCTCTTCCCTTGTGCCAGGCAAAGTAGACGGGGCAGGCTCTTCCGCCTCTGGTCAGATCCGCTCACCATCCTCTGAAGTGAAGAGGGTGAGAAGGGTCTTCTGGCTGCCATCCCAGGGGAATGGTGAGAGCAAGACACAGTCTCCACGAGGGACATAAAGACCTGTGGCTTTCCCGAAAGCGAGGGGTTCTGATCTTTCCAGTTGTATGCATTAGTAGTGGAAAGGGGAACATAAAAAAGATATGAGTGGCTTGTAGCATTTGGAGGGCCAGTTTCTCAGAGGGGCAAAATAGGATGGGGGGAGCTGGTGGGAGGTCTTTAGAGACAGGCTCCCGTTGAGGGGAACAGAGGTGGGAGGTCAAGGGGGGAGAAGGCACAGAAGCTTGGGGAGGGGTGATACTGGTGGCACAGGGGGAGAGAGCACTGGCGAGGTTGATGAGAAG
This sequence comes from Echinops telfairi, assembly GCF_000313985.2. Taxonomy (NCBI): domain Eukaryota; kingdom Metazoa; phylum Chordata; class Mammalia; order Afrosoricida; family Tenrecidae; genus Echinops; species Echinops telfairi. The sequence goes on from NW_022104553.1 coordinate 32,807,195, forward strand.
TTAGACTTAGGGTTAGGGTTTGTGTTAGACTTAGGGTTATGGTTAGGTTTAGGGTTCGGGCTAGGGCAGGGGGAGGCTGACAGGGAGGGGGGAACCTGGCCTAGAGGGAGAAAAGCCTCAGAAGCTGATTCAGGGAGGACAAGGGGTTTGGGTGTGGGTTTAGGTGTCGATGACAGATTTTAGAAAGGAAGATTTGGGTTTGGGGTGCAGATGCCATCCAGGTTTTCAACCACAGAGGAGATTCTACCAAGGCAAGCCATTGATCAATATATGGGAACTGATCAGGATGGCCTGGGTCTCCAGTGACCACAGCCCAGACCTCAGTAACTGTGGAGGGGCCAAAGTTCCCTCCAGGGACCACCTAACCTTGAAGGTGGGCCACTCAAGCTCGCAGAGGGTATGTAGTTGTCCAGAGGAGAACTTGACCCCATAATCAGTAGTGACAGCTTTGGAGAAGTTTGTAATGAGACAATGAGGGGGAGGTTGGGGCCAGGAAGAGGTGGTACCTATTATTGGAATAAAAGAAAGAAGCACAGGAGATAAGAGTTTTGCTGGAAGAGACTCCACGGGAAGGAGAGGAATTCATGACCTGACCCCCAAAGGAACTTGGGTACTGCTTAATTTTTTTTTTTTTAACAAGAGACACAGTAGAGATCTAAATCTAGCCTGGAAGATGGGCACACGTATTGGAGGAGAGCACAATTGGAGGAAACTCTGTGCCGACAACTCACTTTTGAGTTGAGCGTCTTGAAAAAGTATTCCTTTGAGACAAAAGGGGGAACTAGCAAGACGACTCTCTCGGCAGCATTAGGAGGGACCTGCTGCCATTTCCATGGAGCCCCAAGAGGAGTGGGTAGAGTTAGAGGAGAAAAAGGAGACCGAAGGTATAAAAGTCCACTTTGTCAGCAGGGGATTCGGAGAAGGTCCCCAGAGTAGAGAAGAAAAGGTCTGGAGAGAAGCAAGATGGGCCAGTGGATACCATTAAGTGACAGTGACTATAGTGTAGGAGGCACTGGATCAATGAGCACGTAACAGAGACTTAACAAGAGTTTGGGGTGAGAGACCAATTATCAGGGGCCGTAGCTATGCAGCCAATTGTTAAGCATCAAGTTAAGTGTTGTGTTAGTGTTCTCTAGAGAGACAAAACCAGATTGCTAATAATTATATATATATATTTATACAGATCAATAAAAATATAACACAAGAAGTAAACAGTTAAATTATAAAGCAGTACAAATGTCTCAGTACAACTCACTCCCCTGAGACAGTTATGAGACACTGGCAGTCCTTCAAGTCTTGAAGGCTGCCAGGTAGTCCTCTGTAGAGCAATTCAGGCTATCTGGACACAGGCAGCAAACAGCAAGGCAGGTCACCAACAGTCAGTCAGATGACAGGGTCTGACAGTCCCCAGCTCAAGAGATTAAATTCCAATGGTGTGGCGAAGCAGTCTTGAAGGAATCTCAAATTACAGCGACACAGTCCATGGGTTAGGTGTCCCACAGGTAGTGTAGCTTGCAAATTGAGGCACAGAACAAGCAAAGCAGCCGCACAATGGTCCGATGATCAAAAAGCAAGAGATAAGAAAGGCGAAGCTCGCCGAGCCATTTATCTCTCCGCCCTTCAAAAACTCCCATGTATGCTTATCGGCCAGGTTGGCACAATAAACTAACTACCTTAAGGGTCCATAGAAAAGGCGATGTAAGAGGAGGCAGCTGGCCCAAAGTCCTAACATAGGGAAACCCCTCCCAGAACAGCGCTTGACAGGCAAAGGAGGGGAGCTGCCAAAAACAGACCAGCCAGGTGACCCCAATCAAGGGCCACTTTCCAAAGAAAGGGAGTCACCTGTCGGTCGTACGTCACTGGGGAAGGAGGTGAGGCAGACTGCGCACAGGCAGTTCACAGAGGACTGTGTCCAGCTACATACACACACCTCGCTCACTGGTCTCGAGTTTAAACCGGTTCCACCCACCGAGGCTGCCAGGTGACGGCTCACCTCTTTGAATCACTGTCAGGAGGTTTTCTGGTCAGAGACGATCCCTCCTCTGGAACCGAGGGCCTGTGGTACTTACCAGTTAGGCTACGGGACACGTGATGGCTCGACGCAGGTCGTCCGAGGTGAGAACTTGGAACTTGGGAGGTTTGTACACTATGGACTAAATGAGGCAGATGGGACAGGTGGCGTCACCCTATGTGGAGGAAAAGGGAACTTGCATACACAGGCAGGTGGTGTTATGATAATGGGAAATATGGGGCCTTACAAAACTAGAGCAGGGGGGTTAGACACCTCATCAGCAATTTCAAGACTCAGTAGCAACGGGCTCAGCAATTACAGAAAGCAGAAGTTACCAGAAGAGTTACATTAGTTGCAAAATGGCTATACTTAGATCAGTACAAAATGGCTACACTCAGGCTAATTAATAAAGTATGGTTACATTGTTAAAACGGCTACATCTAAATTGTCTACTACATCATGGTCACACTGGAGCTAATTGTGGTGGGTTACTACACCGGTGTCCAATAACCACGGACTAAAAGCTACCTACGGCTCTGAGGAAAGACCAGACAATATACTTCTGCAGAGCTCCCAGCCTAGAGAACCCTACCTGGTCACCTGCACGGCACGTAAAATCCAGAGTGTATGGCATTCAACACCATTCCCACCTACTTCATGCTTTCTCAGAACTATTTTGGCTTTTACTTGCCCTATGGATTTTAGAAATAATAATCATTACCATCTTACTGGGAATTGGATAGGTGTTAAAGCTATAGATCACTTGGGGAAATGTGATATTTTTACTATGTTGAGACTTCCAATCCACAAATGTGGCATGTCTGTTCGTTTATTTAGATCGTTATTATCATTCGTTAGTATCTCAAAATGTTTAGCATATAAATTCCGTACAGAACTTGTGAGATTTCTATGTACGTATTGCGCGTCTTGTATGGGGCAGTGAAAAAGGAAGAGCATCGCCAAGGCGGACGGACACAGTAGCTGCATCAATAGCTCCAATGTAACAACTGTGAGTCCGGCACAGGACCAGGCAGGGTGTCCTTCTGTTGCACATCGGGTTGCTGTGAGTCAGAACCGAGTCAATGGCACCTAACAAAAACAATTGCACATGTCTGGAGTGATTGTAAGCAGGATACGTTGTTAATGAACAGTGTCCATGTTTGTTTTTAGTATATAGGAATGCCATTCATTTTTGTATGTTGATTTTGTATCTTGTAGGTTTTCTGAACTCACTGATGAGGCTTAGAGGTTTTTATTGTATAATTCTTGCGATCTCTTAAGAACTCACACGTCCTGCCTTGAGCAGGGGAAGGGGAAGTTACAGGCAACGCCTGAGGTTATAGTCACTCAGTTTTCGGGGAGGGGTGTAGTGGTGCGCTAAATAGTGTAACTGAAGCATACAATAATGTCTAAAGCCTGGGTAACCAGTAAGGCTTTCTTTAGGAAATTAGAGCTTCCAAAAGCAGGCCCTCCCTCACATATTTATACAGTAATTTTCATTCAAGCACTATTCACAATTATCCAAAGGTAAATACAACCTGAGTGCCCATCAAGATGAATGGATAATAAAAATGTATATGCATACATGTATGTGCATACATACAAAGAGAAATGATACATGCTATCACATGAAGCGTTTTGGAAACATTATACAGAGTAAATCAATCACACATAAAAGGACAAATATTGCTTGTTTCCATTTTTAATGAAATATCTAGAATAAACAAATGCAGAACTACAGTGTATTAGTGGTTACAACAGGTGCGTGGGAGGGATAAAAGAGTAAGTATTACCTAAGGGTCACTGAGTTTCTGCTAAGAGTGATGGAAAATTCAGCAACAATGTAATGTCACTGAATTATGACATTGTAAAAATGGTTCAGTTAAGGGCTCAAATAGAACGAAAATGTTTTGAAAATGATTATGGCAACAAACATACAAATGTGCTTGATACAATCGATGTATGGATTGTGATCAAAGCTGTATGAGCCCACAATACAATGATTTTTTTAAAAAATGGTTGTGTTCCACATAGCCACATTTATGTAAAGAAGCAAACAATATGGACATTTCGCTAAAATAGATACATAAATCCAAAGCCCAATGTCATACAGTTGATTATGAATCATAGTAAGGATATCCTATACAGGGTTTATGAAGCTGTAAATCTTGACAAGAGCAGACAGCCGATCTTTCTCCTTGAGTGCAGCTGGTAGGTTTGAACCACAGACTCTGCAGTTAGCAGCCCAATGCTTATCCCACAGCACCACCAGGGCTCCCTCATAGAAACACAGGGTAGCAAATAAACATTAAAAATATTACAAATGATGAGTCATTAGAATGGCAAACTTTATAAATTCTGACCATGTTAATTGTTGGAAAATATGTGGAAGAAGTGAAACTTATTCACGCCTAGGTGGACATAAATGGTATAGTCACTTTAAAACACCTGCTATTTCTTATAAAAATTAAACAGTCATCTACAAAGTGTGTGTTAGACAGGGTTCTCTAGAGAGATAAAACCAAATTCCTGATAAAATAATATATTTATTTATAAAGATAATTAGATCTATAACGAGAAATGAACTGTTAAGTCATATACTGATAAATATACAATACAAGAAATAAACAGTTAAATTAGAAAGCACTATAAATGGCTTAGTGCAACTCACGTCCGTGAGAGAAAGTTGAGAGACTAGCAGTCCTTCAAGTCTCTGTCTGATGCCAGATCTTCCTCTATTTGTAGAGAGAGCTAGGCTATGTCAGCACAGCAGCCAATCACAAGGCAGGTCACCAACCGCCAGTCCCCAGCTCCAGAGAAGTCTTAAAGGGACCTCAACTTACAGCAACACAGTCCACAGGCTAGGCGTCCCACAGGCAGTGTAGCCTTTAAATTGAGGCACAGAACAAGCAAGGCAGCCGCACACTGGTCCGATGATCACAGAGCGAGAGACAAGAAAGGCAAGGCTCACCAAGCCATCCATCTCTCCGCCCCTGAGTCAATCCCACCTGCGTTTATCAGCTAGGCTGGCACAATAAACTATCTCAAAGTGTGAAGGCATTGCATGCCTAGAAATTAACATGAGAAATGTGCCCATATAAAGGTGTGTACATTTATAGCCATAATAATTATAATCGGCCCAAACTCATCAATTAATAGATTTTTTAAAATTAGGGTGCATTTATTCAAGAATACTAGTCAGAAATAAAATGAAAGATTAATTGTGTAGGGGGGCTTCAAAAAGTTCATGAAAAAATAAAAGATAATGGAAATTTCCCACCATTTTTTTTTCAATCTGCTGGTACACATAGCAAGAATGAACCTCAAGATTAAGACACCACCTGTGGATACATCCCTCTAGTTTACTCTAGTCTCATGTACTCTATCATACCCAATGTCTTTGTAAAAGTTAGTTTCCACCTGGGCTCAATAGGACTTACACATACATAACCGATGTTAGATTTAAGAGTACATCTCCTTGGCAATTAATTGCCAGTTAAGTAGCTTTGCCTCACCTATGCAGGGTCACGTGGCGCATGCCCTTGGAACAAAGAACCCAATTCATGCTCCTCTAAGATGCACTGGAGACTGTTCTAAAAACTTCCTCAGGTGATCTCTGGGCTTACAAAAGTCATGGCATTCCGATCACACCATTTAGCTGACAGATTTTCTAGGGGGTCTAGGTTAGTAATACCAAGGAGACCACATCTGAACAGAGTTGTTCTCTGCCATCCCCTCTTGTGGCACTAAAATCGGATGTCCTTGTAGCTTGTTAAACTTTGATTCTGTTCTCTAGGCCTCTCTAGATGCACTCCCTACCCCAACATACACAAAAGATAAGTAGTGGCTTTAACAATAAGGTTAACAATAAGGTCTTTATAATTACACAAATCGGAACAATGTGAAACAGTTGTTGTTGTGTTGGGTAACTTGAAAGTTGAATAATTCCATCACAAGAATTACATACCCAACAATGCCCTGGATAAAGGGAAAATTTCTCTGTAAGCCAACAAACATAAGACCCAGCTCATGTCTTTGCAGCAAAATATGGGTCATATTCACAGCTAAACCAGGCACAGTGGGAAGGAATAATGCCCTTCCATGACCACAAGCTACTCATAATTCCATCCAGTGATTGAAAGGAGAGAATGGAAGTCTGCCTTCCGTGAGCACAGTGAAATAGCTGACAAACTCTGAAAGACTGGAAGTACATAAAACTGTGATGGCTTCTGCCACAAACACTGGCAATGATACAACTCTGCTCATAGTTCATGGTCAGTAAATTCAATTTAGCTCTAGATTTTTGTCAGAGCTAGCAATAATAAGGATGCTCCACAATGTGGCTACATCAATGAACTTCTAGCAGATGCGTCCCTCATGAGGACCATTTTCTGAGCTCATCTCTGCGTGCGTCACTATGTTCAACAAGGAAGAAACATATCCGTGCACTGATAAGGCCTTTCTCCAATGTAATGTTCCAGAGCCAAATAAGGTCAGGCAAAGATTTTCCCATATCTGCACTAATGAGGTCTATCTGATTTGTGAATTTTCTGGTGCTGAATCAGATTAGACCTTTGGCTGAAGGCTTTCCCACATTCCATACACTCATAAGGCCGCTCTCCACTGTGAACTCTCTGATGTTTTATGAGGTCAGAGCTTTGGCTGAAGGCTTTCCCACATTCACTGCACTCGTAAGGCCGCTCACCAGTGTGAAGTCTCCGATGGTTACTGAGGCTGGAGCTTTGGCTGAAGAATCTCCCACATTCACCACATGCATAAGGCTGTTCGCCTGTGTGAACCCTCCGATGTTTAATGAGGCTGGAGATGTGGCTGAACAATTTCCCACAGTCATTGCACTTGTAAGGCCTTTCTCCGGTGTGAACTCTTCGATGCTTAATTAGGTTGGAGTTGTAGCCAAAGACTTTCCCACACACACTGCACTCATGAGGGCTTTCACCAGTGTGAACCCTCCGGTGTTTAATTAAGTTGGAGCTTTGGCTAAAGAATTTCCCACATTCATGGCACTCATAAGGTTTTTCTCCAGTGTGAACCCTCCGATGTTGAATGAGGTTAGAGCTTTGGCTAAAGAATTTCCCACATTTGTCACACTCATAAGGCATTTCTCCAGTGTGAACTCTCCGGTGCTTAATGAGACTGGAGATGTGCCTAAAGAATTTCCCACACTCATGGCACTCATAAGGCTTTTCTCCAGTGTGAACTCTCTGGTGTTGAAAGAGGCTTGAGTATTGGCTAAATTGTTTCCCGCATTCACTGCACTCACATGGTCTCTCTCCAATGTGGGTTTTCTGGTGCTGAACAAATCTGGTTTTGCGGTGGAAGGTCTTCCCACATTCTTGGCACTCATAGGCTCTTTGCTCAGTGTGAACTCTTTGATGTATATTGAGGGTGGAGGTCTGTCTAAAGAATTCCCCACATATATCACATTCCTTAGTCCTTTCTCCAGTATGGATTCTCCGGTGCTGAACTATTGTCAATTTGTCATCGAAAGTTTTCCCACATTCACTGATCTGATCATTCCTTTGCATACTGTGAACACCCACCACATCTTCTGTAGTCCTATGTGGTTCTCCAGCACTGTGACTGGCCTGATGCTGGAGAAAGCCTGATCTGACCATGAAGTCCTCCCCATCCTCCCTACATGTGGAAGGGTTCTCTGAGCTATGAGCTCTGCAGTTCTTCACAAAGGAGGCCTTACCCTCATCCCTTCTGTTGGGCCTCTCTATATTCTGCTGCATCTGATGCTGGTAAAGATTTTCACAAAACCCAAATCCTTTCCCAAATGCCCCCAACACGTGTGGTTCCTGCCTGGGGTGTGTTGCCTGGTGTTCATTCAGGTGCAAAATGTCTTTCAAGAGTAGGCTACCTGTGTCACACAGGTAGTACTTTGAGATGGATGGACCTGCTTTGGGGTTCCTGTCCTGTGATACACCTTCTGCAAAAACACTATGCTCACGAGGTGACTCAGGGTCTTCCATTCCATGCCAAAAATCTGAAAATAGAAATAATGATGAAGTTCATTTAACTTTGATGAAAAGAAAGACTGTTGCTATTGAGTCATTGCAACTCACAGGGTTTCAAGGCGATAATCTTTATGGAAGTAAACGGCCATATCTTTCTTCCATAAAGCAGATGGTGGGTTTCAAACACTGACCTCTTGGTTAAAAGCTGACTGCTCAACCACTGAACTACCAGGGCTCCTTGGAAAGAAGTTGCCCCAGCACAAATGTATGTCTGACCCAAGAAGGAGCCAGAAATCAGAGTAAGCAAGGGTCTGCTTGGGAGGACTATGCCTGACAAGGTCAAAATTGAAGAAAACTTTTCAGGGCCAAGTGCACCCGGACTGAGGACAGTATAGGGTGGGGAATCAGGGTCTCAAACCTACTTCTTTGTAAAGGCCTATCAGCAGGGAACTACTCAAGAGGGCTGTGCAGATGGGTATGTCTAGGTCTAGGAATAATCCAAGTGCAACTAAATGGCTGGCATTGAAGGAAATGTGCACACCTCATGATTTATTAAGTAGTAAACTATGTTGGGAGGCTGAGAGGGGACTATGGAGTGAATGAGACATAGAAGCCAGGGCCCAAAGACAAACTAGAAATGACAAGTGAACAAAGTATCAAGAATGGGCAAGGAAAGGTAGAAATGAAGTATGATCACTTGCTTTGATACCAAAACAATGACAAATATGAGAAACGTTACTGGTATGATTTGAACCCAGCAGTGAGGTCACATTTTCCTCCACTTACCAGAGCCAGGCCACCTATAAGCCCCCCTTCCCCTAGCTGGTGTCATGTCCACTCTGTCCGGCACCCAAGGCTCTTTCCCCATCTCCAGTTGGGCAACTACGTGAGAGCTGAAAGACGTAAGTCCTAAGGAAAAGAAAAGTGAGTAGCTCACATTTTTTTAGGTGGACTACCCTACAACAGCTCATAGGAAAGAAACTACAAGGGAGGTCTTACAGAAATAGCCCAGTAATACCAGCAAGTAGCGACCATGGAGTGCCTGGCACAGACGGGCCCTAGGAAATCCAAGCTATAGCAAAGGGGCAGAACCTGAATCATGGAATTGTCACAAATCTGGACAATCACCTAAGCAAGGAGCCAGATAGGATCCATTGAGCAGAGAGTTCCCTCATTATTTCAGGACCTTTCTGCAAGGCTTCAAGGCAGCAGGTGTTGGAGGCACTCCAAGAAAAGATGGGGCACTGTACACTGCTCAGCCCCAGAACCCACAGCACATTTGCAGTCAAGCCTGTGAAAGCCAGATCTATGTAAGGTAGAACCCTGTCAGGATGGGGAAGCTCAAATGTTTTCCATTAAATCAAGCGATAGAAAAAAATGGTAAGAAATCTTGCAAGACCTGGAAAAACAAGGCAGTCCCATCAAGTTCCAGTTCTCACAGATTCCACTGTATCAGGGAAATGGGGAAAGAAGCAAAGGCTACGGTCCAGCTGTGGGAAGGAAAGGTAGAGCTGTCTCTTGGGAAAGGGGAAGAGGCCCCAGAGACCTACCTGCTCAGGACAGGTAGATGTCAAGGTCTTACCCAGTGAGGCTATAAGTGCAAAGTTCTCCAGCATCACATGGCAATAGAAGAGTCTCTGAGCTTCATCAAGGAGATGCCACTCTTCCTGGGAAAAGTAAATGGCCATGTCCTCAAAGGCCACACATCCCTGCACAATGGAGATGGTTAGTTCCATGATATGCTTCTCTCCTCGGGAATCCCCGTCCATTTTCCTATTTCTAGTCTCTGCTTACCCATCTCCCTAGCTCTCCACCTCAAGAGAAGGTACTTTGCTCTTTCCTCATGTCTTCCTTATCTGTCTATCAGCCCACAGCAACAAGAGAGGTAGGTGGGCAGATAGATACCATCTAAGCTCTGCGCCTGGTCTGCAGGGCCCAGCCCACTTATCTGTGAGCTCCTTCTCCTAGTGTAGTCGATGGCATGCTACCCTGATACAGACAGCCCCTATTAGGAGGCCCTAGAACCGACAGTTCACATTCTCTCCTTTCTGACAACTCTAGACTCCACTGCTGCCTCTCCACTGACTCTGGTCTCTCCTCACTCAGTCCTTATCATAGCCCTCTCCCTGGATGCCTTACATTTCTCTCTGCACATAATAGCCAGAGAGTACTTGACCAATGCCACGAGCCCATCCTACCCCACACCTTCTACGGCTCCCACTGCCAAAAATATCACCAAGCCCTGCTTCAAAGGCCTTCCTACCTCCAGGATAAATCAGTCCCACTCATTCAACAGCCAACTTCTCCGATTCCTGCTTTTCCCACCTACACAGAATCTAGTTCTCCTATTTGTCCCTGAGTTAATTTCCTGGCTGGGACACCTCATGTCCTATTAAGGATCACTACAAAAACCTAGTGAGACTGCAGATGGCTGAATAAGCACCAGTCAAGGTCTCCACTGTTACTTAGTAACAAGCCTTAACATCCATCTCATACCCACTCCCTTTGGAAAAGTAGATCACCTGCCATCTCCCTAACTTTCCACTTACAGACACCCCCCCACACACACACACACACACTCTGCCCCACCACTTCATCCACACATATTCTCTCTCATCTATCTTGTTAATGCGAACAGTCAACCATGGTACCCAAGGAAGATGATCAACGTCTCCATTTTCAGGCTCCTCCTCCTTTCTCCAGAATAGTATTGCCCCCGTGACTTGAAGACTCATCTTCCTCCATCTGACCACAGCTGCACTATTGTCCACACCCCACCTGAGTTAGTTAATTGTGCCAGCCTGGCTGATAATCACATGTGGGGCTA
>NW_022104553.1:32818406-32821907 GCF_000313985.2 Echinops telfairi
TGGTGTTGGGTTAATGGCTTAATGTTGGACTTGTGGGCTTGGGCAGCATTGGGTTGGGATGTTTTCGTGATGCACCTTTTCTTTACATAAAACTCTCTCTTACACATGAGTCGCTGTGGATTTGTTTCTCCAAAGTACCTAGACTAATACACCACCCTTTGGATATTTCTCACCATAACACTTCCCCAGAACTCCTCAGAGGCATGTCTAGATGGCCATTCTTCAACCTCACTTACAGGGTTCCTGAAACATCAGAGACTCAACATGAACAGAATCGAACTTCCAATAGATACTTCCCCTGAGATTTCCCAAGACACCAGTTGCTCCCTCTGGGTGGATGGTGCAGCCAGCCTTTCCAGTAGTAAAAATGGAAACCCTTGGGGTCGTCCGCTCTCATTCTCACCCTCTGCATGAGGCGAACTAGTGGGCCAACCTTCGAAGACAGACCCAGATGTAAGCATTTCCACATCCGTTCACCATTCTACCCGTCAATGGAAGGTGCTGCACGCTCACCTGGACCACTAGTTGCTTCTCCCTCGGCCCCAGCCTCCACCCTCAGCCCACCTTCCGCCTTCCACTCTGCTCCTCCACTGGAAACCTTTCGCGACCCGACACCCTCAGAACAGAGGCAACTCCTCAACCTGCATTCCTGAGCTCGACTTCTGCCAACTTGTTCTCCGGTCGCTCCAGACACCTGGGCGACCTGGGGTTCCCTCGCTCCTCCAAACATTTGTTCCTCCTGGTTCCTGTACCTGGGAAGCCCCTCATCCCATTGGATTCCAGAAATGAATCCCTCTAAGAGGCCCCTGGAGTCAAAAACAGGGGGATGGAATAGGTGAAAAACCCGAAAGCAATTCCATCTGCCACGTGGTGGCCCCACCAACAGGGGGCCGGCAGAAGGCCTGGAGCCCCTCCACTCACCTGCACCAGGTCCATCAGGGTCGCTGCCAACAGAGTCCGTGGATCAAATGGGGTTGAGAGACCACCCCTCGGCCAACCACCTGCCTTGCTTCGTCCAGAGCCCAGTGTGGCCCCGGCGGGGGCGGGGCTTGGGGTGGGGGTCGTACTCCTAGCCTCAGTCTCCCCAGTATGAAATTAGACCCAGGGCCAGGGTGCCAGCTTCGCGGTCCGGGAGCGCGCTGCCCTGCTGGTCCCCGGGGGGGGGGGGGGGGGGGGGGGGGGGGGCGGGGGGGGGGGGGGGGGGGGGGCACCAGTGTCACAGGGGAGGAAAGGAGAGGTGTGTGAGTGTGTGAGTGTGCGTGTGTGTGCGCTTCCTACAAAGGTCTGGGGAGGACTCCTCTCCTGCTCACGGTGCTGCCGTGCTCTACTCGACAAACGGTCCCGATCCAGGTGCAAACCCACGACGGGCGAGCGAATCCTCGCTCGGAGTCGCAGAGCGTAAGCAGGACCTCGTCCCGGACCGTCACTGGGACGGCGCCCTCCGCCGGCGCGCGGCCTTCTGGGTAATGTAGTTTCTGCCCGGCAGCCGGCCCAGCGGAGGGGCCCGGGGCCGCGGAGGAGGGACCAGGGCGGCTGCATCCCGGGAAAGGATCCCAGTACAAAGCCGAGCGGGTCCGCGATGGAGAGCAGGGAAATAAGGGTCCCAGACCCTGTCCCCCGCTGCTGCAGCGTTCTGCCGTCATTGTTGTCAGGTGCCCGACGCACACCGACCTTATACACCACAGAGCGGAACTGACAGGCCTGGGCTAGTCTCCAAAGGGTCCTTAGGCCTGAGCCCATGATTGAAACCACTGTGTCCATCCATCTTGTCTGGTGACCAAGCATGGTGTAATTTTCCAGGGACTGGTCTCGCCAAAGTACGTGAGCAAAGTCTAGTAATCTTTACTTCTTCCAAGACAGACTTTGTTCTGTAGGTCGCCCATGGTACAGCCCATTATACATTACTAGTCTTTCTTGGGTATATGTGATCCCTTTCACCTGTCAGACATTGATTTAGGAACCGGGATTAACATTGAAAAAATTAATACCTGACTGTGTGGTCCTCATGGATTAGCACTAAGTGGTTCTCAAACCAGTGGCCTCTGCATAGTCTGAGAATGTGTTTAAAATGGAGGTCCTTAGGTAACAACTAAGACCTAGTGACTCAGAAACGGGGGAAGGGGGGCTGTCACTGTGCTGTGTTTCCACAAAACTTTCAGGGAATTAGAATGCTCACTCCAATTTGAGAGAGCTGCAAGCTCGCCACCTACCCTGCTTCCCTGAAAGTAAGACATGCTCTGAAAGTAAGAACTACTTACTGTTTTGCCTCTCGATGAAATATAAGGCATCCCCCCGAAAATAAGACTTCCCCGAAAATAAGGCCCCCCTCCCCCCAGAAGCTACCCTAACTCTGGACTCTGGACCGTAGCGGCGGCGCCACAGCACAGCTCACTGTTAACCGCAGCGCAGCCGGAGCAGACAGGATGTGCACGGTCTCTTTTAATAAAACAATAAATAATAAATGTGTACCGTATTCTTCTTCATGGAAAAATAAGACATCCCCTGAAAATAAGACCTAGCGCATCTTTGGGAGCAAAAATTAATATAAGACACTGTCTTGTTTTTGGGGAAACAGGGTAGTTGATGCCGATTCATAGCAACCCTATAGGACAGGGCAGAACTGTCGCGTGGCCTTCTGCACTAACTCCTGAGGGAGTGGAAAGCCGTGTCTTTCTCCTGGGGAGCAGCTGGTGGTTTCCCACTGCTCACCCTGCGGATCGCAGCCAACCTGTTACCTCGAGGCCACCAGAGAGAAAAGGAGAAGGCTCAATAAAATCTAATGAGATAGCAACAGTAACATTCTGAGTATTGCTATTGGCCATTCTCCCATCGTCGGGACTCATGGTGACTGCTCACTGCTGTGGGGTCCATGCTGATTCAAAGCAACTCTATCGGACACGGTAGAACTGCTCCTGTGGCTTTCTGAGACTATAAATCCTAAGGGGAGCAGAAAGCCTCATTGTTCTCTCTTGGAGAGGCTGGTTGTTTCGAACTGTTGACCTTGTAGTTATCAACCCAATGTGGAACCCACTGTGCCACCAGGGTTGCTCTATAAGTAAGAGTTATCATCATTCTCATAATCGCAAGTCTCTACATAAACTCCTGTGACTAGGTGAGGTAGTTAGTTTATTGTGCCAACCTGGCCGATAAACACAGGTGGGGTTCATTGAAGGGCGGGGAGATAAATGGCTCAGTGAGCCTCCTCTTTCTAGTTCTCAGGTCTCTTGCTTTGTGATGATCAGACTAGGGTGCAGCTGCCTTGGCCAGTTTCTTGCTTCAGCTGGCAAGGCTGGCTTCCTGCAAGACATACCCAAGGAGAAGCCACAAGGATGTACCCCGATGCAGCCCTGGGTGCTGGAGCAGCCCCATGGAGACCCTTGCCAGCCCTAAGATGCTTACACACTCACTGACTCGGCTTTCCTCCTGCAGCCAGCATCATTGTGTCTGTTTTGTGAGATGGAGGAGGACTTTGTGGATTGGTGTTGGACATATGGGTTAATG
>NW_022104553.1:32822007-32824258 GCF_000313985.2 Echinops telfairi
TGGGTTGGGATGTTTTCTTGATGTGCACTTACCCTTTATAAAACTCTCTCTTATCCATGAATTGTTGTGGATTTGTTTCTCTAAAGTACCCAGACTAATACACTAGGGCAAGTCAGAGACAGTGTGATTTGGGATGGTTTTTTCAAAATAGAAAATACAGTGACTCTCTAACTCAGCAAGTAGCCTCAGAGGCCATAGGTACAGTTTTTATATATAAGCATGTGTTTATGCCATCAGGCACTTGCTCTAGGTTTAATGATAGATCATGCCGGAGATTCCATAAGCTGCAGGTAGGACTGTTTCCCCAGGGACAAATGTGGGACATGATGGTTCGCTGGTGGAATTCTCATGCAGGAGGCTTGGGGCCATTCCTAGCCAATGCACCTCATGTAAAACCACCGCCTGTCCCTCAGTGGAGGCTTGCCTGTTGGTATGATAGTGAATGGGTTTCCAGTGGAGATTCTAGGCTAAGACAGACTAGGAAGAAAGGCCTGGTGATCTACTTCCAAAAACCGGCCAATGAAAACCCTGTGGATTACGAGAGTTCCATCATGGGGATGGCTTTCTTCCATTGTGCATGGCGTCTCCCGTAGGAATTGGAGACAACTTCAGTGGCACCTAACAATGTATGATTCCGTGCTGGAGAACCTCAGGGTAAGTGCCCTCACGTGTTAGCAGACAGTGGTATTGAGATAGTTTCATGTTTGTGACATTAGATGACATGTTGTTTTTTATTCCTAATCCTTAGGAACCAGAACCTCCCCCCTCTCTTGGCTGCCCTCTGGCATTCAGACCGAGGCACACATGTTCATGAGCTGTCCCGGCTTGAGGCAGCTGGAGGTTCCCAGGCCTATTCTTATTAAGACGTATTCAACTCATTAACCAAGCTCAACCCAAACTGAACAAAACTCACTCTCATTGCTCAGTCAGTGACGACTCAGGAATCAATCCTGTAAATACAGGCTAGAATTGGCCCTGTGAGCTTCCAAGACTGTAGCCCTTTGAAAAAAATCATTTATTGGGGGCTCTTACAGCTCTTATCACAAATCATACATCCACCCATTGTGTCAAGCACATTTGTACATATGTTGTCATCATCATTTTCAAAACACTTTCTTTCTACTTGAGCCCTTAGTATCAGCTCATTCATGCCCCTCCCCCAACCTCCCTCCCTCATGAACCCTTGATAATTAATAATTTTTTTTCATGTATTACACCCACCCCTGTTTCCCTTTCCCCACTTCTCTGGGGGTTGTAGATCCTTGTGATTGGTTCCCCTTTCTCCCCCCACCTTCCCCTTCCCCTCCTGGTATCACTACTCTCATTATTGGTCCTGAGGAGTTTATCTCTCCTGGATTCCCTGTGTTTCCAGCTCTTACCTGTACCCGTGTACATCCTCTGGCCTAGCCAGATTTTTAAGGTAGAATTGGGGTCATGATAGTGTGTGTGTGTGTGTGTGTGTGTGTGTGTGTGTGTGTGTGTGTAAGGAGGGATAGGAAGCATTAAGAACTAGAGGAAAGTTGTATGTTTCATCGGTGCTATACTGCACCCTGACTGGCTCGTCTCTTCCTTGTGACCCTTCTGTAAGGGGATGTCCAATTGTCTACAGATGGGCTTTGGGTCTACACTCTGTGCTATCCCTCATTCACATCGATATGATTTTTTGTTCTTTGATGATTGATACCTGATCCCATCGACACCTCATGATCCCACAGGCTGGTGTGCTTCTTCCTGTGGGCTTTGTTACTTCTCAGCTAGATAGCTGCTTATTTATCTTCAAGCCTTTAAGACCCCAGACACTATATCTTTTGATAGTCAGGCACCATCAGCTTTCTTCACCACATTTGCTTATGCACCCATTTTGTCTTCAGCAATTGTGTCAGGGAAGGTGAGCATCACAATGTGCCAGGTTATTAGAACAAAGTGTTCTTGTGTTGAGGGAGTACTTGAGTGGAGGCCCAATGTCCATCTGCTGCCTTAATACTTAACAAATAAATATATGTACATAGATCTATTTCCCCATCATTATATATAAATATATTTACATATGTACAGTGAACCCTCCTTTATCGCGGTTAATCAGTTCTAGACCCTACCGTGATAAATGAAATTCCGTGAAGTAGGATTCCTTATTTGTAAATCAAATACTGTATTTTCGTGGTTAGAGCATAGAGGACATGAAAAAACACCCTTTAGTCACCATTACACTCGTATTACCCAATTTATTAAACGAAAAAGGGAAAATACAGTA
>NW_022104553.1:32824579-32830777 GCF_000313985.2 Echinops telfairi
TTCAGCCTTCATTCGGGTTTCAGTAATTTCTCTCAGCTACATTGTCCTTTATCAAGCCCCACCAGTCATCCTATGCCCTCCTTGACATAGATTTTAGATCACTTGTTGTTCCCTTGTCCCTGGCTTTGTTGACACCCTCTTTCTTTCCCCCACCTCAGCCTCTCCAGTGCGCCCCCCCTCCCCCGAACTGTCAGTCTCGTTGTTTTATCCTCTGGATTGTTTATCCCACCTATCTTATCTAGATAGACATTCAGAGACAATAATAAGCACAGAAACAAGACAGAGCAAAACAAAACAACAAAAACAATGACAAAAAAAAGACAAGGTTTGTTTGTTGACCTTTCGGAGTGTTTTCTGGTTAAGTCTGATGGGGTGCCATGCCCTGGCCCCAAAGTCCATTTTTTATATTCCCCAAGGATTGCATTGCTTTACTGCCCTTGCTGCTCTGTTGCACTCCCTTAGTGTTTCACCCTGGTGTGGTGGGGTCAGATTGGGCACAATTCCTGCACTGTGTCTCCAGCGTTGTCTCCCATAGTGCTATGGGTCAGCGAGGGACTTAGTGTCTCGTATTTGGTGGCCAGCCCTATGGTCCTTTCTGTAAATTGGCTGCTCTAAGCAGGAATATCGTCCTCGGGGCTTGATTGGCCAGGATGTGTTCCACTCTCTCTCTCCTTCCCTTTTCCTTTGCTCCTGTGTGCTCTGATCGAATGTGCCCCTCTCCCTGAGCTGTCACTTCAGTGCTGTCCTCTGTAGTGCATTCATCTGGGCGTGTGGGGGTGTCTGGAAGTTACATAATCTGTTGTCAATTTGAGACTTAAGAGTGAAGGGGTGGAGTTTACTCTGTCAATCAGGTCGCAGCTTGATGACCTCAGTTGGAGGCACTAAGGAGATAAATAGCTCACTGGAGGCAGGAGACAGGCTCACTCCCTGCAAGACATTTCTGAGAAGACACATGGAGCTATACTGGAGCCCTGGAGCTGGAGAAGCCACATGGAGACCCATGCCAACACTGAGATGCTTCCACTGCCACTGAATCCACAAGACCTTCTACCCACTGGCCTATGATCTTCCTGCATTCAGCATCACTACATGTGTTTCGTGAATCTGAAGAGGACTTAATAGATTTGTGTAGGACATAGGGGATAATATCAGACTTATGGACTTGATCTGGACTGGGCTGGGATGTTTTCTCAATATTCAACTGCTCTTGTATATAAAGCTCTTTCTTAACACATATGACTGTCTATGAATTTGTTTCTCTAGTCTACCCAGACTAACACCGGTCCACGTAGCTGGGATTAGGCCGGCTCTGCAGACCTCTTGATTGGTTCCCTGCTTCATGCCAGTATGGTCATTCACATCTTGGTATACTAGGTTGAAGTCTGGTCCCTCTCTCCCTCTCCTGTGGAGATAGAAACAATATCCTCCCCTTGTGTGGATTAGTGCCCTGTTCCCCTGCTACCCATGTCTTTTTTCTCTCTTTCTTTCTTTCTTTTCCCCTCTTTTTTAGTTGGCTGCCATATGTATCCCTGAATTGGGTCTGGCCCCTGCCATGCCTGGACCTCACCCCAGGAATGTATGTATATAGTAGCTTTCCCCCTATACTTCTTTTGCATTTGTAAGCTACCTCAACAGACTCATGTTGTATTGTCCTTTTGTGCTTGACTTACTTCGCTTAGCATAATTTCCTTCAATTCTTCCCATGCAGCAATGTGTTTCATGTGTTCATCAATGCTTTTTAGGGATGTGTAGTACTCCATTGTATGTATGTACCACAGTTTTGTTTCCAATTCCTTGTGATTGTGAATGGTGCCACAATGAACACTGGAGCACAGATGTCTGGTTGTGGTTTTTTTCTTGCCTCTTCTGGGTAGATGCCCAGTAGGGGGATTTCTGGGTCATATGGTAACTCAATTTCCATCTGTTTTAGATATCACCAGATTGATTTCCATAATGGCTGTACATACCTACAGGTCCACCAGCAGTGGATGAGGGTTCCTATCTCACCACAGCCCCTTCAACACTTGTTACTTTCTGATTTTTTGAATTAGACTATCTTTGAGGGTGTTAGGTGGTATCTCATAGTTGTTTTATTTTGCATTACTCTTATGGCCAATGATCAGAAACATTTTCTCATGTTTGTTGGCCATTCAGCTTTCTGCCCTTGTGAAACTTCTGTTCAGGTTCTCTGTCCATCCCCAAAGTAGGCAATTGCTTATTTTCTTATTGTAGGCTAGCAGAGTACTGTAGATTTTAGTAATAAGGCCTTTGTCTGATGTGTCATTGCTAAAGATGTTTTCCCAGTCTGTGGGCTCTCTTGTTACTCTCTTGGTGAATTCTTTCAGTGTACACAGGAGTTTTATCTTCAGTATATCCCACTTGTCAATTTGTGCCTCCTCTGTATTTGTGTCCTTCCGTATTTCTGACGGCCTACATATTCCCTGTGCCAAAGTTCTCAGATTTGTCCCAATTCCCTCACTGATGGCCCTAATAGATTGGGGGTTTACTTCAAGGTCTGTGATTCACCTTTAGTTTATCCTTGTGCGTGGAGTGAGATAAGGGTCTTGCTTCATTTTTCTGTAGGTGGTTGCGTTAGTCTGTGTACTTTAGAGAAACAAATCCACAGAAACTCATGTATAAGAGAGAGTTTTATATAAAGGTTAAGTGCACATCAAGAAAACATCCCAACCCAGTGCTGCCCACACCCACAAGTCCAACATTGACCCATATGTCCAACGCCAATCCACAAAGTCCTCCTCCATCTCACAAAACACACATTATGATAGCGACTGCAGGAGGAAAGCTGAGTCAGTGAATGTGTAAGCATCTCAGCACTGGCAGGGGTCTCCAACAGGTGCTCCAGAATCAGGGTAGGTCCATGCTGCTTCTCCTTGGGGATGTCTTGCAGGAAGTGAGCCTTGTCAGCTGAAGCAGGGAACTGGCTAAGGTATCTGCACCCTGGTCTAACCATCACAAAGCAGGAAACCCGAGAACTTGAAAGGTGAGGCTCACTGAGCCATTTATCCCTCCACCCTTCAATGAACCCCGCATATGTTTATCAGCCAGGTTGCCACAATAAACTAACTACCTCAGTGGTTTTCCGTTTTCTCCAGCACCACTTGTTGAAGAGGGCATCTGTTCCCCATTTAATATTTTGGGGGCTCTTATCAAAGTCAGTTGTTTGTATGCTAATTATTTCATCTCTGGGTTTTCAGTTATTTTCCATTGGTCTGAGTATCTGTCATTATACCAGTTCCACATGGTTTTAACTCCTGTGGCTGTATAATAGGTGCTAAAGTCAGGTAGAGCCAGCCCTCCCACCTTGTCCTTCTTGAGGAGCTCTCTGCTAGTTCTGAGCTTCTTCCCTCTCCATATGAAGTTGATAATCAGTTTTTCCAATTCTTTGAAGAAGGATGGTGGCATTCATCTCAGAATAACATTGAAGTTATATACTGCCTTGGGCAGAACTGACATCTTTACTATATTGAGTCTTCTGATCCATGAACATGGGATGTTCTTCCATTTGTTGAGGTCACTTTTGGTTTCTTGTAATAGTGTTCTGTAGTTTTCTTCGTACAAATCTTTTGTTTTTTGAGTCAAGTATATCCCTAGATATTTCAATTTGTGTTTGGCTATTGTGAAGGGTACTACCTTTGTGATTCCCTCTCCCATGGTCTTGTCCAATGTGTATAGCTATCCAGTAGACTTCTGTTTGTTGATCTTGTATCCTTCCACTCTGCCATATTCCTCTATTGCTTCCAGCAGCTTTTGGGGTTTCCCATATATAAAATCATATCATCTGCAAATAATGATAATTTCACCTCTTCCTTCCCCTGTTAAATACCTTTGATGTCTTTTCTTTGCCTTATGTTGTTAGCTAGGACCTCCAGTGTGATGCTAAATAAGAGTGGGGACAAGGGGCATCCTTTGGATTGGGTTGGGTTAAGGGTTTATGAAATCCATGTTTCTATACTTGTATAAACACCAATCTCACAGAAGTTTTGTGGGTTCCAGATTTATGAGTGCCAGGAGGGGAGTATATCCTGGGGCCCCATACTGAGGACATCTTAGAAGAGCTGTAAAACAGTTCAAGTGCTGTACCACTGAGCTGGTAAGATTCATTACCACTGAGCTGATAACACTGAAGACTGGGGAACAGCAGCTAACTGTAGGGCCCCATTACAGAGACACTGCCTCAGTGCTCTGAGCAGAGGGAGTCACGAGATGGGTAGATGGTGGGCAGAACCGACCCCTGAAATGGCAGTGGCAAGCCAAGTCAATACAAGAGTAGAGCTGGCCTTGGGGAAGGAGGTTGCCAATAGAGGAGAAGTTTAGGCTTATACCCACTGTATAGGCATTGCCCATAAATATTTTGCCTAGAGAACTGTCATAATGCTGGCTAGCCCTGTGATGGGCCTAGGGTTGTCCCAAAGCTGCTGGCTGAGAGCTGGACCAGACCTGGCCAAGAAGAGCTGTAAGTCAAGAATAGTAAAATGAATAGTGTCAACGGGTGTTGTAGCAATGGTACAAAGAGAGAGAGCTGTATTGGAGTTTGGGATCAAAGGGATTCTGGGTTTGGCCATTTACCTACAGCTCTCATCTGAAACCAATCCATCACTTTTCCCATTTGCTTTAAAAAATAGCAAAGACAGTTTACTTTTTAAAGAGTAGAATGTCTGTGTCCCAGGGTCTAGAGATGGTGATAAGGGGTCCCTTCTCTAAGAGTCCTGGAGTGAAAGGACGGAGAACATCAATCACCCCAGCTTTTAAAGAGGATTGGAATAGACTCGTGTGTTAGTCCATGTTGACTGGAGAAACAAACGCACTGACACTCATATACGTGGAAGAAAGAGCTTTGTATCAAGAAGTAATTGCACATCAGGTCAACATCCCAGCCTAATTCAACTCAAGTCCATAAGTCAGAGACTAGTCCGTAAGTCCCTCTTCCGACTCACGCAGTCACAAGCAATGATGCAGAGTGCAGGGAGATCGGAAGCTGGCAGGTGCAAAGTCTTGCAGATCCAGTGATGGTGGATGCATCCAGGGCCCTGCAGCAACCAGGGTCCGTCAGCAGGAAAGTGAAGGCAGAGAGAGAAGGGGAGGTTCCCAGGGTCCTCCTTTGAGAAGGCCATGCCCACAAGGAGGCACCATCAGCCCTCTTGATCAAACCTGATTGACAGGTTGAATTCCACCCCTACGCTTTTACGCATCTCCAAGTTGACATGGAATTATGTTAACTACCACAGCAAAGGAGGGATACTTCCATCTTTAAAGACTCTGATTCCCAGATTCATCCTAGGTCAGATGCTCTAGTCACCCCCGAATGCTAAAAGAGTGTGAATGGGCTATCAGAGCTTAGGGAGCTGTGAAGGGGCAGGAAGAAAACCAGCCATCTAACTAAGGAGTGATCCATCAGAGTTGTCAGAGCCCAAAGGCGAACGGGGAAGGACTCAGAGATTCTGAGAGTTAGTTCCTCTGGCAAGCATACACACCTAGCAAGTAACTGAAAACTAATGATCTTCCCTCTAGGTTAGCATGGGTTGTGGTAACAAAATGCTGTGCTGGACATCCTGGGGTCCCAATGACACAGAAGGAGTTTTCAGCTCTGTGTTTGGCTGTAGGATTGATTCTGACTCGTGGCACAGAGTAGGATTGTGCCCCAAAGGGTTTTCAAAGGCTGGTATTTTGGAAGTCAATTGTAAGGCCTTTCTCCTAAAATGCCCCTGAGTGGAATCTAACTACCAACCTGTTGGTAAGTAGCAGATTGTTAAGCATTTGCACCACCCAGAAACAAAAGGTGTTCAGAAAGGGGCAAATCCTGTGGAAAGTGAGTAACCCCACCGCATGGATGGGGTGTGCACTCTGAGGGGTTATGGCAGGAAACCGTGTCACGGTGGAGCCCTGGTAGCAGGGTAGTTCAAGGGTCTGCTAATCCAAAGACTGGTAATTGGAACCCAATAGTCACTCCGTAGAAGAAGGTGGCAGACTGCTCCCATAAAGAGCTACAGCCTTGGGAACCTAGGGAGTTTCTATGAGTCAGAATTGCCTCCATAGCAATGAGTAAGGATGGAGTGAGTGACTTCAACGTCTATCAGGAAGAGAGTGAATTGCTAAGCAAATGTGGCGAAGAAAGCTGATGGTGCCCGGCTATCAAAAGATATAGCATCTGGGGTCTTAAAGGCTTGAAGGTAAACAAGC
>NW_022104553.1:32831182-32833940 GCF_000313985.2 Echinops telfairi
AGATAAACCCCTCAGGACCAATAATGAGAGTAGCGATACCAGGAGGGGAAGGAGAAGGTGGGGTAAAAAGGGGGAATTGATCACAAGGATCTACATATAACCCCCTCCCTGGGGGATGGACAAAAGAGAATTGGGTGAAGGGAGATGTTGTACAGTGTAACACATGACAAGGTAATAATAATTTATAAATTATGAAGGATTTGTGAGGGAAGGGAAAAATGAGGAGCTGATCCCAAGGGCTCAAGTAGAAAGCAAATGTTTTGAGACTGACGATGGCAACAAATGTACAAATGTGCTTGACACAATGAATGGATGGATGGATTGTGATAAGAGTTGTATAAGCCCCTAATGAAAGGATTTTTTTTTTTAAAAAGGAGCACATTAAACACCAAAACCAAAAAAATTAAGATAGTGAATTGCTCATTTATTATCATCTTGGGACATATTGGAACAGATTCCCTGGAGGGGAGTCACTGGGACGCCCATGAATATTATCTTTTCTTTTTCTTTAAATTTGAACAGGCTCAGTCCCTTTCACTGCAGTATCTTCAGAGATCTATTTCTACTTACAAGAATTTTTATCAAAGATGGCCCTATCTAAGACCTTGGGAGAATTTCCATCAAGTGTTTTAATTTGAAGAGACACGCGTTTGCATTGTGTAGATTTATTTTCATAATTCAATACATCTTTGTGGCACTGTGGTCAGGTAGGGATCTTGAAGAGATGTAGATTGTCTCAATTATGATGATATTTTTGAATAATTTCTCTCAGCTCCACAAATGGTGTCCATGAACAAAGTCGATATTTAAATTAGAAAAAATGCAGTCATGTACACCTGAATGGTCCTTCAAGGTGGCGTCTAAAAGATGTCTATAGAAGCACTGGCCTGTGTGAGTCAAGGATTGTAAATAATATCATCCAAGCCTGAAGGAGGGAATGGCACTGGAGCTTAAATATGGACATTTGGTTTACAGAAGGCTGTGTGTGACAGTGGAAGCCCAAAATCCATCTGCAAGGGCCACACATGGATTAAGCCTCTGGTGAGTCCCCGCTGGTTGTAGCTGAGGGTTGTGAGTAGCTCTGCTATCAGACAGAGAGCATGGTCGTCGGTAATGGCAGATGTAGTTCAAAATATTATATCTTACCACTTGATCTCCCTTTTGACCATTTGAAAGCTATTTCAGGTAAAAAAAAATGAAGTGAAGGGGCACTACATGTGGACTAAGCCCTGGGCGAATCCCCTCTTACCATGGACCAGGGATATGAATAACCATGCTAACATGCAAAATGTGCGGTGAAGTCGATAGTTGCAGGCAGCTTGGTTAAAATTTAGCACCCTACCATTTGCTGTCGTTTATGATCCATGTAAATTAGTTCTAGTTTTTAATATTTTCTGTTCTCTTTTTTATTAAGGTTATGTTTTACTTTGTTATTCTTGTTAATTTGTTTTTTAATATTTATTTGTGTATAGGAAATCCAGGATAGGTAAATCTATAGACACAGGCACTAGATTCTTGGGGGTATGGTAGGGGAGGTTGGGGGGAAATGGGGAGCTAATAATGAGTACAAGAATGAAGAAAATGTTCTAAAACTGATTGTGGCGACGATGGTACAATTCTGCGTAACTGCTGAACTGTATGATGTGAATTATATGCCAATATGCTATTAAGGGGGGGAAAGAATCAACACAGTGTTTGCAACAATGGGCTCAAACGTCACGATGGTGAGAATGGCACGGTGCCAGGCAGTTGGGTTTGTCCTGTTGTACATCGGGCCACTGTGAGTTGAAACTGGCTCTATGCCACCGAGCGACAACATGGATAAAGAGCCATGCCAAGTGATTTTACTTCACCTCAATTGTTATTTGCATTTTCTAAACTTTCAAGTAGGTAGAATCATACAGTATACACTCTCTTTTGACTTCTCTCACTTAGTACACATATTTTGAGATTTTTTTACTACCTTGGTGAACCTCTAAAACCTTCAACTTTCACTTGATCTTTTGCTCAGTTTTCCAATTGTTTTCCTTTTGGAAAACGGATCTGAAACAACTGATGACTTTTCTGGGAGTGGAAATGTGCTTGCTTATTTTGAGTGTGTCTTCTCATTCTTGTTTAAAAAACAACAAACATACCCTATTTGTTGGCATTCTCTTGGGATCTAGAATACAGGTGCTTTCTCCAGCCGAGTTAGAGTGACCTGTGCTGGTACCTGGGGGTTCCACGCACATGAGGGCCACCTTAAACTAAATGTATAGCTCACCTTGTTCCGCCCTCCTTCAGGGAGAGAGCTCTTGGCAGTGTTACCATGGTGTTGCTGTCTCCCCACCTGGATCACATGACACACCAAAACTGAAGTTTTCAAAAGTGGCTTTAAGATTCTGCGGTTCCTCAAGGACTCAATAGAAAATAAATGTCTAGAAAATAATGATGGCAACATACGTACAAATGTGCTCAATACAATTGATGTACGGCAACATGAGTCCGCTGAGGTGAGCATTAAAAAAAAATGCAAAAGGGGCTAGGGAAAAAGCTACTCTATACAAATATTCTTGGGGTGAGGACCGGGTAGTATGGCAGGGACCGGATCAAATGCAGGGATGCACATGGTAGACAGCTGGGGAGGAGGTGGGGAAAGGAGACAAAAACAAAATGATGAAAATAAGGAAGAAATGGGTAGCGGGGGCACAGGGCGCTAACCCACCCAAGAGGAGGGTATTGTTTATATCTCCACAGGAAAAGAGGGACCAGACTTCAA
>NW_022104553.1:32835976-32857553 GCF_000313985.2 Echinops telfairi
GGAGGGGGGAGCAGGGAGGGAGGGGAAAAATGAGGACCTAATGCCGGGGGCTTAAGTGGAGAGCAAATGGTTTGAGAATGATGAGGGCAATGAATGTCCAAATGCGCTTTATACAACTGATGTATGTATGGATTTTGATAAGTTGTATGAGCCCCTAATAAAGTGATTTTTTGAAAAGATAAACATAAAAAAATTAATGTACGGATTGTTATAAGAGCAGTAAGCGCCCTCAATAAAATGTTTAAATTAAAAAAAAAAAAAAAAGATTCTGCTGCTCCTACTGCCTGTCTGATTTCCTTCTTGCTGCGAATGTAACTTCGCAGGGCCTTCCTAGTTTGTCAACTTTTTTATCTTTTAAGATGATTTCCCCCAAGAATTTTAGATGGCTTTTGGTGGAGCGTTTGGTCTGAATTATTAAGCCTACCACTAAAGTTCTAATGACGATTTAAAAATAATGTCACATCTAAGGTTTCAGTCATCCCATACATTAGATCATATGTTTAATCCCCCTTTGATCCCTCACCTTGAGATCATCTGGGATTTCAGGGAAGGCTGAAAGTCGATTTTGGGGTAATTAACACTGCAATTTACTCTTTGTTCTTGTTGATCATGTTAACTTTTGCTTCCTGATTTCACTCTTGGGTTCATTTTTATGGTTGTTACTTTGCTGCTATTGCTAAATTATAGTTTCTTATAATTATCTTATTATATTTGTGGGTAGTATATTTTCGGAGTCCTTTAGTAAAAGGCCCTTATTTTATAATACCACCGACTATTAATTCCTCTGCTCATAGTCACTTCCCATCAGTTTGGCAAATAATGCTTTTTCACTCCTCATTGCTGAGCAGATGGATGGCGATCGGATTAACGTTCTTTTGAATCTGCTCATCTTTTCTTGTCTGCCCACTGAAATCCCTTAAACAATCCACTTTCTCTTGAGTGAATTTTTCATGTAGCATCCTAATTTGGGATTGTTTATTATTTTTGATTCACTGGGACCTTTTGACTTGAGAATGTAGATGATTGTGCCATCTGGAGACTGTCTTTCCATTTGTCTTTGTATTTGCCACCCACCCGTTAATTTTTCTGCTAAGGAGTCCTGGTGGGCTAGGGATTACTCATGGGGCTGCCATCTGCTGGGAGGCCGTTTGAAACCACGAGCAGCTCCACCCAGGGGAGGAAGACTGGGCTTTGGACTCCTGTAAACAGTTATCATCCTGGAACTCCACACGGGCTCACTATGAGTCACATGGACTCGATGGCAGCAAAATAGATTATTTCCCCCACTTCTGCATCTAGTTAAAGGAATCCTTTGTCATTCTTGCTGCGTCATCCCCTTTCCCACCAGAAAATAAGAGACAGATATTCTCCAAGATTTCCTTCGAATATTTGAACATTTTTACATACTTGCTTGGAATGCGGAGTGGGAAACAGGACCTTGGTAGCTTTTACATTTGCTTTGGGAATTCTATTTTGCTTCCCGTTTCCTTTGGCTTGGTCAGCCTGTCTCTATAATTTGCAGTGCCCTGACTGAGGTCCATGGCACCTACATTTTTAATGTATCCATGTCTGTTTTACATTTCCTAATACATTCATTTTAATGTTGTCTTCAGAAATAGAGTGGTGATGTTTAATATTGGTTTCTCTGGAATCTAGGCCTAGATTTTAATTCTGGTCAGCAGCTTATTTTAGCCTCTAAATCTATGCTCACGGAAATGGTGGCTTAAAAAATCGATGGAAAAGAAAAAAAACCAAGGTTTGCATTGATCACATCTGATGCAAATGATCTCTGTAAAATGTTGAAAAGCGATGCCAGGGGCTTATGTGGAGAGCAAATGTTTTGAGAATGATGAGGGTAATGAATGTACAAATGTGCTTTATACAATGGATGGATGGATGGATTGTGATAAGAGTTGTATGAGCCCCCAATAAAATGATTTTTTAAAAATGTTGAAAAGCAAAAATGCCACTTTACTAATGGGGGGAAGGTGCACCTGACCTAAGCCAGGGTAGGTATTTGTAGTCACCTTATATGCATGAGAGAGTTGGACAATAAAAGCAGGAAGACCCTGAATGGATGCATCTCAGTTACGGTGTTGGCTGAGAATATTGAATATGCCAGGGACTGGCAGAAAGGACCATCTGTCTGGAAGGGAGTACCACCAGAATGCTCCTTCAAAGCAAAAAGGGCAAGACTTCATCTCGCTTGCTTTAGATCGATCACTGGAGAAAGGCCTCATGCTAGGTAGCGGTCAGTGAAGGAGAGGGAGACCCTATACGAGATGGATCAACACGGTGGCCATAGCACTGGGCCAAGACATAGCACTGGTTCTGAGATGACAGAGGATGGGCCCACTTTTCGATTCTGAACCAACTTAACAGCACCTAACAAGCACCAGTCTCCAGATGCCTCTCCAGCAAACAGTTTTGCAATGACATCTAGTAAGGAACAGCCGAGAAATTTCCTTCCAGAAGTTTCTCTCACTTGTTCCTTACTGAAAACAGAACTCCCCACGTAAAAAGCAAAATGATGGCAAAAGCAAACCAATTGCCTATTCCTCAGCAGAAATGGACAGCCTATTGCTTCTTCCACAACCATTTTTAATCAGAAATATATATAATTTACTATGCATGAAATGGCACAATGAAATGACACAATGTCAAAAAGGACATTAGTGCAATGCTATCTGTGATAGGATGTTATCTGTCCTCATACAAGGAAATCCAACCGGTACAACTATTATTCAAATTTATGCACTACCCATAAAACTAGTGATGAAGAAATTGAAGAATTCTACCAAGCTATCCAGTCTGAAATTGGTTGAACATGCAATAAAGTTGCATTGATAATTACCTGTGATTGGAATGCAAAGTTGGAAACAAAGAGGGAAAGTTGGAAAGTATGTTCTTGGTGATAGAAATGAGGCAGTAGATCATAGGGCAGCAGCTAAAGCCAAGTCAGGAGCTGATTGTGGAACAGACTATGAATGGCTCATCTGTAAGTTCAGGTTGAAGCTGAAGGAAATTCAAACAAGTCCACAAGAGTCAAAAAACGATCTTGAGTTTATCCCCACTGAATTTCGAGAACATCTCAAGAACAGATGTGCTGCATTCAATGCTAATGATAGAAGACCTGAAGGGGGTGGGGAGGGAAGAAAGAGGAGCTGATACCAAGGGCTCAAGCAGAAAGAAAATGTTCTGAAAACGATGATGGCAACATATGTACATATGTGCTTGATACAATTGATGTACGGATGCTATAAGAGCCCCAATAAAATGATTGACAGATAAGTCTTTCACAAGAAGAAGATCTGAAGAACTGTGCGATGGCATCAGAACCTCACACGTGAAGAAAGCAGCAGGGCACTAAAAAGACAGGAAAGAGAGAGGAAGAGCAAAGTGCATGCCAGAAGAGACTCTGAAACTTGCTCTCAATCGCAGTGGACGAAACGGTGAAGTCAAAGAGATGAACAGAAAATCTCCGAGGGCAGCTTGAGAAGACAAAGTAAAATGAGCTCATGACATGTACAAAGACTTAGAGTTAGAAAACCCAACAGGAAGAATACACTCAGCCTGTATGAAAGATGGAACTGGAGGAAAAATGTAAGCCTGTGGGCCAAATATGGGATAATGCAGGAAGCATCCAAAGTGGATGTAAAGAATACACAGAGTCTCTGTACCAAAAAGCACCATCATCTCAGGAGGTAGCATGTGAGTCAGAAACAATGGTACTCAGAGGGAGCGCAAGATGATGCCCTGAAAGCATTAGCCTCTAACAAGGCTCCAGGAACTGATGGAACATCCATCAAAATGTTTCAGCAAGCTGATGGAGCACTGGGATCGCTTCCATGTCTATGCCAGGAAATTGGGAAGATAGCTGCTTGGTCAATGGACTGGAAAGGACCCATATCTGTACCCATTCCAAAGAAAGGTGACCCAACAGAATGTTCAAATTATAAAACAATAACACTGGTATCCCACGTAAGTACAATTTTACCGAAGACCATCCAACAACGGTTGAAGCAGCACATTGACAAGGAGCTACAAGACATTCAGGCTGGATTCAGAAGAGGGGGTTGGAACAAGGGATCTCATTGCTGGTATCAGAAGGATCTTAGCTGAAAGCAGAATATACTACTAGAAAAACGATGAAACTATTACATTGCATGACATATGAATCAAATGCCAATAAAGGTATTTTTCAAATGTTTACTTGTGCTTTGTTGACTATGCCAAGGCATTGGACTGTGTGGATCATAACAAAGAATGGATAGGCTTGAGGAGAATGAGGATCCCAGCACACTTCACTGTGCTCATGCAGAACCTGGACAGGGATCAAGACACGAGTGTGTGAACAGAACAAGGGCATACCGCATGGTTTAAAATCAGGAAAGATGTGTGTCAGGGCCCCATCCTTTCATGATGCATATTCAATCTGTATGCTGAGCAAATAATCACAGAAGCTGGATTATAGGAAGAAGAATGTGGCATCAGGATGGGAAGAAAGCTTATTAACAGCCTGTGATATGCAGATAACATACTCCGCTTGCTGTGGTAGTTACATAATCTGGGGTCAATTTGGGACTTGAGAGGATTAAGAGTGAAGGGGTGGAGTGTAGTCTGTCAATTGGGTCATAGCCAATGAGGCCTATGTGTGAGCATGGCCTTCTCCTGAGGATTCTGGGAACTCCTGTATTTCCTCCTTGGAGGCAGGAGACATACTCTCTGTCTGCTCCCCAAGAGATGCTTTACTGAGAAGACACTTGGCGCTATGCCCTGGGAGCTGGAGAAGCCACATGGACCTACCCTGATGCAACCAGACCTATGGAGCCGGAGAAGCCACGTAGAGATCCCTGCCAGTGCTGAGATGCTTACAACGTCACTGGATCCACAAGACTTCCAACCCACTGGCCTATGATCCTCCTGCATTCAGCATCATTCCATGTATTTCGTGAGTCTAAAGAGGACTTTATAGAGTGGTATCGGACAGATGGGCTAATATTGGACTTAAGAACTTGATCTGGATAGGGCTGGGACGTTTTCTCAATATTCAATTGCTCTTGTATATAAACCTTTTTTTTCTTGCATACATATGAGTGTCTATGAATTTGTTTCTCTGATCTACCCGGTCTAACACACTTACTCAAAGTAAGGAGGATGCGAAGCGCTTAGTGATGAAGATCGAGGTTTGCAGCCTTCAGGATGAATTACAACTCAAGGTAAAGAAGACTGACATTCCCACAGCCGCACCTGTGGCTAACATGATGATAAACAGAGGAAAGAGGGAAGTTGTCAAGGCTTTTTTTCTGCTCGGACCCACAAATCGTGGCCATGGAATCAGCAGTCAGAGATCAGCTGATGCGTCGCATTAGGTAAATCTGCTGGACAAGACCTGTTTAAAGCATTGAAAAACAAGAATGGTACTTAGAAGAGTATGGTGCTCCTGAGCCCAAGCCGTGGTATTTTCAATTTCCTCATATGCTTGGGAACGTTAGAGATTGAATAAGGAAGACCCAAGAAGAGCCAATGCATTTAAATCATGTGCTAGTGGAGAATATTGAAAGCATTATGGACCACGAACAGATCTGTCTCGGGAAAAGTGCAGCCAGAATGTTCCTTGGAAGCAAGGATGGTACGACTTGGTCTCACATACTTTGGACATGTTGTCAGGAGAGACCAGTCCCTGGAGAAGGACATCAGGCTTGGTAAAGTAGCGGGGCAGCAGCAAAGGAGAAAGACCCTGGACAAGATGGATTGACACAGTGGCTGCATTGATGTGTTGCAGCTGACTTGACAAAAGGAGCACCATTTAAAGATTTTTCTTTTTTATTAAATCATTTTATTGGGGGCTCTTACAGCTCTTATAACAATCCACACATCAATTGTATCAAGCACATTTGTTCATATGTTGCCATCATCATTTTCTGAACGTTTTCTTTCTGTTTGAGCCCTTGGTATCAGCTCCTCTTTTCCCGCCCACCTTGTGAAGCCTTGGTAAATTATAAATTCTTATTATTTTCATATCTTACACCATCCACTGTCTCCCTTCACCCACGTTTCTGTTGTTCTTCCCCTTTGGAGGGAGGGTGTTAAAATGTCAATCATTGCAATTGGCTCCCCCTTTTCTCCCCCACCTTCTCCCTACCCTCTTGGTATCGCTACTCCCATTTCTGTTCCTGAAGGATTTATCTGTCCTGGGTTCTGTGTGTCGAGAGTTCTTGTCTGTACAAGTATCCTTGCTCTGGTCTAGCTGGATTTGTAAGGTAGAGCTAGGGTCATGATATTGGGGGTGAGAAATCCCCAAGGAGCCAGAGGAATATTGTGTGTTTTGTCAATTCTATACTACACCCTGGCTGACTCGTCCTTTCTTGTGACTCTTCTGTGAGAGAGGTCCAGTTATCTACAGATGGGTTTTGGGTCTCCATGTCGACCTCCCTCATTCTCAACAATATGATTATTTATTTTGGGACTTCTGATACCTGATCCTGCTTACACCTCTTGATCCCATAGGCTGGTGTGCTTCTTCAATGTGGGCTTGTTGCTTCTCTGCTACATGTCCACTTGCTTAACTTCAAGCCTTTAAGACCCCAGATGCTATATCTTTTAATACACGGGCACTGTCAGCTTTCTTCACCACATTTGCTTATGCACCCATTTTGTCTCCAGGGATTTTGTTGGGAGGGTAAGCATCACAGAATACCGGGATAATATAACAAAGTGTTCTTGCATTGAAGGAGAGCTTGAGTACAGGACCAAAGTCCTCCCCCTTCCTCATTATATTGCCATAAAAATATATGTACATAGGCCAATACCTCTATTTTTATGAATTCATATATTTACATACGTACCCAATTATGTTTCTACCTCTATCAATGGTCTTGCTTTCTAGATCTTTCCTCTGTTTCCTTTTACCTTCCTCCTGCCCCACTATCATGCTCACCCTTCATTTGGTTCCCAGTAATTCCTCTCTGGCAGATTACTGTAGCTCCAACACCACCAGGGCCCCTATGCCCTCCCCCCATTGATTTTAATTCCCTAGTTGTTCCCCAGTCCAGGACATGGTTTTCTCATACACACACCCTGCCTCCTCCTCCCCACAAGTGCTCCCCGGAACCATCGGTCCCACTACTTTCTCCTTGGGCTTGCTTCTCATGCCTGTCTTATATAGGCAGACAAAACAGCAAGAATGATGACAAAAGATCAAATGGGAGAAAAAGAAAAGAGAGAGAAAAAAATCGATACATAATTCCAGGTCTGTCTGCTGACCTTTAGGACTCTCCCCACCGGTCCTGGGGAGCTCCGGGTACTGCCCCTCCTAGCCTGAAGTCCATTTTGGGGACTCAAGGGTTTTGTGGTTTTTCTCCCAGCTTGATCTATTAGGCTCCCTTCTCGGTTCACCCCACTATGGGGGAGTCAGACCGGGCTCACTCCCCACAAGGTGTCCCCCATATTGTCCTTTGTAGCGGTATGATCCAGCGAGAGAACATTGTGTCTCGAGTGTGGTCTGCCCTACACTCCTCTCTGTGCCATAGCAGTTCGGTGTGGGGACGTGATCATGCCACAGAGCTAAGTGTGCCACGGTGGGGTCTAGTCCCTCCCTCTCTCTTTCTCCTTCTTAGTTTGCTCCCATGTGGGCAAGTCAAGCTGGCCCCTCTCCCCACCCTGTAGGCTCAGTATTGTCCTCTGTAGCACATACTTCCAGGGAGGGGGTCAGTATATCTCTAATTGGCGCCGGCTCGTAGTCCTCTCCGTTCATGAGTTGCCCCGTGTGGTTATGTTGCCCTCAAAGCTTGGCATGCTGTGGTGAGGTCAGTACTCTCACTCTCTTTCCTATGGAGACATAAACAATACCCTCCCTCTGGTGGGTTAGTGCCCTGGTCCCCCATTGCCATCGTTTCTCTCTTCTTTTTTTTCTATTTTCTCTGCCCCCCCTTCTTTATGTTGGAATGACATGTACATCCTTGGGTTTGGTCTGTCCCCTGCCCCAGTGCCTGTACCTCAACCTGCATAGTATAAAATAAGTGGCTTTTCTTCTATACCAGTGGTTCTCAACCTTCCTAATGCCACGACCCTTTCATACAGTTCCTCATGTGGTGGTGACCCCCCAACCATAAAATGATTTTCATTACTACTTCATAATTATCATTTTGCTACTGTGATGAATCGGGCGACCCCTGTGAAAGGGTGGTTCGACCCCCAAAGGTCCGTGTAAGACATGAAAAAATAATAATTTTCTAAATGATCAAGGATTCATGAGGGAGGAAGGGTGGGTGAGGGAAGGGAAAAAATGAGAAGCTGATATCAAGGGCTGAAGTAGAAAGAAAATGTTTTGAAAATGATGATGGCAACAAATGTACACATGTGCTTGACACAATAGGTGGGTGGATGTATTGTGATAAGAGTTGTATGAGCCCCCAATAAAATAATTTTTTTTAAAACAACAAACATATGGAGATCTCTAGAAACCAAGAAGCAGAAGCTGCAAAAAGCAGGACCTTCCTCCAGAGCCAATAGAGAAAGAATTGCCCTAGAGCTGGATTCAGACTTACAGCTTCCTGGACTGTGAGAAACTAGATTTCTCTGTGTTAAAGCCATCCACTTGTGATATTTCTACTAGATGACCAAGACGCCGAGCATCACTTGACTTCCTGCAGTCCTCTCCAAAAACTCCACCAAGCACCCAGGGTTCAGTCAGGCCACTCTTCTGTGTTCTTCCTCCAATCGGACGACTCGCCCACATTGTGTATTTTCACACCTGAATCCCCATGTAACTGAACCAGGCTCACTATTGCTCCGTCAATGCCAATTCATAGTGGCCCTAGAGACAGTTTCCAAGACTGTAAATCTTCATGAAAGCAAACAGCATCCTATTTCTAGCACGGAGAGGCTGGTGGGTTTCAACCACCGACCTGGCAGTTACATCTCAGTATCCAACCTCCAGTGCTACCGAGGCTCATCAACCCGACTATAACCCTCTGACATGGAGTCGACTTAAACTGCATAGGCTTTCTGAGGTTGTACACTGTACAGGAACAGATAGCTTTATGTTTCTCCTGTGGAACTGCTGGAGGGTTTGAACTTACTGCTGGCAGTCCCAGGCGTACCTGCCAACACCAGGGTGCCCGACTCAGCTCTTGCCCTCACCAGGACGCCTTGAGCCTGATTCAAATCAGGAAAGGTGCCTCAGGGTTACATCCTGTCACCACCCTTACTCAATCTGTGGCTGAGCGATGATCTGAGAAGCTGCACTGTAGGAAGAAGAACACAGGATCAGAGGAAGACTCATTATTAATCTGTGATATGCACCAGACTTGGCCTTGCTTGATGAAATTGAGGAGACCCGGAAGCAATTACTGATGATGCTCTAAGGCTATAGCCTTCGCTATGGATTACACCTCAGTATTAAACAATTAAAAATCCTCACAACAGGACCAATAAACAACATCATCATAAATGGAGACAATATTGTAAGCCACCATCAGGAAATCAAACGACGCATGGCACTGGGCAAATCTGCTGCCAGAGATCTCTGTAAAGTGTAAAAAGCAAAGGCTCTGAGGCCTTAAGGAGACATGACGCCAGCCATAGCATTTTAAAATCGCTTTAGTGGCATTTCATTCAAATGTCATGCAATTTAATAGCTCAGTCCTCTTAAGAAGAATCGTGCAATCATGACCACAATCAATTTCAGACCATTTACTTCTTTCTCGTACTCATTGTTGTGCCCCACTGCTACCCAACCTCCCTGCCCCTAGGTAATGATCAGCCCAGTCACTGTCTCCATATTTGCCTGTCCTCGATTGCATATCTAGAAAATCATGCAAAACAAACAAACCAGGAAGCAAGAGAACAAAACAACAACAAAAACCAACAATGACACAGAAGAAACTCTCGATTGAAAAGAAAGCAGGAAATAATAAAAACTGAAACCACTTTAAAATGGGTCAAAAGGAGATCAGATGACAAGGTATTACATTTCACCCCAACGACGCCATCCATAATTGACTTCACAAGGCTCTCTGGCTGATAGCAAGGCTAGTCACAACTCTGGACTGTGATCACAGGGGACTCACCAGAGGTTTACTCCGGGGGGTGGGGGTGGGGGTGCCGGTAAATGGATGTGAGGCTTCCACTCTGATACATAGCCTTCTACAAACCAGGTGTTCCGAATTTAAGCTCTGATTCCATTTCCTCTTTGAGATTTGGATTTTATTATTTACAGTCCTGGTATCCCACAGGTTGGTGTGCTTCCACATGAATTTAGTTGACACCTCACTTAGATGGCTGTTTTCTTTCTTTCTTTTTTTTTTGATGGCTGTTTTCTTAAAGACAGACCTCAGATGCTATTCTTTCTCATAATTAGGCACCATTTAATTTCTTCACCACACTTTGCTGTAATTCCCATATCTTCAGTGATCTCTTTATAAGGGTGAGTAGCCAATGAGCTAATTGTTCATACGTCTCTGGTCCACTTTAGAGACATCATTATCATTTTATAAAAGAGAACATTATAAATCACCCCCATGGGACATAAGGTAATTCTGTGGATAGTGTCATTAATGTAGCCAATGGTATAAAACACTGTTGAGAGAAGGAAATTATATGTATATAGTCTGGCTTTTCAGACCACAAAACAAGAATTGTTGATTTGTACAGATGGAAAGCTTAAGGGGCATGAACAAGGAGGATTGGGTCAGGGTTTAGGGCAAAACTTTCAATAACATATATGACTCAGCCATACCTCTGCTGGGCATACACCCTCCAAAAGTAAGAGGCTGACCATGATCGTGCCCTGAACGCACTCTCTCATGTTCATTGCAGCACAGTTCACAATACCACGAAGCTGGGGATAGCCCAAATGCCCATCAGGAAAAGAACGGATCAAGAAACCTTGATACATACGCACAATGGAATACTACGCAGCACTCAAAAACCGTGGTGAAAACACGAAGCACCTCATGACGCAGATGGACCTAGAAACCATGATGCTGCGTGAAGTCAGGCAGCCACAAAGGGACGAATATTGGCCGAGTCCCTACTATAAGGACAAACACCAAGACCGAAGCTCTCAGGTCATATGATGTCCTACCTGGTCTCCTAAGTACTGAGTCTGCCTAGCGCCCATGAGCCGTGTATCGCCCCCTCCCCCCACCCCTCTGTGTACGTACACCTTACCAACCACTTTGACCAAGGAGACCTCACCCCAGCTGGGGTCGGTCCCTCAAGATGGGGACAAAGGGAGGATTAAGTTGCTGTCATACAACACTGTTCTGAGGTCACCCCAAATTAACAGACACTCCTACACGTGATTAGCAAACCATACTGGAAATTCCGGTCAAGACTAGGGTGGAGGAGGCGGGTCGGGGGAGTGAAGGAAGAAAGCAAGCCTGCCGAGAGAAGGGGATTGCACTTCTGGTGGGAGGTAAACAGGGTAGGGCAAACTGCCAGTGGGGAAAATGCTTAACACTCTTTTTCTAATTGGACACCTAGTTCTCTTTCATCTGTCTTTTCCAGGCACACAGCATCCTTCATGGGCCACACCAGAAGGACACGATGTGAAAACCCAAACAAGCAAATTGGGCTTTACCTTACTCTCACCTGCAGTCGAGTTCAGGGCTGCCACACTCCCTTGGACTTAAGGCTGAAACATCCTCGTGTGAGCAGAAGCAGACAACCGCTAGCTCAAGGTTCTGGAATTGGTGGTCTTTGGACTCTGGTTCGGATCTATTGTTTGGCGGGTGCCCAAGGAATGGTGGCCAGGGACTAACAGATATTTACTATTTTAATGTTCTTTGCGTTTTAAATAAGAGCCCTGGTGGCGCAGTGGTTACAAATTGGGCTGCTAACTTCAAGGTCAGCAGTTCAAAACCACCAGCCACTCCATGGGAGAAAGATGAGGTTTTCTACTCTTGTAACATGTTACAGTCTTGGAAAGTCACAGGGGCAATTCTACCCTGTCCCATAGGGTCTCTGAGTCAGCAGTGACTTGATGGCAGTGAATTTGCTTTTTGCTCTTTTATGACATACGCGTCTATCCGTCTGGTGGGTCTGCTTCTACTGTGGCATTTTAGTGGCCTCACAGTCATGCAAAAGATGGACAATAAGTCAGGAAAATGCAAGACAAATTGCTGCCTTTGAGCTCCGTGTTGGTGGAGAAGAGTGAATACACCATGAACCGCAAGAAGAATGAGCAATCTGTCTTGGAAGAAATTCTGCCAGAATGCTCCTTAGAAGGGATGATGATGAGCCGTTGGACATGTTATCAGGGAGAGGCATTCCCTGCAGAAGGACACCATGCTTGGTAAAGCAGAGCATCATCAAAACAGAGTGAGACCCTCAACAAGATGCAGTGACCCCCGGGGCTGCAATGATGGGCTCATTGCACAGGTATGTAATGATTGCACAGGACCAAGCAGTGTACTTGGGGCTGTTATGAATTGGAATCAACTTCCTGAGACTTGACCCAAAAAAGCAAAATATGTTGTGATTAAGCGTGTGGGGAAAATAGAAGCAGGATGTGATGGTTAGGTTTTGTGCCAATATGGGTGGGCTTGGATTATCCTAGGAGATGATGTAGCATGGTGTGGTCAATTCCATGTTGAGATCTTCTGAGAAGCAGCCAAACCATTGTGTAAAGAATAAGGTGGAGTTATCACCTCCTTAATCTGGTCACAGTCTTGATACAATGGAGGGAGGTTTCATACGAGGGTATGAGCAACTCTTGGGATGGATTGACAGCTTGCTCGGAAACTAGCTCACTTCTGCTGTTGGATCGGGAGTTTACAGCTAGTTTGTGGATCACCTGTTATATATCCTGCCAATCCCAGGAGCCAGCAGTGAACTGCCAACCTTGGATTCATTCAGCCAACCTTGGATTCCTTTAGCTCTGTATCCACCAGCCTGTGCTCTTCCTGTTTCATCTTCCTGCTTCCTGTTCTTCAGCCGCTGAAGCTACATGGTACAGGATCGGGCCGTGTTTCATTCTGTGGCACACAGGGTTACTATGAATTGGAACGACTCAATGGCACTATGGTAGTCACATCATCTGGTGTCAATTTGAGAGGATTATGAGTGAAGGGGTGGAGTCTGGCCTGTCAATCAAGATATAACCAATGAGGTCTCTGTGTGAACATGGCTTTCTCCTGAGAATTCTGGGAATATCTATATTTCCTTTCTGGAAGCAGGAGCCACACTCTCTCGACTCACTCCCTGGAAGATGCTCTACTGACAAGACATATGGAACTACTCTAATGCCCTGAGCTGGATAAGCCACATGGAGATCCCTGCCAGTGCTGAGAGGCTTACACCGCCACTGGATCCAAAGACTTTCTACCCACTGGCCTGTTATCATCCTGTATTCAGCATCATTGCATGTGCTTCATGAGTCTGAAGAGGACTTTATTGATCGGTATGGACATATGGGCTAATAGCAGACTTATGGGCTTGGACTGGACTGGGTTGGGAAGCTTTCTTAATGTACAGTTACCCTTTATATAAAACTCTCTCTTATACACATGAGTCTTCCTGGCTTTGTTTCTCTAGTCTACCCAGACTAACACAAGCACTTCACAACAACAACATAAGTTCTGAGAGCCAAAGGCGATCTGCTTTTCTTGGTGTGCAGTGGTTCTGATTCACGCGATGTAAATAAAATAAAAGGTGTAACGTGTGAAGATCCATGGTTTGAAGGGAACCTTCCTAGGGAAGCAGCTTGTATTGTCATACATGAGTGGAGCAGAGAGGGGAGGTAGGAAGACCAGGTAGAAATACCCAAGTGGGCACAGTGTTGGCTGCTCTGACTCAAAATGTGATCGCAGACATCCATCTCTGCCCCCTCTTGTCCCCAGGCCTTCTCCAACCAGGGGTCTCTCAGTCAACTGTCAGAATGAACCTTTGTCCTGAGTCTTCTGAGAAGCGTCAACGCTTCTGACCAGGGTCTCAGACCAAAAATGTCAGGGAGGAGGAGACGAGGCTCAAATGGGAGAAGGCTCGTGACTGCAAGGGACGGGCCCTTCCAGTCACAAGACAGCACCTGCTGGGGAAGCTGCAGGTTCTGCAGAACTGGGCGCAGCCATGCCCAGAGGTGTGGTCAAAGAATTTGTGGCATTCGGGTGGAGAATGGGCTTTCGGTGCTACCTGATTGCAATAGAATCTGACCACAGCCGACACCCGGGGGGGAAGAGGTGTAAGAATGAGAAATGGACTGAAGTACATTCAGGGAACACAAGTGAAGTCACGCAGGAGAGACGCCAATGGGCGAGACTGGAACTGAAATACGTAATTCATTCAGACACCGGCTGGCACTCTCCGGTGGGAATTCCGGTGAGTGAGACTCGGGCGGCTGTTCAGCCTGATGCTGAGCGAGGCTTCTGATGAAGAAATGAAATGGAAGGAGCCAGTAGAGGGGTGGTTAGTTGGTTCTCTCTCACTGTGTAAACAGATCATCCCCAAACCTCAAGGCCTAACTACACACATTACCTATTTATCACTTTGATGTCTTATACCTTTACAGTGAACCCTCGCCACTTCGCGCTTCAACTTCCGCGGTTTCACTCTATCGCGGTTTTTGCGTCACAGCGCATGCTCTGTCATTACTGCCACTGATTGGCTCATACTGTACACGCTTGATGCCATAAATAATATAATAAATAATAAATGATCATTGTAACGTCCAAAATGTTTTACTGTATTTTCCCTTTTTTGTTTAATAAATTGGGTAATACGAGTGTCATGGTGACTAAAGGGTGTTTTTCATGTCCTCTATGCTCTAACTACGAAAATATTTGATTTACAAATAAGGAATCCTACTTCGCCGAATTTCATTTATCACGGTAGGGTCTAGAACCGATGAACCGCGATAAACGAGGGTTCACTGCACTTTTTTTACTTTAATTTTACAATATTTTTTGTGCCTTGGGTGAAGGTTTACCGAGCAGGCCAATTTCCCTTTCATCAGTTCATGCACGTTCTGCTTCACGTCGTTGACTGCGGTCCCGCAATGTGACATCGCTCATCTCGCTTCCGCCTTCGTTTCCTGTTCCCGTTCGCCCTTTCTTCCTAGCCCTTCTGAACTTGGTCCTTGGGTAAATATTGCTCTTTTGATCTCACATGTTGATGATTCTAAGGTGTGGCTAGCTCCTGGGTTCCCTTTTAAAAATTTTCTCAATCATTTTATTGGGGGCTCTTACAACTCTTATCACAATCCATCCATCCATTGTGTCAAGCACATCTGTACATTTGTTGCCATCATCATTCTCAAAACATTTCCTTTCTACTTGAGCCCTTGGTATCAGCTCCTCATTTTCCCCTCCCTCCCCGCCCATTATTGTTCCTTTTATGGACCTATTGTTTGACTGAAAATTGAGCACAAGTTGAGTTCACTATCAGGCCTGAAGTGTGATTAGGGAGCATCATCCTGGGGATTCCACTAGTCTCTACTTAACAAATAAGCTTGGTCTTTTTTTTTTTAATGATTTTGATGTTGCTCCACATTTTTCTTTCGCTTCAGCCAGTGATCCCTTTCAGAGCAGGTGGTAGTGGTTGTCAGGCGCTACCTCGTTCATCTGGTCTCAGGGCCGTGGAGCCTGACATTTGCATGGTCCATTGGCCTGAATGGTTTCATGTCTCTTTAATTTTCACAGCGCTTCTTTACGCCACATGGGGAGAAGCCCATCCTTATGAATGCGCTTTCAAGATCCTGGTGTTGTTGGGTGCCATCGAGTCGGTTCCGACCCATAGCGACCCGTGCACATCAGAACGAAACACTGCCCAGTCCTGCGCCATCCTCACAATGGTTCCTGTGCCTGAACCCATTGTTGCAGCCACTCTGTCAGTCCATCTGGTCGAAGCTCTTCCTTTCACTGCTTCTCTACTTTACCAAACCTTCTCCAGGGACTGGTCTCTCCTGACAACATCTCCAGAGGATGTAGGATAAAGTCTTGCCATTCTTGCTTCTAAGGACCATTCCAGTCATACTTCTGCCAAGACAGACAGATGTGCTTGTACATTTGGCCGTCGATGGGACTTTCAATAGTCTTCTCCAGCGCCATGATGGACATGCTTCCATTCTTCTTCGGTCTTCCTTATTCAGTGTCTAACTTTCACATGCATATGGGGGATTGAAAACACCATGGCTGGGGTCAGGAGCACCTTAGTCCTCAAGGTAACCCCCCTGCTTTTCAACACTGCAAAGAATTCTGGTGCGGCAGATTTGCCCGATGCGATGCGTCAATTGATCTCTTGACTGCTGCTTCCAGGAGCATTGATTGTGGATCCAGTGAGACAAAATCTTTGACAACTTTAATATTTTCTTTATCATGATGTTACCCAGTGGCCCCATTGTGAGGATTTGGGCTTTCTTTACATGGAGTTGTGATCCATCCTGAAGGCTGACACTCTTGCACTTCATCAGCAAGTGCTTTAAGTCCTCCTCACCTTCAGCAAGCAAGGCTGTGTTGTCTACATATTGCACAGTTTTAATGACCCTTCCTCCAATCCTGATGCCACACTCTTCTTCATATAATCCAGCTTCTCGGATTATTTGCTCAGCGTACAAATTAATAAGTATGGTGAGAGGATGCCGCCTGATGCACACCTCTCCTGATTTTGAACCATGCGGTATGTACAAGTTCTACAGAGCGCAAGGAGGTGCTCTGGAATTCCCATTCTTCTCAAAGCTATCCATAGTTTGTTAGGACCCACCCAGTTGAATGCCTTGGCATAGTCAATCAAACACAAGGAACCATCTTTCTGGCATTCTCTGCTTTCAGCCAAGATCCAAGATCTTGCCTCTTGACATCAGCAATGTTATCCCTGGTTCTACATCCTCTTCTGAATCCATGGACCTCTGGCAGCTCCCTGTCAATGTACTGCTGCAACCATTGTTGAATGATCTTCAGCATTGTGCTTCCACATGTTATTAATGATTTGAGGGTTCTGTGG
This sequence comes from Echinops telfairi, assembly GCF_000313985.2. Taxonomy (NCBI): domain Eukaryota; kingdom Metazoa; phylum Chordata; class Mammalia; order Afrosoricida; family Tenrecidae; genus Echinops; species Echinops telfairi. Next base: position 32,852,918 of record NW_022104553.1, read on the forward strand.
GGTCCCTTTCTTTGGACTGGGTACAAACAGTCAGTTGACCAAGTAGCTGTCTTCCCAATTTCCTGGCATCAGCTTACTGACACATTTCAATGGGTACACCATTAATCCCTGCAGCCTTGTTTTTGGCTAATACTTTCAGTGCAGTTTGAATTTCTTCCTTCTGTAACATTGGTTCTTGCTGATATGCTGCCTCCTGAGATGGTAAATTGTTGACTTAGTTCTTTCAGTCCAGTGACTTTGTGTTCTTTCCATCTTTTTTTTTAAATCAATTTATTGGGGCTCATACAATTCATCACAATACATAGATCAATTGTGTAAAGCACATCTATACATTTGTTGCCCTCATTATTCCCAAAATTCGCTTGCCTCTTGGGTTCCTGGAATCAGCTCATTTTTCTTTTTTTCCCCCTCCCCTTCCCTTCCTCCTCCCCTCTCCCCCATGCACCCTTAATAATTTATAAATTATTATTGTATCTTATATTACACTGTCCGGCATCTCCCTTCACCCACCCTTCTGCTGCCCGTCCCCCAGAGTGGAGGTTATATGTAGCTCCCTGTGATCCATTCCCCCTTTCTACACCCCCTTTCCCTCCTGGTATCGCCACTGTCTTTCCATCTTTTTTTGATGCTTCCTGTATCATTCACTATTTTGTCCATGGAATCTTTCAATATTTTGACTTGAGGCTTATGTTTTTTCTTGAGTTTTTTTTCTGTTTAGGATCTGTTGAGCAACGTGTTCTTCATTTTTGGCTTTCTAACTCTACGTCCTTGCACATCTCATTATACTGTTTTGCTTTGTCTTCTTTAGAGGCCCTTTGAAAATTTCTGTTCAGCTGTTTGGCTTCATCATTTCTTCCCTTTGCTTGGCTGCTCTATAATTAAGAGCAAATTTCAGAGTTTCACCTGAGATCCACTTTGATGGTTCTTATCTTTGTAACCACCTTTCACTTTCCTCATAAATGATGTTCTTGATGAATGATGAATGAATGATGTTCTTGATGTCCTCCCACGGCTCATCAGGCCTTTTGTCATTCGTGCTCAATGCAGCAAATCCATGGAATACATAAGATCCTATGCCATTGCTACTCAGCCACGGAGGATGTAGAACATTGTCTTTTGGGATTATGTTATGCCGATTGACCTTGGTGTTCCCTGAGACCATGGCCCTGGGCTCCCGGGTCCAGCATCTCATGCCTTCAAGGTGTTTGGTTGTCGAAGAAGTTTTCACAACTTTGCCCCTCTATGCGCCACCACATTCATTAATATATTTTCCAGCAAAGGTAATCACAAAGTTTCAATACCCTCTATCAAACCTACATTTACATATTCATGCCTGCAGTTCCACTCTTTGTCCCACACCTGTTCAACCTGCATGTCTCACATACACCTACTCGTAGATCACTGTTATTGCAGTCACTACACAGGCTTTATTATCTCGTGGCTGGTGGGTCAGGAGCCCTGGCCTGGGTTACCTGCTTGCTTTGCTTCAAGTTCTCTCCTGAGGCTGCAGTCCCAGTGCTGGCTCTTGTCTCATCTCAAGACTCACTTGAGAAAGAGACGCTTATAAGTTCATTCTTTCCCTTGGTGGCTATTATATTGAGAGCTCCAGGTCTGCATGAACATCATAGTCAGGACCTCGGGTTTTCCTGGTTGCCGGCCGGAGGCTGCTTTCCCCTCCTTGCCACAAGACTTCTTTAGGAGGGCAGCTTACTTCGGCTGAGCACGCCAGCCAAGAAGGCAATTACATCTGTCAGCAAGACAGAAATCATAATCTTGTGTAACTTAACCTGAAGTCACATCCCATCCTCATCGCCATAGTCAATCGATTAGCAGCAAGTCACAAAGGTCATCCCACACTCAAAGGGGGGAAAGGACACAGGGGCATAACTCACAGAAGATGGAGGGTGTTGGAGGCCCTCTTGTAAATTTCCTACCGTCGATGGGGAGGTAGCTGGAGAAACACACCTGAAACGACCCTTCCCCCTTGTTCTAGCGAACACCTGAAGAGATAAGGGAAAAGATGATGTGATTATGTCTTCATCCTTCTTAGTGAGTAAATGACAAATACGAAAACCATTATTAAAAAGAAGAAGAAAATCATTATAAAAATGCTAATCTTCTTAAAACTAGGGCTGATTTCTAAAAAGTTGATAATCCTGGGTCTTAATTCCTAATAAATTTTTTAAAGATAATAATTAATGAAAATTAGGTAATTCACCTGTAATTAATTAAAACCTGAATTTCTCACCCCCAACCCCCGAAAAGTGTGGCCAAATTCAATGTATGGGCCTACCCACTTCTACAATTGTGTGATCCCTTTCTTGATAGCTCTTTCTAGGTGCATAGATGTCCAAGCATCTTGCATCTCTAGAGAAGTCAGCCTAGCACAGTCATTAAAGGTCATAACACTTTCTACCCAGGTTTCTCTCTTAAGCTGTGTATGTGTCAGGGGAGCCCACCCCTAACAAATCATCCCAGGTCTGGTAGGCGCAATTGTACAGCGCTAATAAATCAAGATTATTGTAAAGTCATAGGGAATAAGAGATAGAAGGGAGATTGAAATAATGGAGTTGGACACATTTCATGGTAGCATGCTCACCTCAGCGCCACTGGGTGGTCCATGTCAGGATGTGGAAGGTGGGAATTGCAGGAGAGAGAGAGAGAGAGAGAGAGAGAGAGAGAGGTTTATTACTAATCAAGGCTTATATATCTTTTGGGGGTGTGCAAGCCCCCTAATTACAGGTAAGGACATACGTCACAGGAAGGGGATGACCTAAGGGTATACATGCAATAGGAGGGGGACACATGTGACAAGAAGGGCGGATCCTAGATTCAGGATGGCAGCCTAACTTTGGATGTCACTGAGCAGGTTTGACCCGTTCTCTGGATCTCCATAGAAACCGTTATCCGTAGGGTGTACACCCCACCTACAGTGGACTAGGCTGATGGCTGAAAGCCTTCAGGAAGAAGTAGCCCATTGTCCTTAGCAGCAGGGAGCAGGCCCTCCCTGTGGTGGGACCAGACAGTAGTCTGGAGGCTGAATGCATCTGACCACCCATCATGTGCTGGCAGCCTCTAAAGTTTGGCATATCTTTGGGGGAGACAAAGCTGGTAAAAAGTCTTTTTATGTCCCAGATGTATGCTTGTGTTCCAGGCCAATACTGTGAGGAGATCAAAGGAGTCATGTGGAAAGGCCTTCCGTAGGTGTGCAGGCCACAGCCTTGGTGGGGGTCCCAACATCCATTGGCAGACATAAAAGAGTCAGCCTGGAGAAAACTCAGCCCCATTTTCAAGCCGCCCTACTTGATGCTAAGTGGAGAAGACAAAAGCTGCCCTTACTGAGCTCCATCCCAATTGCAGATGTGTAAGCACAATCGATGTTGTTGGTGGAAGCCACGGAATTGTGGAGTGATTCGTTCTGCAGCAGCAGGTAACTAGAACATCCTGAGACCTTTTCCTGAAACCCATACATTGAATTTGACCAAGGTTGGGGAAAGGGTGAGAAACTCTGGTTTTAACTAATTACCAGTGAATTACCTCATGTTCAAGGTCAGTGGTTCAACCATACCAGCTGTCTGTGGGACAAAGATGAGCCTTTCTGCTCCCATGAAGATTTACACCTGGGGAAACCCATAAAGGAGCTCTACTCTGTCCTACATAAAGAGTCCAAATCAACTCAATGGCAATGGATTCTTTTGAGTAATTATGTTGAACCTCCCCAGCGTAATCCCTCTCTTGTTAAATGCAACTGATTAGTAACCTTAATTTCATAAAATTCTCCAACGCATGCCCATCAAGGGGATTCGGACTCACAGCAACCCTATCCTGTAGGACAGGGTAGAACTGCCCGTGTGGGTGTCCAGGATTGTCACTCTTGCTGGGAGCAGAAAGCCTTGTTTCTCTCCCACCAAATGTATGTATGTTGTCACTGTCCCTTGTACCTTCTAATGCAGCAGATTCAAGAACATAACAACAGGGGACCAGGGCCACAAGAACAGAACTTCTGCCTACCACACTCTGCATGAGATGAGGTCAGTATAGGACTTGGATCCCAAAAAGGGATCCCAGGTCTCGGCGAATGCAGAACCCTTCTCCCCAGGCTACATGAGCACCCACCCCAGCATCTTCACCTCTTCGGAAGTCATCTGAACTCCTGGAGAGAAAACAGGAGGCCCTCTTGAGCTGTGAGGTGTTTTTATTAACATGCAAACGATTTCACTGGTGAGTTCGCGAACGACAGAGGATGCTGTCCTAGAACCTCATGAGACCACAGTTTGAGGACCAGAATCCCTCATCCTTTTGTCCCACTGCCTCCTCGCTGAGAATCATCTGAGATCCTGTCAAGGAGCTAAGAAAAGGGCTGAGGGTGGCCTCTGGTTCTCAGGCGGCAGAACACTCTGAGAAGGGGATTTTAGGGACAGGTGAAGAAGCGCGTGGTCTTTTCAGAAAACAAACCCTCCTCCTATCCATTAGGAAGCTCTTGGTGGTGTGGACGGTGAGGCACCGGTACCAGAGCGCCTTCAGGTCTGGTGATCTGCTTGGATAGGTCACAGCCTTGATCCCAGGAGTGCGGAGCGATGGACTTCCGGTCTACACTGCACACATAGGGCCCTCATGCACGAATCTCTCTTACACC
>NW_022104553.1:32858685-32862854 GCF_000313985.2 Echinops telfairi
CCCACCCCCACCTCATCCCACTACTACTCCCACTCCCCTCATCTCCACCCTCATTCCCACCCACCAGTTCTTTTCTGCAGAACGCTGTTAGGGAGTTTGGGCCACCACAGGGCACGAGAATGGACTTCCCCAGCTGCCCCTCCCAGGGACCAGCAGCCCAGCATCCCCTGAGACCCCCTGACTCACAGTCTGCCTTGTATGGAGTCCCTCCCACTAATGCTCGTGCACATGAACGTTTGAGACGCCATCTAGCTCAGTGGCCCCCAACTTTGGTTGCAGGTTAAGACTCACTTAAAATTCTTCGAATGTCGTGGAAGAACCAAAAGCCAAACTCACCGCCCTGGAGTCCATTGGGCACGCAGCGACCCTACCGGACTGGGGCGGCACAGGACGGCCCCTGGGGTTCTGAGCCTGGAGCTCTACAAGAGCAGAGAGAGAAGAACCAAGCCAAACACCTTCTTAGAAGCGAAGGTGGAGACTTCGTCACCTCATGTGCTTTGGACACGTTATCAGAGAGAGCAGTCCCTCGGTAAAGTGGAAGGTCAGTGAAAACGAGGAAGACGCTCAAGGACAGGGTTCTCAACCTGTGGGTCGTGACCCCTTTGCGGGTTGAATGACCCTTTCACAGGGGTCGCCTAAGACCATCGGAAAACATATTTTCTGATGGTCTCAGGAACTGAGGCACCGCTCCTCTATCCATCTCCAGGAGGGTTCGAACACGTGCAGGTACGCCCACCTACGAGTACCCGGTGTGAAGACTGTTACCCAGGCTGCACCATACTTCAAGACAAAATTTCATTGATTTGTCATTAGAAATGAATATTTCACAATATATAATGACCTATTGCTTTTGTGATTCAATCCAATGCTTTCATTATGTCCCATTTGTAACAATGAAAAGACATCTTGCATATCAGATATTTACATGATGATTCATAACACTAGCAACATTACAGTTATAAAGTAGCAACAAAAATAATTTCATGGTTGGAGGTCACCACAGCATGAGGAACTGTATTACAGGGTGGAGGCATGAGGAAGGCTGAGAACCACTGCTCACCGATGGGTTTACACCGTGACTACAACACTGGGTTTAAGCATAGCAGCACCTGTGCGGAGGGCCTAGGACCACTAGGACCACTATCCTTATCAACAGGGAGTGAGATGGCTCCATATGACCGAATGCCCTCAGGGAGAACCCTTCTATGCAGCTGACAACCTGGGAAAAACCTCTCTGTATCCCACAGACAAAGGCAACAACAACAATTTTTGTTCACCACCTGAAGATGCTGATTTCACTCGGAGGTTCTGTCTGGGTCTGGGATTGTTAAAAGCCACCCCTGTGGATTGTACTGCACAGCCAAGACGGTACCATAGGACAGTTGATTCTGCATTGTGGGAACCGCCCATAGGATTGAACCTTGCCACCTTACAATCACACACACACACACACACACACACACACACACACACACACACACACACTCCCCTCTCAGGATCTCTCAGGAATGCCAGCCCTCCTCATTCAGGGGCCTCCAGGTTATGGTCAATGCTGGGAAAATGTGCAACTGAGGTAATATTATGTCGTGTTCCAAGTGGTGCAAAGCCCTACGTCAAACATCAGACCTCCACAGGCAGAGATTCTAGTTGCACACCCCACGCTCTGGGCTGGTGCTCTTCCACAGCATCATGGAAGGGTTGCTTGTCTTGCCTCTGGGTCTCAACTGTCATCCCTAACGTCCCTAGGGCTGGGGTCACCCAGTGTAGTAACTCAACTGTCACCCTCCCCAACCCCACGGACCTCCTCCCTGACCAGAATTTTATTTGGTACAAAAAACAAACAAAAACAAACTCATGGCTATCTACTCAGTTCTGACTCATAGCGACCCTATAGAACAGGGTAGAGCTGCCCTGTGAATTTCTGAGACTGGAACTCTTTATGGGAGTATAAAGCTCTGCCTTTCTCCCAAAGAGTGGCTGGTGGCTTTGAACTGCTGACCGGCCAATTAACAGTCCAATGCGTAACCACTACACCACCAGAGCTCCTGGCTTAAGATGCCAAAGAGACCACAAATCTCAAAATGTAATTTAAGGAGAGCTTTAACCCTTAATCAAGACAAGGACAAGAGCCATCATCCGCACGAGGGAGACAATAGGATGAAGTCTTAATGGTGTGCAAGGGGACAAGGGTGAGATTCAGAGGCTTACAAAGCCCTTGGGAGAGCAAACCTGTCACCGAAGCATGATAGGCAGGAGATCAATACATCACAGGCCCACAGTCAGAACCCGAGCATTATGTTAGAAATGCTTACCAGGGCTCTGACCTGATTGGTCCAGGGACTTCCAACCAAGGTAGTCAGGGCATGACTCCGCCCACGTGATCCCAGTGCTGTGATCTGCATCAAGGACACACCCAGACAAGCCCCTGGGGAGACTGCCCTTCCTTGGACTGGCTGGGGCTGGGGGTGGGGGTGGGAGGCCAGTTGTAATCCACTTTCTAATGCATTCTGCCTGATGGCAAGACTATGCACATCCCTGGTTAATGGTCAGAAGGCATTCAGTGGAGATTAAATCCCCCAGGGTACTCTCCAAGTGGATTTGGGTGTGGGGGGAGGTGGGCCTGCTCCCTGCTGCTGGGGACAATGGAAAGGCTCCTGTAGGCGGAGTTTACACCCTAGGATAATGGTTCCTATGGAAACCCAGGGAACAGGTTAAAGTTAAACTGCCATCCTACATCTAGGATCTCCCCATCTTGCCACATGTATACCCCCAATCCCTCCTCTTCCTATTGCGTGTATGTCCCCAGACCACCCCCTCTCATTGCTGTGTAACCTATAGTGCAACCCCTTCCTGTGACGTATGACTACCTGTAATTAGTGGGCTTGCACCCCCCCAAAAGGTATATAGGCCTGGGTCAGCAATAGAGAGCTCTCTCTGGGCTCTTGCTAGTCGCTCCCCTTTCTTTCCCCCTCTCCTCTCCCATCTTCTCTCCCTTCCTCCTTCCCTTCCCCCCTCTCCCTCCACGTGGACTACCAAGTTGGGCTGAGGTGAGCAATGCTACCATGAAATGTGTCTGACTGCATTATTGTATCTCATGCTCTCGATGACTTTAATATAATATATATATCTCAACCGTACAATTGTGCATTACTGAACCCGTGGGTAGTATCAGTGGGGGGCTGGCTCCTCCCACACTTTATACTACATTTGGGGATTTCAAAATCCATTTGTTTCTGAAGAAACCAAGTACCCAGAATTTAAGCTCAAACACAGTTCACAATTACTAATAACGACAATTCTATAGTTAAAACACCAGAATATTTAGCAAAATCAGTGACCCTAAACCCTCCAGCAGCAGCCCGTGAAGAGATCACTGAAGATATGAATGCTTTAGGAAAATGTGGTCAAGAAACCAGACAGTGTCCAGCTTTCAGAAAGAATAGCATCTGGGGTCTTAAAAGGCTTGCTTTTGTTTTAAATCATTTTATTGGGGGCTCGTACAACTCTTTTTTAATTTTTTAAAAAAATTTTAAATCATTTTATTAGGGGCTCATACAACTCTTATCACAATCCATACATACATCCATTGTGTCAAGCATATTTGTACATTCATTGCCCTCATCATTCTCAAAACATTTCCTCTCCACTTAAGCCCCTGGCATCAGCTCCTCATTTGTTCCCCTCCCTCCCTGCTTTCCCCTCCCTCAAGAACCCTTGATAATTTATAAATTATTGTTTTGTCATATCTTACACTGTCCAACGTCTCCCTTCACCCACTTTTCTGTTGTCCATCCCTCAGGGAGGGGGCTATATGTAGATCCTTGTAATCGGTTGCCCCTTTACATCCCACCCTCCCTCTATCCTCCCACTATCGCTACTCTCGGCACTGGTCCTGAAGGGATCATCCGCCCTGGATTCCCTGTGTTTCCAGTTCCCATCTGTACCAGTGTCCATCCTCTGGTCCAGCCAGATTTGTAAGGTAGAATTGGGATCATGATAGTGGGGGTGAGGAGGAGGAAACATTTAGGAACTAGAGGAAAGCTTCAGGTTTCATTGTTGCTACACTGCACCCTGACTGGCTCATCTCCTCCCCTTGACCCTTCTGTAAGGGGATGTCCAGTTGCCTACAGATGGGCTTTGGACCTCCACTCCGCACTCCCCCTCATTCA
>NW_022104553.1:32863478-32885261 GCF_000313985.2 Echinops telfairi
CCCTCCTTCCCTTCCCCCTCTCTCCACGTGGACCACCAAGCTGGGCTGAGGTGAGCAATGTTGCTATGTATCATGCCTGACTATTATTGTATTATCTCTCATGCTCTCGATGACTTTAATATAATGCTTATATATCTCAACCGTACAATTGTGCATTACTGAACCCAGAAGTAGTATTACTGAACCAGTGAGTTCAAGCAGCGGGTGGGGGCTGGCACCTCACCCCCCAGCGACAATTTTATTTAATACTACAGTGTCAGGAAAGTGAGCATCATGGAATGCGAGTTTAATAGAACAAAGTATTCTTGCATTGGGTGTACGAGTACTTGAGTGGAGGTCCAATGTCTATCTGCTACCTTAATACTAAACCTATATATGCACATAGATCTATTTCTCCATCCTCATATGTAAATATATTTACATATGTACATGCCTTTTTTAGACCTCTATAAATGCCCTTTGCCTCCTAGCTCTTTCCTCTATTTCCTTTTACTTGTCCCACTATCATGCTCAGCCTTTATTTGGGTTTCAGTAATTCCTCTCAGTTACATTACCCTTGATCACACCCTACCAGGCCTCCTACACGCTCCTTACCACCGATTTGGGTCACTTGTTGTTCCCTTGTCTCTGGGTTTGTTAACGCCACTTCCTTTCCCCCCACCTCCCCTTCTCCCATGTCCCACCCGGAACTATTGGTCCTATTGTTTTCTCCTCCAGATTGTTCATTCAGCCTATCTTATTTAGACAGACCTGCAGAGATAATAACATGCACAAAAACAAGACAGAGCAAAACCAAGCAACAAAAGAAAACAAAACCGCAACCCAATGACAAAAAAACAAATAAACCAAAAAACCATGAGACACAACAACAAGAAAGAAAAGCTTGTAGTTAGTTAAGGACGGTTTGTTGGTCTTTAGGAGTGTTTTGTGGTTGAGTCTGATGAGGCGCCAAGCCCTGGCCCCAAGTGTATTTTTGTTATTCCCTGGGGACTTCGTTGCTCTGTTCCCCTTGCTGTTCTGTTGCACGTCCTTAGTGTTTTGCCTCGATGTGGTGGGATCAGATCAGGCGCATTTCCCACACTGTCTCCAGTGTTGTCCCCTGTAGGGCTATGGGTCAGGGAGGGATGTTGTGTCTCATAGGGGGGCCAGCCATATGGTCTTCTCTGTGCATTGGCTGCTCTGAGTGGGAATCTCATTGTCAAGTCTTGGTGGACCAGGATGTGCTCCATTCTCTCTTCCTCCCCCTTCATTTGCTCCCGTGTGCTCTGGTCAGACATGTCCCTCTCCTGGAGCTGCAGATTCAATGCTGTCCTCTGAAATATTTTTTTCTGCGGGGAGGGGCAGGTGTCCACATAGTTGGGATTGGGGCCGGCCCCTCCTGTGAGCTTTCGAAGGCAAATCACCAGGCCTATCCAGCTTCTGAGATGCCTCTGCAGCAGCGGGTCTCAACCTTCCTAATGCCGCACCCTTTCATGCAGTTCCTCACGTTTTGGTGACCCCCAACTGTGGGGGGAGGTCAGATGCACAGGCATTCCCTCCCCTGAGGGCAATCAGTTGCCAGACTGCTGTCTCTTCCCACCACAGGGGTGGGCCTGCTCCCTGCCTCTGGGGCAATGGACAGGCTCCTGTAGGTGGAGTTTTCACCCTACGGATAATGGTTCCTATGGAGACCCAGAGACCATCCCCTGGACCACCCTCTCATTGCTGTGTAACCTATAGTGCAGCCCCTTCCTGTGACGTATGTCTCTACCTGTAATTAGTGGGCTGGCATGTCCCCAAAAGGTATATAGGCGTGAGTCAGCAAGAGAGAGCTCTCTGACTCTCTGACCTCCTTGCTGCTCACTCCCTGGTCACTCCCCTCTCTTCCCCCTCTCCCTTGTTCCCTTGTCCTCCTTCCTTTTCCCCTCTCTCCACGTGGACCACCAAGCTGGGCCGAGGTGAGCAATGCTACCATGTAATGTGTCTAACTGTATTATTGTAATATCTCTCATGTTCTCGGTGACTTTAATAGAATGCTTATATATCTCAACCGTACAATTGTGCATTACTGAACCCAGAAGTAGTATTACTGAACTCGTAGAGAGTATTAGCAGTGGGGGCTGGCCCCTCACCACCACCCCCAATCGCCATTTTAATTTAATACTACACCCAACCATCAAATTATTTTCGTTGCTACTTCATAACTGTAATTTTGTTACTGTTATAACATCAGGCGACCCCTGTGAAAGGATTGTTCTACTCCAAAGGGGTCGCATCCCACAGGTTGAGAGCCGCTACTCTGGATGGAGAGTTCAAACCACAAACCTTTGGGCTCCTAGTCAAATGCTTAGCCATTTGCGCTACCCAAGACCCCCCATGTATAGTCCTATTTATATAGGGCTTTACAGTTTGCGATGTGTTTTGTGCAGGTTGCTTTCTGTCCACGTGTCCATCCGCATGAGATTGGGGTGGGCTTCAGTGCACACAAAAAGAAAACGGAGGGGCAGCATGGTACAGGGATGTGCTGAAGTTGGCAGGGTGAGTCAGGCAGCATTGGAACAAGAAACTGTTTCCGTGACCCAGCCTCAGAGCTATTTATGGAATGGGACAACATCCAGCTTATGAATACTCTTTCCTCACTGTTTGGCAGCATGTCTGAGGGACTTGGACTTAGTTTTTCTTCCTCCATGCTCCTCCCTCAAGTTGAAAGGTTTTTTTTGGTCATTTTGGAATTTTCAGCGAATTGCTTATCAAATGGCTACAGGCTGAGATGGCTTCTCGGCGTTGATAGAAGATCCACCAGCTGCGGAGTAAATTCGGCATGAGTGCTAGGAATAATGATTTCAAAGATTTTCAGAATGAACAAATGTTGACTTAACAAAAGGGATTGATTATGTTAAATTTGAGAGGGGGAGAGAGAGAGAACAGAAGCAGAAAATTAGTCCAATCTTTTTTTCTTTTTTTTTTAAAGCCAGCTGGACCCATGGAGGGTGTCACAGAGAACAAAGTGACATTCCCTGTTGTTCCAGACACCCTTAAGGAAAAAGTGAAGGGATGTCACAGAACTAAAGATCAAGCCATCCGGATGTCAGTTCTGTGTGAGTCCCGGAAGACTAGAGAAACAAATTCATAGACACACTCATATGTGTGTAAGAGAGAGTTTTTTTATACAAGCGAAATTGAATGCTGAGAAAACATCCCAGGTCAGTCCAGATCAAGTCCATAAGTCCGTTATTAGCCAGTATGTCCGATAGCAATCTATAAAGTCCTCTTTAAACTCATGAAACACATGCAATGATGCCGAATGCAGGAAGATTACTGGCCAGTGGGTGGGAAGTCTTGTGGATCCAGTAGCTTTGTAAGCATCTCAGAGCTGGCAGGGGTCTCCACCTGGCTTCTCCAGCTCAGAGCACTAGCATACTTCCATGTGTTTTGTCAGCTGCAATATCTCCCAAGGAGTGAACAGAGAGAGCAAAAGAGAGTCTTCTACCTTCAAGGAGGAATACAGAAGTTCCCAGAATCCTGAGAAAGAAGTTTGCCCAAAAGATGCTTCAAAAGACCAGGAGGAAGCTTATCCATGAGAAAGCTAAGCACCATCACAAGAAATACAGGCAGGTGGATAGAATTTGTGGTAGTTATACAATTGTTTATCAATTTGAGAGGATTAAGAGTGAAGGGGTAGAGTCTAGCCTGTCAATCAGGTTATAGCCCATGAGACCTCTGTGTGGGCATGGCCTCCTCCTGAGGATTCTGGGAACTTCTGTATTCCTCCTTGAGGGTGGGAGACTCTCTCTCTTGCTCTCTCTGTTCACTCCTTGGGAGATATTGCAGCTGACAAAACACATGGAACTATGCTAGTGATCTTCCTATGATCTTCTCCACGGGGGTGGGGGGGGGTGGGTGGGGGGTGTGTGTGTGAAGAAAAAGACCACCCATGTCAGAGTAAGTGGAGATACTGGTACAGGGAAGACCAGATAAACCAGATTCTTAGGAGGATGAACCAAGGTGTCTGCCATGATTATTTTTTGCAATTGGGTCAATTCATAAAACAGTAAATGCTTTCAAATGGGAAAAAAGAGAGTCATTGCAGCTGCCAGTCTGGAGGTGGTGTGGTGGAGTGAGAGTCGAGCTTCAAGGATGGTGTGCGGTAGAAATACCGTCAGAACTCCGGGGAGACGCTTGGTCTGAGGGGCTCAAATAATGGCCCCAAGGCTTGCCTCTTGCTCCTCTCTAGGATGCAGGGAGATGAGGGTAAAGGCCGGATGGATTTCCCATGTGAATGAAATGCTGTAATGTTCTTTAAAGGATTCAGCAAGCCCTGGGCTATTGATACTGTCATCCAGGGTCCCTTCTGCTCCTCACTCCTCCCCCTCTCTTCAGTCACCTGCCCTTGGTCCTCTGGGGTCAGAACCTCTTCTCCTTCAAGGGTCCCTGAACTACTGCCATCTCTCAGACAGTTGAGGTGCAGGATGGGCCTGGTATGCCCTGCTCTTCACCTCCAGTGTTTGTGCTTTGCCAAGACGCTCCAGGTCCCCCAGCCCAGCACCTCAGGGATGAGCTAGCCTTGCCCTGACTCCCAGTGCTTTCCTCCCGCCGTCCTGAGGAGCTTCCAGCTTGCTTCCCTCAGGATTGTGCTTTGCCAAGCGACATGGCTCCCACTCAGCTCCCTCTGCCTCGGGGACCGAGACTCGGCATCCTCCCTCCAGGGTGCCGTAGACCTTCCATCTGTTCTGAGTTCATACTTCAGGCTTCTGGAAGGGGAGGTGCTAACAGAGGAAGAAGTTGTCAGCAATGACAAGGGGCGGGAAGGAGATGGCAAGTGTTTGGGGCTCTTCAGGGATGACATCCCTGTGCGGTGCAGAAAAATCGTGTGTTTGCAGTCTAAGGTCACAAGGAAGAAAGTTTTATGGGGATGGGGATTAAAAGAAAGTAGTCTGGCTGGATAGTGGAGACGAACCCTGGCCTGGGAGAAGACAAGAGGGACGAAGAGCCCAGATTGTCCCTTCCTCGTGTTGTCCCAGGATTTAAAGATCTCCTGTGTTTCTTCATGATCCAAGTCATCCGCTCTGTGTGTTTGAGTCACCTCCAAACAAGGTAGCACCAATTATTGAGGATTTTTAGACACAAAGCTGTCCTCAAAGGATTTTTAAGATTGTGGGTGTACGTATTGACCAAGGAGGCACAGTGGTAAAATCAGCTCTCCATGCAGGGCGTAGCTGGGTGAGATACGTGGCCAATGCAAGATCCCTCCTCTGTCGGAGGTTTGGGCTTTGCTGTGGTGCTGCCCAGGTTTCCAGGGAGCTGCCAGGCTCCCATGGGCTGTAAAGTCCAAAACTCAGCCCATGTGGATCACAACAGTCTGAGCTCCAAGCAGTGGTAGGGATGACATAGGGAGACATGGGGTTTGTCACGGATTGGGGCAACTTGAGGCAGCTTACGGCAGCAACAATATTTACTAACAGTCAATAAAGTGTCCACTCAAAAGGAGGATTGTTGGTAAACTAGACCCCGACAAACTGATTCAAAAACAAGCTCTGCATCAAGAGAGTCACTGAACGGCAGTTACACTTAGACCTGTGGACACCAGAGGACACACACATGAAAGTTCACGCTACTGTCCTTATTTGGGGGATATTGCAGAAAAAAAATTTTGTGCCTTTTAAAAAACTTCTTATTCAACAATCTGGAGAAGAAAACAATGGGACCAGCAGTTCCAGGTAGACATGGGAGAGGGGGAGACAAGGGGAAAGAAGTGGGTGTTAACAAACCCAGGGACAAGGGGACAACAAATGATCTAAAATCAATGGTGAGGAGGGTGTAGGAGGCCTGGTAGGGCTTGATCAAGGGCAATGTGACCGAGAGGAATTACTGAAACCCAAATGAAGACTGAACATGATAGTGGGACAAGAGGAAAGTGAAAGGAAATAGAGGAAATAACTAGGAGGCAAAGGGTACTTGTAGAGGTCTAAATACAGGCATGTACATATGTAAATGTATTTATATATGATGATGGGGAAATAGATCTATGTACATATACTTATAGGTTTTGTGTTAAGGTAGTAGACGGACATTGGGCCTCTACTCAAATACTCCCTCAATGCAAGAACACTTTCTTCTATTAACCTGGCATTCCATGATGCTCACCTGCCCGACATGATCACTGAAGACAAAGTGGGTGCATAAGCAAATGTGGTGAAGAAAGCTGGTGGTGACTGTCTATCAAAATATATAGCATCTGGGGTCATAAAGACTTGAAGATAGACAAGTGGCCATCTAGCTCAGAAGCAACAAAGTCCACATGGAAGAAGCACACCACCCTATGTGAGCACGAGGTGTTGATAGGATCAAGTATCAGGCATCAAAGAACAAAAAACCATATCATTATGAAAGGGGGGGGAGTGTGGAGTGGAGACCCAAAGCCCATCTGTAGGCAAATGGACATCCCCTTACAGAAGGGTCACAGGAGATGAGTCAGTCAGGGTGCAGTATAGCACCAAAGAAACATACAACTTTCCTCTAGTTCTTTAATGCTTCCTCCTGTGCCCCACTATCATGATCCCAATTCTACCTTACAAATCCGGCTAGAACAGAGGATGTATACTGGTACAGATAAGAGCTGGAAACACAGGGAATCCAGGACAGATAAACCCCTCAGGACCAATAATGAGAGTAGCCATACCAGGAGGGGAAGGGAAAGGTAGGTGGAGAAAGAGGGAACTGATCACAATGATCTACGTATAATCCCCTCCCTGGGGAACGGACAGCAGAACAGTGTGTGAAGGGAGATATCAGTCAGTGTAGACATGAAAAAATAACAATAATTTATAAATTATCAAGGGTACGTGAAGAAGGGAGGCTGACACCAAGGGCTCAAGTAGAAAGAAACTATTTTGAGAATGATGATGGCAACAAATGTACAAATGTGCTTGACACAGTGGATATATGTATGGAGAGTGATAAGAGTTGTATGAGCGCCAATAAAATGACTTTTAAAAAATAAAAAACTAAAAAAAACTAAAAAACAAACAAAAAAATAAAATAAAAAACTTCTTATTATGGATTAGGTGAAAGTTCACAGAACAAACCATTAGTCTGACATCCAACAATCCCTTCAGTGTACCATCTCTTGTCCCTCTACCTCCCCATTTTTCCTGTTTCCATTCTTCTTCTTCTGAAGGTTGTCCTTGGGGACATGCTGCCCTTTTGAGCTTAAATGATGGATTATTCTCACATTGGAGGGAGTTGATTTCAAGAGCAAGAAGTGACAAAGAGCCATCGTCTTGGGAGTTTTGCCAGTTTCCTGATCTCTTTTTTGATTTTGAGTTCTGCTCTGAATTTTTCTCCTACTCTATCCAGAACCTTCTAAGGTGACCCTTTGCAGCAGTTGGTCAGCAGTTGGTGGTGGCAGTGAACTATCCTTTGGTTCTTCTGGTCTGCGGGTTGTAGACACCGATGGTTGCATTGTTCATTGGACTAATTGTCGCCATCTATCTTTCTATTTCCCTCCCGTTTCTTGCCTCTGAATGGGAAGAAACCAATGGTTGCAGGAGAGATGACTGTGGGGGAACAGTCTCCACAAAGGAATCGGTCCTAAGGGGCAGTTGTGTAAGTGAAGGATAAATTAAAGAAACATTAGACAAGGCATGCAAGGGCTCACTGGAGACTGGAGAGAGAGGGAGAGAATGTATTCTCCCACATGCTTCTATAGTCTTGGGCTAGCAAGCCCTGGTAAGCATTCACATGACAGGAAGGGGAGGTTCTAGGGGCATACACATGACAGGAAGAGGAGGTTCTAGGGGCATACACATGACAGGAAGGGGAGGTTCTGGGAGTATACACAGGAAGGGGAAATACTAGGGCCATACACATGACAGGAAGGCACATGCATAATAAGGTGAGCAGATTCTAGAGTTAAGACGGTGGCTTAACCTTGACTGCAGCTGAGCTGGCTTGACTTCGGTTGTCCCAGAGCTCTTCTCCTGGGGAACAATCTAGGATCCGTATCAGATGCGCCTAAGGTGGGGACGGCAATAGGATCTGATTGCGGATAGCCTCTGGGCATACGAGAGGGCAGCCACGTGCTTGGTAGGAACATCTTTAAGTAGCTTATTGTTGGGGGAGATTGGGGGGATGATTTTTGTTCAGGAGACTGTGACTGGGATTCATCTGCCTCCCCAACTCTTAATTATAAGCATAGAGAATTTGTCCACATACACGTTCTTCCCGGTTCTCATGAGCTTTTTTTTTTTAATTATTTTATTGGGGGCTCATACAATTCTCATCACAATCCATCCATCCATTATGTCAACCACATATGCACATTTGTTACCCTCATCATGCTCAAAACATTTGCCTCCCACTCTAGCCCCTAATATCAGCTGCTCATTTTCCCCCTCCCTCCTCACTCCCCCCTCCCTCATGAACCCTTCATAGTTCATAAATTATTATAGTTTTGTCATAAGTTACCCTGTCCGATGTTTCCCTCCGCCCTCTTCTCTGCTGTTCATCCCCCAGGGAGGAGGCAATACTTAGATTCTTGTAATTGGTTCCCCCTTTCTACCCCACATTTCCTTCACCCTCCAGGCCTCGCCCCTCTCACCACTGATCCTGAAGGAGTCATCTATACTGGAAGTTGCTACTCACCCAAGTAGGATCTAATGACTGGAGTCTTCAAAGCCTGTACGTGGCCATTACCATCCGTAGCAACTATTGGTCAATCCTTATCAAGAGCAACCAACCAACAACTGTCCCCGTGTTTTCTTGCTTTATATTTTTTGCCTTGTTTTAAATTGAGGCCATGTATTTTCAGTTCTTATTCTCTTGTTTTAGATGCTTGTTCAGGGCATCAATGCTCATGATCAGTGTCTTTATTCTCTTTAAATATCACAAAGACTTGAGACTCCCTTTGTCAGGTAGCCAGAATAGGGACTACAGGGATTGTCTCCCCAATGCCTGTCTAGGGTCACAACAAAGGGGTTGGAAAGAAATCAGGTACATTAGACACCTACGGAAAGATCCTAACTGATCATGCCCAGACACAAGCCCCCTAGGCCCGGGTGGGAAGTTCACCTGGGCGCACAGACTGGGCCCAGCTACATGACATCACCCAGGTGTCCTTAACCTCAGCTGATGAGGTCGGCCAATACCTTCAACCGCGCCTCCCCAGCCAGAGGAGATAAGAGCCTGCCACAGGAAGGCCAAGCCTCTTTAACTCCTCTCTTAGCTGCCTCTCTTGGTCAGGTGCGCTTTTGCAAGTCAGAGAGCGGGATCACATAGGCAGCTGGGACCCAATCCAGCTCCCTCTCAGGCCTCCCTCTCAGGGTGCTCTTTTGGGACTCTCTGCTCTTGGCCCCAGGGATTTCCTGTGAACACCTGAAACTTCCTTTTCCTCATCAAAGTCACTTGGATTTACAAAGGTGCTTCTGCTGTGGGAATTCTTTCAGCGTTGCGAAGTGAGAAGCAAGGAATAAACCACCCCAGGAACCTAACACTTTTATTCCCACCGTCAACCCCGATGTTTAGGCTATTGTTAGCGTGGCTTTTACTTTTAGTCCAATACCTTTTTAGAAAAACCCAAACACAGGAACGCGCTGTGTTACACAATCGCGGTCTATTGAGTCCTACCCACACATCAATCCCTTTATCGCTCATCATTCCATCTTCCATCTCATGTTACCCACAGTGTCTTTCTGCTGGCATCCATTCTCTAGCGAGAGACCATTCATTTTTACTTATCCGAAAGTGTATTTTGTTCATCTTTCTCCCTGAAAGATTGCTGGGACTGCAGTTGTTTTCTCTGGCGCACCAAATGTGTCATTCCACTGTCTCCTATTTTCCATTGTTGCTACTGAGAAGTCAGCAATACGCATAATTTTTACAACCCTATAGGTAATCTGTCTTTTATTTTCAGGTACTTTAAAGATCCTTCATTGTTCTGTGTTTTCTAGAGGGACTTTTCTTTTTATTATTTTTATGTATTCATATCTGTGTTATTTGTCATCTCATAGTGACTCTAACGAGGACAGAGTGTAACGGCTCTACTGGTTTCCGAGGCTGTAAATCATAAGGAAGCTTCATCTTCCTCTCTCCGATTGGTTGGTGAGTTTGAACTACCGACCCTTTGGTTAGCACCTCCTATTTAGTTATTCTTTGGATTAGTTGGGACTTCCTGAACTGGCAGAGATTTTTGTCTGAGTATATTTATTCTGCCCCCTCCCCAACTATTTCATATCTCCTTTTTCCTTCTGATGTCTGTGTTCAGATCCAGTGTGTATTTTTGTTCCCCTCCAACTTTTTGATGAAAAACTTCGTTAAACCCACAGAAACATGGAAAGAATTGTTCAATACACACTTGTATACTCCTCAGCTAGATCTGTCATTAACATTTCAGGGTTCCAGCTTACTCTTATGTATTTTTTTATGCCATTAGAGTAAGTTGCATGTACCTGGACACTCTTCTTTTAACTACCTCTTTCAGCAACCCATGAGGGAGGTGAGTGCTTCCTGAGCCAACTAATTATAGAGATTTGTGGGGTGGGAGAGGAGGAGGGAGACTTGTTTTTCCTTAGCAGGAAATCTTTCCTGGTTTCCAGTAAAGTTTCTAATCCAGAAGGCTCAATCCTCTTATGAGTTGTGTAACTTTCCTTCCCCTCAGCCAGCCAGGAGTGGCTACAGGAAAGCCACTCGTAAACAACATCTCACCTCTACCTCCCTCCACGTATAGGCAGCTTCCTATCCTGTCACGTGTCTGCTGATTCCTCCTCCAGCACCACCTCTTCTGTCTCAGACCTCAAAGCCAGTCAGTTGGAGGAAAGTGCCAGTTGCCAGGCTCAATGTCCATTATTCATATTCCAAACACATGATGGTTGGTTTCCCCATCAGGGTACGTCTTCTGCACTTGGCAGACTTAGTCTGAGACTCTAACAATAGGCCCTCTTTCTTAGTTTCTCCCGATACTCACTTGGTTTTCATTGTGTTGAAAGCCTTTTCATCTCCGGAAGTTGGAGTGAGTTTCTGATTCGATTCTTAGTTTTCCTCGCTGCTTTGAAGGGAGTACAGCAAGAATTTTATTTGTGAAAAATGTTTAACAGAAGCATATGAATGCTCATGGGAAATGGGGGATGGGGAAAGGGCAGGAGGACACTTTTCATGACTGCTGGATCCATGGGTTACCTTGATTTGTGTTTCGTGGGTGTAAACATATGTCAATGTCAAGTAAAAATCTCACAATTTAAATGTGTGCGGTGGAGCATACATCAATTGCATTTCCATAAGTGAATTAAGATATTTTTAAAAACCGTTTTGTTGGGACACAATCCACATGAGCATATCATTCAGTAGCTCAATTGTGTCCAGGAGAGTTGTGCAATCATTACCAAAATCCATTTAAGAACATTTTTCTTCTTTCATGCACTCCATGTCATTAGGAATGGATGGATATATGTTTTGAGGTGGATGCTATAGTGCAACATCTAATGACATGTTTTACTTCTTTTGCACTCTCTTTGATGTAGAGCCTGTCAGGGGAATCTGTTGCAGTTTTGTACATAATCTTAAATGCACAGCACAGTTAATTTTTCATTATATAAACAACTGTGTCACCACCACTCAAAATACAGAATACTTCCAATACCTCAAAAGGTCCAGTTGGGGGGGCTATTATGAATAAAGCTTCCATGATTATCCTTGTTATCTGAGTGGTCATTTACATGATTTTCTCTTGGGTGTTACAGTGAGCTGCAGGGTGATCACCTCTGCCCTCTTTAGAAATGTCCAAATCCTAACACTCCCCACCCCCACCCCACCCCCCAAGGCCTATGTCTGTCACTTCACATGGTAAAGGCATCTTTGCAGATGCAGCACAGTTAAGGGTCCTGAGAGAGATCATCTTGGATTGTGCAGGTGGGCCCTACATCCAACGACAAGGGCCTCTCAAGGAGACACACAAAGGCACAAAGGAGAGAGACGCAGGCTGGAGAAGAGGCGGCCATGTGACGATGGAGGCAGAGATGGTGCTTTGCAGCCACTAGAGAGGAAGTCCCTGGGAGTTAGATGAGGTGAGGTAGTTAGTTTATTGTGCCAACCTGGCCGATAAACACATGTGGGGTTAGTTGAAGGGCGGAGGGGTAAATGGCTTAGTGAGCCACCCCTTTCGAGTTCTCGGGTCTCTGCTTTCTGATGGTCAGACCAGGGTGCAGCTGCCTTAGCCAGTTCCCTGCTTTAGCTGGCAAGGCTGACTTCCTGCAAGACATCCCTGAGGAGAAACCACATGGACTTACCCCGAGGCAGCCCTGGGTGCTGGGGCAGCTTTGTGGAGACCCCCACCAGCGCTGAGAGGCTGACACATTCACTGACTCGGCTTTCCTCCTGCAGTCGGCATCATTGCGTCTGTTTTGTGAGATGGAGGAAGACTTTGTGGATTGGTGTTGAACATATGGGCTAATGTGTTAATGTTGGACTTGTGGGCTTGGGCAACACTGGGTTGGGATGTTTTCTTGACGTGCACTTAACCTTTATATAAAACTCTCTCTTACACATGAGTTTCTGTGGATTTGTTTCTCTAAAGTACCCAGACTAATACATGAGGTGAGGAAGGAGTCTCCCCTAGAATCTTCAGCAGGACTCTGCTGACAATTTGATTGCAGACTTCTGCAGACAGCGTGCATGTCTGTTGGGGTAAGCACTTAGGTTTTTGGTAATTTGTTACAGAAGTCCTAGGAAATAAATATAGGTGTCATTTACAATGGAATATTCCATACTTGTGTAGAACATGCATAACATTGAAACATGTTAAGCACCAAACTCCAAATCCCAAACTCATTGCCATTGAGTCTGCTCCCTTTCACAGCGACCCTGTAGGGTAGAACTGCCCCTGTCGGGTTTCCCAGGCTGTAAATCTTTACAGGATCGGCTCGTCTTTGGTCCAAAGAGCTGCTGATGCTGCAGTTTTCAGTCTCCCATCTCACCCACCATGTCACCAGAGCTCCACACTCTCTCAAACTAGAGGAATTTTCCCCTCCTTTTCTGGGACCAGGTTTTTTTTTTTTATTCAATGCACAACAGTGTTGAGAGCAGCCCCGATGTATTTGTTGGTGCATAGCTACCCGCCTTATCTGCCACTTGAAGAGCTATTTTCCACCCGGAGATGTCTTCTTCTTTCACAATAGCCTGAACCTCCTCCGTTTGCACTGACAGCTCCCCTGCCTCCTCCTCTTCTTTGTTTTCCTCAGGGTTCCAGTACCAAGGCCAGATGCTGCCTCTTAAACTGAATCACACTTAATTTTTTAAGTTGTTAAGTAAAAGGAAACATGCACAACTTCAATAGATTAGACAAAAAAAAAAGAAAGAAAAGAACAAAGAGCTCTATTTTAAGGGTTCTTTTTCCTGGTTGCTAATCACAAGGTCAGCAGTTTGAGCCCACCAGTCACTCCTCAGGAGAGCAACGAAGTTTTCTACTTCTGTAAAGAGTTACAGCCTCAGAAACCCGCAGCGGCACTTCTACCCCAAGAGCTGCAGCACTAGCTTTACCATAGTCAAGATGCTAGAGCAAACAGAACCCTGTGCGGCCCCCTCTCCCTCAGCATGCTCTCTGACAGGTCAGGCAGGGAAATAGTGGATTGTGCCCCACGGATGTCAGGTTGACCCCTAAGCTTGTCTCGTTTTGGAGAAACGGAGCTCAGTCCGGCACAAAGGAACCAACAAAATATTGGACAAGGAAGACGACCAATAAAGGACGTTCTTTCTACGGAGCGTGTGAGAAGGGAATTGGCCAAAATCAGACACATCGAAGAAGCAAGATCCCTAAAAAGAGGGTTCATGAGGGAGGGGCGAGCGGGGGAAAAAGTGCGGGGGGGATGAGGAGCTGATACCAAGGGCTTATGTAGAAAGCAAATGTTTTGAGAATGATGAGGGCAACAAATGTACACATGTGCTTGACTCACAATGGATGGATGGATGGATTGTGATAAGAGTTGTATGAGCCCCCAATAATATGATTGGGGGGAAAAAAGAACTGTCCTTCTGGGAACAAAGTGACAGTGGCAACACTAAAGAGGATATAGGAACTTCAGGGAAGCAGTGTATTTATGTTGATGAATGAGGAATGACTCAGAAAAGATGGGTGAGAATGGTTGAATAACTTGAATGTGATCGTGTATATGTAGAACTTGTTGAATTTGTGTATATATATATATATCTTGTGCTATCTATATCTTCGTGCTATATATATCTTCGACAACAACAATAAAATAGTAAAATGTAAAAAAAAACAAACAAAAAAAGAGAATAAGATCTCTAAGGTGAAATTTGGAAAGAAGTCCAATTTTGCACGAGCAAGGCGAGACACGCTCCCTTAGAGAAAAGTCAGAAGTCACAAATCAATTCAGAAGCAGAGAGAGCCAACAATATCATTGTTTGCCTTTTTAAAAAAGTATTTGATTGTGCTTCCAGTGAGCAGATGTATAGCAAATTAGGCTCCCATTTGATAACTGATGCACAGATTGTTCAATGATGTTCCACTGTTTTGCAGCGCCTTGGTATTTTCTCTCATTGTGTTCTGAGAGTTGCGTGTCTAGTACCCTAGTTTACCTGCTCCCTTGTCTTCTCATCAGCCGTTACAAGCCACCAGCAGCTCTGAGGGAGAAGACGAGTCTTTCTCCTCCTGAAAACACGGGTCTCAGAAACCCACAGGGGCAGCTCTGTCCTGCCCTATAGGGACGGCCACCAAGAGTTGGAATCAACCTGATGGTTTGGTTTGGTTTGGGGTTGCTTTGGAATGATGGTTGATCTTTCAGTCTTTTTGTTTAAATTTAATTTATTTTATTTTTTTAAATCGTTTTATTATATACAACTCTTATCACAATCCATACATACATCAATTGTGTAAAGCGCATTTGTACATTCATTGCCCTCATCATTCTCAAAACATTTGCTCTCCACTTCAGCCCCCGGCATTAGGTCCTCATTTTTCCCCTCCCTCCCCGCTCCCCTCTCCCTCATGAGCCCTTGATAATTTATAAATTGTTATTTTGTCATATCTTGCCCTGTCCGACATCTCCCTTCACCCACTTTTTGGTTGTCTGTCCCCCAGGGAGGAGGTCACATATAGTTCCTTGTAATTGGTTCCCTCTTTCCAACCCACTCTCCCTCTACCCTCCCAGTATCACCACTCACACCACTGGTCCTGAAGGGATCATCTGCCCTGGATTCCCTGTGTTTTCAGTTCCTATCTGTGCCAGTGTACACCCTCTGGTCCAGCCAGACTTGCAAGGTAGAATTCGTATCATGATAGTGGGGGCGGGGAGGAAGTATTTAGGAACTAGAGGAAAGTTGTATTTTTCATCATTGCTACATCACACGATCTTTCAGTCTTATAGACTCATTTTGCAATAAAGAATGATCTCAGGGAATAGTTTTAGATCAAGGTCTAACCACCAAATTATGTGTCAACATGGCTAAGTCATGCTTCTTAGCATTTTTATTCTTTGTTTTGTGATCCGACTCTATTTGAGCCTAGAGCAAATTCAGGTTGGGTCACGAGGGAGGTGAACTGGCCAAGTATCGTTTTATACTATGACTCAATCCACCATAATCCAGTTCACAATAATCTCTGTCTGCTAGCCAAGCTGTTCAAGTCCCCTAAGGCTTGAGGGGATCTGCCAGAGGCGGAATCTAACTGGACACTCTGCAGATGGAGTTGGGGCTCCTACTGTCCTCCATAGCCTTTGACAAATTGAGGGTTCACCATTTAAACTCTGATACATTTCCCTTCATCGTATTTGGATTTTGTTATCATCAACTCTGGACCCTATTGGCTGGTGTGCTTCTTTGAAGTGCACTCAGTTGTCGCCTCACTTAGATGGCTGCTTGTTTGAACACAGGTCCTTAAGACCCCAGACACGATTCCAGCTGATAGCTGGACACGATCTGCTTTCTTCTGCGCACTTCTCTCCCGCACCCTTAGCTTCAGGAATCTCTTCATGAAGGCGAGTATAGGGCAGGGTCATGTTATAAGGATGACTTGTTCTTGGATTGGGGCTAGAATTAGGTGGGAGCTCAGAAGCCATCTGCTGTGGGTTATGAACAACTCTGGTTGACTTTGGCAGTCATATTACAACCAAAACCAAAACCATCAAGAACAACAACAGTACAACAAAAACAAACTAAAAAAGTCAGAAAAACAAAGAAACAAAAAAGAAAAACATTGTCAACCATCCCCTAGGGTATAAGGCAATTGCATCGATAACATCAATAGTTTGCCCAAAGACAGAATTTAAGATACTGTTGATATGAGGAGTTTATTTGAATATAGCCCAACTGGGAGCTGCATTCCATGAGTTGTTGCTTTGTATAAATAGATTTCTTAATTGATTGAGCTCTGTTTACACTGAGCATGGGGGTAGGTTCTAGGGGAAATTTTCCTGTATCATTTCTTACAAGTGCAGATCCTTGCCTCTCAGATTAAAACCTGTCAGATTAATGCAAGGGGGAACATTGAGGTACTAAATAGAATTCAGGGGTCCTTAAACTTTTTAAACAGGGGGCCAGTTCACTGTCCCTCAGACCCTTTGGAGGGCCGGACTCTAGTTTTAAAAAAACTATGAACAAATTCCTCTGCACACTGCACATATCTTATTTTGAAGTAAAAAAACAAATGGGGCAAAAACACCCGGCGGGCCGGATAAATGTCCTCGGCGGGCTGAGTGTGGCCCGCGGGCTGTAGTTTGAGGACCCCTGAAATATGTGGTGGCTCTGGATCCCCTTTCATTGGACACCCACTGAGCCAGGGGTCTCACCCAAGTTCACATGACTGCCATTTCCACAGTCTTGGCTTGGCCATCCTGTGCTCCCTCTCTGATCAGAGTATTTCAAGCTTAAGTCCAAGGTGCCTTTAGCTTCGAGGCAGGGCTCAGTTTGTTTAGTTGGGCTTCCACATTGAGCCTCTCAGGTGGCCCTTAGGGGATGCTATGCTGCCTGGCAGACCAGTGTCTAAGGTCATCATAGTGCTCAGTCCATGGTGTGCGTCACCGAGGGTTGGGTAACTATGTTAGATCTCTCGTGGGAGAGATCTACCTCGGTCCTTGGCTTCTCATGAGAAAGAATTCACGCCGAAGCCTGGTTTGTGATACAAGTGAGTTTTATGAAAGGTGAAAGAAGCTTCAGGTTCACACAGGCACCTCAGGGCACTTCACCCCCGCACATGGAGTCCTGAGGCCAGAGGAGATCGCTGCTTGGGCTCTGAGGAGCCGCTGGAGAAGCAGAAGGGGCCGCAAGGCTCTGGATTCTGGTCTGGCTTTTCAGGGCCTCTGCTGGGAGGCGTGAATTGGCTGAATTGAATTCACGTGGCCCAGATGGGCCAATCCAGGTGTAACACCCACCTAAGGTACCACCCCTTCCTGGCCGGAGGCTTAAACATCGGAGCATGCGCAATGGATGCCCCAGTCCCTGTGCTAGCTACCTAACAGAAACATATTCATAATGTCTACCCAGAAACACAGAGCAGGGCTTATTCTCCCCTTAGGTTCCCTACAATCACTGCTTAGCAGCCCTTCCCGATGTGAGTTTGCTCCTCCCCATTTACCCACCACACCCGCCAGCAGAAATATCAGCACCTCCTCTGAAGGGCAGATGCTCCCCTCCCCTGGTCTGAACTTGATGTTCCTGTCAGGGTCTCCTCTCATTTCAGTAGAGGGTCTGTGGATTTGTCACAGCCTTGTCTCAATTCAACTCGTTTTTGATGTTGATCCTGCACTGTTGCGGAACATTTCTATTAGAACCAGCAGGTTTTTGGTGGGCTGTTCAGGGTTTTCTATGTATGGGATCATATCATCTGTGAATAGAGAAACCGTTTCCCCTTTCTTTCCTATTTCCCGAACCCAACCCAACCCACTAGTATTTAGTTCATTCTGACCCACAGTGACTCTGTGTCTGATGGTCCTCCTGCGTATGGCTGGTGAGCCTGGACGCTCAAAGCCTAACCCATCGCACCATTTGGATACTTTGTTTGCCTTTCTTGCTTATTGTTCTGGTATAATATTCAATAAGAATGGCGGTAATGGGCGTCCTTGTCTCAATTACGGTTTTAAGGAAAAGAAACTTTCCCCTTGATAATAATCATGCTGCCTATTGGATTTGCGTGTGTACTCTTAATTATGTCGAGAACTGTCACTTTTGTGCCTATTTTTGCTCAGAGTTTTTATCAGGAAAAGGTGTTAAGATTTTCTCGAATGCCTTTTAAGCATCAATCGACATGATCATGTAGTTATATCCCCATTTGTTTTATTTATGTGGTGATCTTCACACCTTAATTTTCTACTTTTGAGGTACCCTTGCATTCTGGGTGTAAAGCACACTTATTGTAGTATATGATTTATGATACATTATTGAATTAATTCTGTTGGGTAGAATTTTTTTTTTTAATGTTTGTATCTATAGTCATGAGGGATAACGGTCTGTAATTTTCTTTTATGTGCTGTCTTTTCCTGGTTTTACTTTGATATCAGTCTGAAGCTTCATAGGATAAATTAGGGAGTATTTTTTCTTCTGTGTTTTTTTTAAGAGTTTGAGTATAATTGGTACCAACTCTTCTTGTGATGTTTAGTAAAACTCTTCCATGAAGCCATCTGGTCCTGGGTTTTGAGGTTTTTTTGTTGCAAGGGTTGGGATGGCATGGGGGCAGGGGAGGCAATTGGAGGGGAACGTGTTGGTAAGATTTTTAATACCTTTTCTGTTTTTATTTTTTGTTTGTTTTTTAATACGTTTTTTGGTCTGGAAGAAGGGGGAGCAGATCACAATAATGGACACATCACGGCTCCCACCCTCCCAGGGGGATGAATAGCAGAAACCATGGGGGAAGGGAGACAGCAGTCACTGTAAGATATGAAAATAATAATAATTTATAATTTATCAAGGGGTCACAAGGTGAGGAGGGAAAAAAGAGGAGCTGATACTAAGGGCTCAATAGAAAGTAAATATTTAGAAAATAATGATGACAACATATGTACAAATATGCTTAATACAGTTGAGGTATGGATTGTTGTTAGAGCCCCCAATAAAATGATCTTTTCATAAAAAAAGAAAAAGAAAGGCACGCTGCCTTTTGCCAAAAACTGGCACACTGAGATGGCCACATGAGCAGGTGCATTGTCGTGGTGGCAAACCAGTCCCCCAGCTGCCACAAGTCAGGTCTTTTTTTTTTTTTTTTCATGACACCATTTATTATAAAGGAAAAAATTGGTTTTTACACCAAAGGAAAAGACTTTGAAGACTACGACAAGTCAGGTCTTTTTTGTCACACACTGTTAGGCAATCTTTTCAGAACCTCTGAATAGAAAGCTTGATTAACAGTCTGGCCTAGTGGAACAAACTCCAAATGCACGATTCCCTCCGATCCAAAAAACAAATGGACAATGTCTTGATCTTTTTTATTGTTTTCTACAATGTCTTGACTTTTAATTCACTTCACGAGCTGTTTTGGGGTGAGGTGGCAATGGCGTATTCCACTGTCTTGATGGATTGCTTTCGGGATCGTCAGAATAGCGCCATGTCTCATCTCATTCCCAAATTTTCCGTTAAAATTCGCTGAACCAAGCTCCAAGATAGTCCAGATAGTCCCCATCTCTTCAATGGTGTCGGTCTTTGAGCACAAGTGCATGCATTTTGTCGACATCCAGAACAAAGTTTGTCATCGATCGACATTTCACCTCGTTTGAAATGAGAAAACCACTTGTATACTTTTCCCCATAGCGCTGTCTTTGCAAGCTGTGTTCAACATCACGACAGTTTCTTTGGCATTTTACAACAAAATTTCACAGCTGCATGCTGTTCTCTTAAATAGGCCATCACAAAGAAACAAGGTTTGAGGGAAACTGCTTTTATGGAAAAAAAAAATTCACTCAGAGAGAACTTTCCCAGGTGACACCACTGGGTGCACTAACTCAGAGTGAGTTGCTTGATGATCACCTAGCAGGAAAAAGTGTGCACTACTACAAAAACTCCACCCAGTGGATATTTTTTTCTGTTTTTTTCCCCCTTCAGGATGGGGGGTACTTCCTCGTATATACACTTCATTTATTTTGCCACTCTAGAGAATCCAGATTATAGACATTTGGTACCAAGAGCTCTAGAGGAATAAAATCTTAAGAATGCGTTTTCTGAATTGGCTCCCATGTCTGGCTAGATTAAAAGGCATTTGAATGACGCTATTTACATAGAAGGTCTTATTAACCCATGACCTGATGTGGCAATAGAAATACACACATCGCCACTACTGGATCACATATTTGTGAGAGGCAAGGCTCTGGGCGGCCATGTGTTTGATGCCATTGGATGTTTTTGATCAAACTGTCAACTCTCGGGTTGTTCCTGCTTTCAGTAGACAAAAGTGGGAAAAGAAACGAAGGAGATGGGCCTTCGACATCGCAGGTCAAGTCCCAGATAAAAGACCTGCAAGTTGCGATTTGTATCCTCAAAGAAAACCTGATTTATTGTAGTCATAGAACGGATATTGCTGAAAACCAAACATAGAATCTGAATCACAGGATCAATTGAATTCCAACTCTCAATGGCGTCTAAAATTAGGATTAAGAAGAAATGGGATCCTGAAATGGGGGGTGTTAACACAGGAGCAGATGTGAGTGAGGCCAGCCACATTTAGTCCATAAATTCTGTCGAATCACCCTTGGCTGTAGAACCAGCTCACCCACCCACATCTGAAGACATGACCAGCTTTGTCTACTAAATCACCTTGGTCAAAAAAGCCAGCCCTCCCTCTCACATCTGCAGATTTTAATCTGGTTGCCTCTGAGGAATCTTTGCCTAAGGAAATACCTGAGGCAGTGTCTTGCAAGAGGTTGTTGGAAGGTCCAGACCCACCCACCAACCAGTTTTGCTTCTTGACCTAAGTCCCAGGGAGACTCAGAGGTGAAGCACAGGGCGAGCCCTGAAGGCCCGTCCACACCCTGCCCTGCTTGCCTTCCTTGTGTCCACAATCCTGGGGACGAGGTGTGGGATGTGATGAAGGGGACAGGGAAAGGTGCCCAGCTGGATTCGTCCGAGTTTATGGGACCACAAAAGGGATTCTTTCAGCTCTAAAGATCAGAAAAATAAACTCATTTAGTTGACCGATGGACTGGGACATGGACTAAGAGACCAAACTGCCATCGAGTAGATGCAACCCCTTGGGGGTTTCCAAGACTGTGTTTACGAGAGTAAAAAGCCCGGTCTTTCTCCCGAAGAGTTGCTGGTGGTTTTGAACTGCTGACCATGCAGCTCTCAGCCCAACATGTATGTGACCACCAGCCTCGTCCTTCCCCTGAGGCATGGCTGGTGGGTTTGAACTGCTCAGCTGACAGTTAACACCCCAAAACATAACCTGCTTTGTTAATTCCTTGACATTAATTCCACGGGACTAAAAATGTCACTGTGACCTACGGGGTCAGAGGAGGAGTGATGGCGGTCACGGTGAATTGTGCTCAGATCTGTCTCACAGCTCTCTCTCTCTCTCTCTCTGTCTCTCTCTCGCTTGCTCTCTCGCTTGCTCTCTCTCTCTCTCTGGATCTTCAGGCTTCGCTCCACCTGCCCCTTGTTCTGGGAGGTGGCTCAGCAGAAACCTCTAGCTTGCTACTTGCCCTGTAGATTTGGCCCCAGCAACCATGTGAGCCAGTAACAGCCTACCTTAAAGAATCGGGGTTCCTCTCAGCCTACTTTAAATATTTGGGGTTCCTCACAGCCTACCTTGAAGATTTGGGGTTCATCACCACCTACCTTGAAGATTTGGGGTTCCTCACAGCCTACCTTGAAGATTTG
>NW_022104553.1:32885361-32888257 GCF_000313985.2 Echinops telfairi
TGGGGTTCCTCACAGCCTACCTTGAAGATTTGGGGTTCCTCACAGCCTACCTTGAAGATTTGGGGTTCCTCACAGCCTACCTTGAAGATTTGGGGGTCCTCACAGCCTACTTTGAAGAATTGAGGTTCCTCGCAGCCTACCTTGAAGATTTGGGGGTCCTCACAGCCTACCTTGAAGAATTGAGGTTCCTCGCAGACTACCTTGAAGATTTGGGATTCCTCACAGCCTACCTTGAAGATTTGGGGTTCGTCACAGCCTACCTTGAAAATTTGGGGTTCCTCGCAGCCTACCTTGAAGATTTGGGGTTCGTCACAGCCTACCTTGAAGATTTGGGGTTCCTCACAGCCTACCTTGAAGATTTGGGGTTCATCCGTTCACAGACTTCGTTAGCCAGCCGTCACAATTGCGTGCAGCCGTTTCCTTGCTGTCAGTCTCTCCATGTGTACTGATATTTCCTCCAAACGGTGTAGCTCCTCTAGAGCATCCTCGCCAGGACAATCAATAAAGCTCTAATGGAAAGCCAGGGCCTGATTAGCACAGAAGTCAATGTAGTGCCTGCCTGTGGCTGCTGTGGGGGCCAATGGCGTACTTTTTTCCTAGCCTGTGTGGGGAGACCGTGGGTGTTTCCATTACAATGATCTCTTAAGAAGTTCTTTAGGTTTTCAAACCCTTTTTTGATGAGTGTATTTTTGGTCACCAGAAATGTTTAAAAATACATATGAAGTAGCAAAAGGGAAAATGATACTATCAGGAGTTATACAAGACCTTTATGTGAAAGATTACAAAATAACCTCCCTAATTACACAGAGGAGCATGATACCGTACCTAGCTACATGGATGGGGCTTTCTACTCCTGTAAAGAGTTACAGCCTCGGGACCTCATGGGCAGGTCTACCCTGTCCGATGACTCAGGATCAAATCAGTGGCAGTGAGTTTGGTTTGGGGTTTAGCTACATGGAGACTGACCCCATGTGGGCACTTTGGAAGACTCAGGAGTATAAAAGTATCAGTGATTGGTCATAGTATAGCTGTCCACTTCCTGTTCTCCCTTGCCCCCCTTGGAATGAGAAAAGCTGACTCACATGGAAGCAGAACAGGACGGGAAGATCGACTTTAGCAGACAGCCAGACTTATGTCAAGCACAAGGGAGCTTCAAAAAAATTCATGGACACGTTCCGTTATCTTTCAATTTCATTGTTCCATGAACTTTGGAAGTGCCCACTCCCCCTCACCTCCCCTTAACGGAGGCGATGTCATCATAGAAGCAGGTCGAAGCTGGACTCCCTCGGGAGGTAGGAGTGGACCTGCCATCAGGCAGACTCTTGCAGCAGGACCCAGGAGACACTCAGGACCCCTCCTCACAGTTCCAGTCATTGTCTTAGAAACTCAAGAACAGCTCCAGGGTCCATGGGCAGAAAAATGGGTTAATACAGTATGTATTCCCACAATGGAACACTGTTCAACAGCAAACGTGGGTGCAATATGATGACCTGGACCCTAGAGATAAGATTGGGTTATACTGTGGACTGAGCACTATGATGACCTTCGTGCAGCACAGCGTCCCCCACAGGCCACATCAGATGGACTCAATGTGGA
Organism: Echinops telfairi; assembly: GCF_000313985.2. Lineage (NCBI taxonomy): Eukaryota > Metazoa > Chordata > Mammalia > Afrosoricida > Tenrecidae > Echinops > Echinops telfairi. The sequence continues at coordinate 32,886,958 of NW_022104553.1, forward strand.
AGCCGACTGAACGAATGGGACCCCACCTCAAAACTACCTGTACCCTTGGACTGAGGGCTGAAACACGCTGATGGGCGAGGAAGCAAAGGATGGCCACCCCAAGAACCACCAAATATTTAGTACCTCAATGCTCCCCTTACCTTAATATGACAGGTGTTAACCTGCTAGGCAAGGATCTGCACTTTTAAGAAATGAAAAAAAAAATAAAAAGAAATGATACAGGAAATTTTCCCTTATGCTAAGTGTAACCAGAGCTCAACTCATTAAGAACTCAATCAGTACAAAGTAACAACTCATGGAATTTATACCGACAGTATCTTAAGTGCTTATACCATTGGATAAATGATTGATGTTAGCAATGCCATCGCCTTATACCCTAGGGATGATTGACAATGGTTTTTTGTTTGTCTTTTGTTGTTTTGGGGTTTTGTCTTGTCATAATGTGACCACCAAAGTCAACCAGACTCATTCATAGCCCATTGACAGGCAGATGGATTCTGGGCCAGCATGTAATCCGAGCCCCAATCCAGGAACAGTCAGTTCCTTTTCTTTTTTTTTCCCTCCCATCTATGGTTTCTCCTGAACAGTTAGTTCTTATAACGTGGCCCTGCTCACTGCTCGCCTTCATGAAGATCAGGATGCTACAGCAAAGTGCAGTGAAGAAAGCAGATGGTGCCTGGCTGTCTATTGGAATCGTGTCTGGGGTCTTAAAGGCTTGTATTCAAACAAGCAGCCATTGACATGAGGAGACAACTAAGTCCACTTCAAAGAAGCACACCAGCCAATAGGATCCAGAGATGCTCACAAAATCCAAGTATGATGAAGGGAAACGTATCGGAGCTGAAATTGTGAACCCCCCATTTGTAGGAGGTATGGAGAACAGTGGGAGCCCCAAATCCATCTGCCGAGTGTCCAGTTAGATTCCGCCTCTATAGTCCCTCTAGCTCAGACAAGGGGCGCAAGCAGCTTTATTATCAGACAGATTGTTGTAAACTTGGCTGTGGTGGCTTGAACCACGGTATAATACGGTACTTGGTCAGTTGACCTCCCTCTTGCCCCAACCCGAATTTGTTCTAGGCTCAAATATTTCTCCCTTGTTCCAGGACAGACATTTCTTCTCTGGCTTTAACATCTCGTTGGTGATCTTTTCTTTCTGACTCTTTACTGTATTTTTATATGATGAAGATGATCATGTGCTTCCGTCCGTTTCATTTTTTTGCAGGGGTTATGGTTTTTGTTGGATTCTATAGTTTATGCAGCACAGAGACAATAACGGATGCAATGGTTTATCCAAGGGGCG
>NW_022104553.1:32889102-32902229 GCF_000313985.2 Echinops telfairi
AGAAAGAAAATGTTTTGAAGATGATGATGGCAACAAATGTACAAATGTGCTTGACACAAGGGATGGATCGATGGATGGATGGATTGTGATGAGTTGTATAAGCCCCCTATAAAATGATTTTTGAAAAACCCCATTTAAAGTGCAAGGGAATGTTAACAGTCAAATGAAGAATCTTGGAGACTTCTGGAAGGGAGGGAGGGTGGAGATGAGGAAAGGGCCTAAGGCAGTTTTTGCTTTTGGGGGATGGGGGGGGCGGGGAGGGGGGGACTCCATCACTCACACTGCCGCTGATTCTGTTCTGACTCGCAGCCACCCTATAGGACTGATCAGAGCTGCTCCTTTGGGTGGCTGGGACTTCAGATCCTTATGGGAGCCGCCAACTCCATCTTTCTTTCTCAGAGCGGCGGGTGGGTTTGAACTGCTGACCTTGTGATTAGCAACTTAATGCTTCGCCTGCAGGGCTCATTTGGCTGTTAGGTTTTATAACTCCCATCTCTAATACCAAAGTACGTGTCTACGATTATATAGTAAAATAAAGAACAGTAAACTGGACCTGGGCCGTCCTCAGGAGAAAGATGGGGCTTTCTACTCCTGCAAAGAGTTACAGTCTCAGAAACTCACTGTAAGAAGGCGTCGGCGTGGACTCCATGGCAGGGAGGGGGGGGCGCGTGAAGGAGCTGTCCGTGAAGCAGGATGCGAGCCAGAATTGGGATCGTATTGGCCAAGAACCTACGAGAAGGAGCAGGGGTTCCAGAGCGCTGAGAGACATGAAGCGGCGAAACCTCTTGAGGTTGCCCACCTGGGGGCTTTCTCTGAACTGGGAGAGCGGTGGGCGCAGAAGATACAAGTGGCTGAACGGCTGGCCAGCTCCCTCCGACCAACCAAGACCTGGGGAGCAGCCAAGGAAGGAAGAGAGGAAACCGCGGGCCTCCTTCACCCCCCTCCCTGGTGTGAACACCTCCACCCACCCCTACCCTCACCCCTCCTCTCTCTCCCAGGAACAGCTGGCTAGAGGGTAACAAGACTCCAGCCTGGTGCTGTCCCGGCCTGCAAGGTCATGACTCGGCAGCCCAGCCGGGACGCCTGGGGGCAGGGCAAGGCCACCCCTCGTCTGGAAACCCCAACCCTAGGAAGGAATGGAGATGAACCTCAATGGTAGGGGCAGGACGGGGCGACCTCAGAAAAGCTTTGGGGTCCAGGGTCATCCCCAAACCAGAGGGCACCCTCTTTAGGGCCTACAGGTCCTCCTCCTCTATTTCCCAGGTGGCCGAGCCAGCACCTAGAAGCCCTTGCTGTGCTCAGCTCTGAGGACGGACAGACAGACAGACTCGGGCCTGGCCTCCGAAGGCCTAAGCAGCTGCCCATCGATAACATAGTGACAGCCCAAACTGGCCTGGCCTCTTTCCAGGCGACGGAGGCAGCCGTCCGGCCACCCTCCCCGTGTTTGCTTTGGGAAGGGCAGTTGTTGAACAAACAAGAGAGGGGCATTGTGGATTCTGCCCCACACACCGTCCTGTCCCTCGAGCAGCCTCAGGGCCCTGCTCCGGGTCCTTCCTGGCTCCTTGTGGCAGTGAGGTGGGGGGTCTCGGGCATGGCCTTGAATGGTTTGCCAGCCCAGGAGCATGAGCAGACTTGCTGGGCCCCTGGGGCTGTGTTATGGGCTCTGTAGCTCAGCGCCCTGGACGCTGCCCAGTCAGCCTAGAATGTCCTTACCAAGACCTCTAGCTTCCAGAAGAGGAAACTTAGGCTCCAGGGAAGTGCTGGCAGAGCTGGGAATTCCATCCTGATACCTGTGAGCCTGAGGAGCCCTGGCAATGTAGTGGGTCCTCGCTGGGCTGCAACCTGTGTGGTCGGCAGTTCAAGGTCACCAGCAGCTCTGAGAGAGAAAGACTGGGCTTCCTGTTCCGGGAAACAGTGAGTCTCAGAACCGCACCGAGGTCACTACGAGTTAGCGTTGCCTTGACAGCAGTGAGTTTGGGGGCTTTTCCGTCCTCTTGGGGCCTCTCTGGAGGAGCAGAGGGGAGGGGAGGAGGGGCAGGAGCAGGGTTTGGGTCGGAGCGCTCTCTCCTCTTCATCTCTTTCTCTTGTCTCCCTCAGAGACCACACTGCTGGCCAGCGACCCCAACGGGGCAGGCAGAGGCCTCCCCACGACCCAGGTCCTGCCTCTGCAGCCACGGGCGTCCTCATTGGGCCAGGATGATGCCCAGGACTCGCCTGTGCCCCCAGCCAGGTGGCAGAGGGAGCAGCCACAGGACAGCAGGGCCCGCGCTCTGAGCCCGGAGCCCTGGAAGCTGACAGTGCCTTCAATTCTCATCACACCATCCAGCGATGGGGAGTCCCCCCCGGGGAGCCCCATTTCTCAGCACCTGCATCGGCCAAGGACGATGGATCTGGAGAGCCTGACCCAGGACAGGTCAGCCCTCAGCAGTGGGATGACGGGAAAGAGGTCCTCTCTCCCTGAGGGCTGGGGCTGGAGGGTGGGGTCAGTGGTGGCTGCTTTGGTCTGGGAGGGAGGCTGCCCCTCAGAGCGTAGCCTTCGCCCCACAGGGACCTGCCTATGAGTTCTGAAACAGATGCACAAGCGGAAGACCCTGGGGTCCACACTAGCCCCTGCCTATGAAGGCCGGGAGGAACCCCGGTGGCATAGGGGGACGAGTGAGGTTGCTGACCTCAAGGTTAGCAGTTTGAAACCACTAGTTGGTCTGCAGGAGAAAGACGGAGCTTTCTACTCCAGTTGAGAGCCACTGGCTTGGGGACTCGACAGGGGCAGTTCTACCTGTAGGATGAGGTGGTGGGGGCCAGCCCCCCACCGCTAGTCTCGGGTTCAGTAAGCACAATTGTACGGTTGAGATATATAAATATTATAGTAAAGTCATCGAGAGCATGAGAGGTAGAGACAGAAACAATTCATAGTGGCATGCTCACCTCAGCCCCGCTTGGTGGTCCTCGTGGGGGGAGCCCAGCCATGGGAGCAGGAGAGTCCCAGGCCTGAGAGCAGGAGAGCCCCCAGTTTATTGCTATCCAAGCGTTCTCTCACTTTAGGGGGATATGATTACAGGTAACCACACATCACAGGAAGAGGAAGTACAATAGGCACACACATCGTAGAAGGGGATCTATGATAGGCATAAGCATAACAGGAAGGGGATGAGCTAGGGGTGTGCCCACAGGAATGGGAAGGTCTAGGGGTATACATGTGACAAGATGGGCGGACCCTAGATTCATGATGGCGGCCTAAGCTTGGTCATCCTTGGGCGGGTTTGACCTCTCTGGTGTCTCCTACAAGGAAACAGACAACTACTATCCTTATCTGAAGGGAGTGGGCCCTACTTGTTATGGGATAAACAGTGGTGTATGGCTGATAGCTCTTAGGGAGAATGACCCCTGATCTCCTGATGACCTCCAAGTGTATAGTCATTCACAAGCAGCTAAGTCTGGCATATATTTGGGGGCGACAACTTGGGAGAAATCCTTCTGTTTCTCACATCTACCCTGCCCTCCAGGGTCGCTGTGCATGGAATGGACTTGATTGCAGTGAATTTGGTTTGGGCTTTGGAGCCTGGGGAGTGTGAAGGGTTACAAGTTGGGTGGGGATTCACAAGGTCAGCAATTGGAAAGCGCCCATAAAGAGCGACAGTCTTGGAAGCCCCGGGGCAGTTCTGCCCTGCCCTCCAGGGTCGCTGTCAGCCAAAACGGACTGGATGGTAGTCAGTTTGGTCAGGTTTGGGGTTTAAGACTGGGGATCACCACTGGCTATGAGTCCTCATGTATTTTTCTTTAAAAAAGAATCATTTAATTGGGGGCTCGTACGACTCTTGTCACAATCCATCCACCCATCCATTGTGTCAAGTACATTTGTACATATGTTACCCTCATGGTTAAAACATTTGCTTTCTACTTAAGCCCTTGGTATCAGCTCCTCATTTTTTCTCCTCCCACCCCACCCCCTTTCCTCATGAGCCCTTGATAATTTATGAGTTATTATTATTTTGTCATGTCTTGCACTGTTCGACGTCTCCCTTCACCCACTTTTCTGTTGTCCGTCCCCCAGGGAGGGGGTTATATGTAGATCCTTGTAATCGGTTCCCCATTTCCAACCCTTCACCCTCCCAGTATCGCCACTCACATCACTAGTCCTGAAGGGATCATCCGCCCTGGATTCCCTGTGTTTCCAGTTCCTATCTGTACCAGTGTACATCCTCTGGTCTAGCCAGACTTGCAAGGTAGGATTGGGATTCTGGCCTGAAGGATTCTTCTTCAGTAGCTTTTAATTTACTACTACAGTTTCCTTAATATTGATGCACACTGTCTTCCAATACTCCCTGTGCATAGCGACTCTATGTATGGTTTCCAAGACCGTGAATCTTTAGCCTCATCTTTCTTTGAAGGAGAAGCTTGTGAATTTGAACCTCTGACCTTGTGGTCTACAGTCCAATGCTTACCCAATGACACTACCAAGATTTCTTCTAATACTGATAGTGATGTTCATAGTATATATGTATATATATTTTATATAGCTCATATTAGATGCTATGTATTACTTGAGGAATTATGCTATTTTGTTTAAATTGTCAAATGTAGGTGTAAAGTAACTTATAGTATTCCCTTTGTATTTTATTATCCTGTGTTTCCAATCCTCCTTACTCATAGAATCCATATTTGCAAATCCATTTATTCACTAAAATTTGTCACCCTGAAATCAATATATGAGGCACTTCTGTAACTATTTGTAGGCATGTGAAGAATGGTTAAATTTGTGAGCTACTCAAAACACATATTCCTATCTGAGGTTGAACTTCACCTGTTCATTTCAGCTCTCGCATTGGAAATAAGTACCGTATATACTCAAGTATAAGCCGACCCGAATGTGAGCCGAGGCACCTAATTTTAACACAAAAACTGCATTAAAAATGTGCTGAAAAACAAAAAAAAAAAATAAATAAAAATTAGAGGAAAGTTGTATGTTTCATCGTTGCTACATTGCACCCTGACTGGCTCGTCTCCTCCCCGAGACCCTTCTGTAAAGGGATGTCCAGTGGCCTGCTAATGGGCTCTGGGTCTCCACTCCACACTCCCCCCACCCCATGTATTTTTCTAACGTGGTTGTGACCATTGCAAACCGTGAGACATACGCTATGGGCTGTGATCGGCAGGGCTTCCGCCCCCACCGCTAACCTGAAATCGGATACAGTTGAAAACAACATGAGTCTGAGGCACAGTGAACGTCAGTGTGGGTTTCCTGCCATTTTTGTGGTATTGTATTTTGAAGTGTGGACCGGGGCCAATGAAAAAGGTATTTCCTGCTGTGGCTCACGGCAGGTTGTGTGTGTGTGTGTGTGTGTGTGTGTGTGTGTGTGTGTGTGTGCAGGGCAGCGTCCAGGCAGGGAAGAACCACGCTGTCCCTGGGTAGAACAAGCCACAATGGTGTCTTCCCACAATGGAGTCAGAGTGAAAGCTCACGAAGTGGATCTCTGTGTACTGACCCGGAGAACACTCAGAAGCGATGATGGAAGGAGGAAGCTGCGACAGGGTGCCGCTGGAGCCTTGCTGTGGCTTCTTTAAGGGTCATTGCACACTCAGGTGTAGTGTGCATGAGTACATTCTGATGTAGAGAAAGGGCAGACAAGTGCACAGACCCCGACACGCCCGTTTCGGCCTGGTACTGTTGGGTAACTGGTGGACTGCTAACCACACAAGATTTAAAGTTCAAATCCACTAGCCGCTCCCCCAAAGAAACATGAGGCTGCCTGCTCCCATACAGATTGATAGAGTCAGAACCCCTAGGCATTGCTGTGCATTGGGATTAGAAGCCCTGCTGGTGCTGCGGCTATGTGATGGGCTGCTGACTCCAAGGTCAGCAGTTTGAAACCACTAGCTGTTCCTGGAGAGACATTCGAGGCTGTCTATTCCCGTAGAGTTACAGTTTCAGAAACCCACAGGGGCAGTTCTACCCTGTCCTATAGGGTGTCTAGGAGAAAGAATCAACTTGATGGCAGTGAGTTTGTTTTTTGGGTGGGGGCCGCTGGTAGTGGTGGTGGGGAGGGGGCGTTGGAATCAAACTGATGACAGCTTGGGGCTCAAATGCCTTGGGAGGTGCCCCGGTGGCATTGTGAGTTCAGCAATGGGCTACCAACCACAAGATCAGCCCTTCAGACGCAGCAGTAATGCCTTGTGGGAAACACGAGACTGTTTACTCCCATGAAGATTCGCCATCTCAGAAGCCCAAAGGAGCAGCCCTACTCTGTCCTGAGAGCGGGAGAAGGATGAAGCATTCTGCTCCCTGAAAAACGTACAGCCTGGGAAACGCACAGGGCGGCTCTGCTCTGTCCTAAAAGGCTGCTCCGAGTCCAGAGTTCATGTCATTGATGGATGTCAATGAGATGCGTTTGCGGTTGGTGCCAGGTCCCAGAAAAGAGGAACTTTGGGGTTAACGTTAATGGTCTATGTCTTCTAAAAAATGATCTGAAGTAAAAATGATAAAATACTTGATGTGTTTCATAAGCCCCGGTGGCATGGCGGTTATGCGTTGGCTGCTAACCGCAGGGCCAGCCATTGGAAATCACCGGCGGCTCCTCCCCCCACCCCCACCGGAGAAAGGCTGGGCTTTCGGCTCTCATAATGGGTGGACTCTTTGCTTGGAAAGAACCAGTCTGGGAAACTCCCAGGGCAGTTCTCCCTGTCCTGTGTGGTCACCATGAGTCAGAATGGCTGCGGCTTTTGATTTTTGAACCTGTTACTGTGGGCAGTGAGGATGAAGACGAGTCCTCTGCTTTTTCCGGCTCGTAAAAAGATGAGCGTACGTGAAGAAGCAGAGCTACAAACTCCTGATGCTGCCAAGGTCTTGCCTGGCTGACTCATGAAAGTGAATGGCGCAAGTTAAGACTAATGTCTCCTGAGCCAGTCAGGGTGCAGGGTGGCAACGATGAAGCATACAACTTTCCTCTAGTTCCTAAATGCTTCCTCCCCCGCACTATCATGATCCCAATTCCACTTTACAAATCTGGCTAGACCAGAGGCTGTACACTGGTACAGATAGGAACTGGAAACACAGGGAATCCAGGGCAGATGAGCCCTTCAGGACCAGTGGTGAGAGTGGCAATACCAGGAGAGTGGAGGGAGGGTGGGTTGGAAAGGGGGAACCGATTACAAGGATCTACATTTAACCTCCTCCCTGGGGGATGGACAACAGAAAAGTGAGTAAAGGGGGAGGTTGGACAGTGTAAGATATGACAAAATAATAATGTATTAATTATCCAGGGTTCATGAAGGACAGGGAACAGGGAGGGAAGGGAAAAATGAGGAGCTGATGCCATTTGCTTAAATGGAGAGCAAATGTTTTGAGAATGATGAGGGCAATGAATATACAAATGTGTTTTATGCAATTGATGTAGGTATGGATTGTGACCAGAATCGTATGAGTCCCTAATAAAATGATATATATGTAAAAAGACAGACATCTCCAAGGCAAGCCGTCAAACAAATAAGGGGGTTGAGTCTTACACACATAAGCAGGAGGTCAACTGAAGGGATTATGAATGTGTAGCAGATTTCACAGGAAGGGTCATGGACACGCATACGGGTGGGGTTATGGTTCTTGACAGGATAGGGCTTCTGGTAGCATCCTGGTTATGCCTTGGGCTGCTAACCAGAAGACCAGCAGTTCGAAACCACGCATTGCTTTATGGGAGAAAGATGGGTTACAGGCTTGGAAACCCACTGGTGCAGTTCCACCCTGTCCTATCAGTGGGCATCGTCTCAGTGGCAATGAGTTTGAGATTTCAACCGCCTCTCAAGTTGGTGCCGTAACTCCTTTCTGGCCACTTTTGGATCCTTGAGTAAAGCGCGTTTGCTCTGGGGTACTCTGAAGGTCATGACTGTCCTTTCTGTGCATGCTCGTCAGGCCAGGTCTGCTCCTAAGCGATGTTGCCTTGACCTGATGGGCTGCTTTCCCGGTAGGAAAATGGCTCAAGAGTCAGGTGACCACAGTGGTTCCCATAGTGGGCCATTCCACCCACTGGGGGGCTCAGGAACCATCCAAACACACAGACCAAACTCACTGCCATCAAGTGGATGCCGCTCATAGCAAGCCTGTAAGACAGGGTAGAGCTGCCACTGAGTAGCCCAGACTACCAACTCTCTGTGGGACTATAAAGCCCAGTCTTCCTCCCTTGGAGCAGCTGGTGGCTTTAAACTACTGAACTTGCGGCTTGCACTGTAACCACTCTGCTCCAGGGCTCCTACCTGGAGCCATCTAGGGGGCTGCAAAAACAGATGCCACCTGTTCTTTCTTCTGGACTGTGTAGAGGACCAAAGTTTGTCGTTGCCAGGGGAGCACTGAATTTTTTTTTTTTTCCAAAAAGGGTGTGGAAGGCCAAATAAGTTTGGGAAGCTGTGTTGTCTGCAGAAAAGCACAGGTTGATTATAGGCCATATAGGAGGCGTAGTCCAACATCTTGTGACAACATTTCATAGCCTAAGAGTAAGGCTCCTTGGATGAGGTGTGGAATGGACAACGTCATCCAGGGCTGAGCAGGCTGAGGAGTGGCCTGACGTAGAAATCTTTCTTAAGCAAAAATATCAAAATATGAAGCTATTGTTTCTCGACAGATCCTCCAGCAAAGTCCATACACTTCTGAAAGTGGTATTTCCATCTCTCTAATCCTCCCTGGGGGTGGTTCAAATCCACCAGCTGCTCCAGGGGAGAAAGGTGAGGCGATGTGCTCCCATAAAGATTTCCAGCTACATAAACTGGGGGCATAGTGGTGATGGAAAAGGAGCGATTTGAAACCATTAGTTGCCCCTCGAGAGAAAGATGGGGTTTCTACTTAAATAAAGATGTACCGTTTTAGAAAGTCACAGGGGGATCTCTACCCTGTCCTACAGGGTCACTATGAGTCAGCATTGATGGGTTGACAGTAAGTTTGGATTGGTTTTTGGTAAACCCTATTTAGAGTCACAAATCTTCTTAATGGGACGAATTGGTAACATCATGATAAATGGATGAAAGATTAATGTTGTCCAAGATTTCATCTTGCTCGGAGCCACAATCACTCTTCATGGAAGCAGTCATCAAGAGATCAAGAGACGTGCTGCCATGGGTCAATCGGCTGTACCCAGACCTCTTTAGAAAGTTGAAAAGCAAGGATGTGAGTTTGAGGACTAAGGTGCGCTTGACCCAAGCCATGGCCTTTTCCATGGCCTCCTAGGCCGTGAAAGCTGAGTACTGAATAAGAAGAGCGAGGAAAATCGAAGCTGTTGAATTGTGATGCTGTCGAAAGTGCCACGAACCTCCAAAAAAATAAACACCTCTGTCTTGGGAGTATAGACAGAGTGCTCCTTAGAAGCAAGGATGGCGAGACTTCACCTCACATACTTTGGGCCCTTTGTCAGGAGGGAACGGTCCCTGGAGAAGGACATCATGTTTTGTAAAGTGGAGGGGCAGCCAAATAGAGGAAGCTCCTCCAGGAGATGGATTGACACGGTGGCTGCAACAACAAGGGGCTCAAACACAGGAACAAGTGTGAGGATGGTGCAAGACTAGGCACTGTTCCCTTCTGGTGTTCATGGGGACATGCTCCTGGTCGGAACGGACTCGATGGCACCTAACAAGAGTCACAACAACATAAAGAGTCACTGTGAGGCAAAATGGGATTTCATGCTGCTCCGGAATGCTGCATTCTTCAATTCACACCACAAGCCAAACCACAGTTTGGACCTCCTTGAAGGACTCAAATCCTGTTCCTTTTCAATGTTCGTGGTGGGCTGATAAACGCAGGGTCGGTAGTTCAAACCCACTAGCTGCTCCACAGGAGAAAGATGAGGCTGTCTGCTCCCGTCAAGATTGACAGTCGCAGCAATGCTCCGGAGTGGCTCTACGGGGCTCTGCAGGGTCACTATGCATCTGGGGTGACAAGACAGCAGTGGGCTTGTTTTTTCTTTGAGTTCTCTGAGCTTTGGGAAACCAAAGAGGTCGAAAGAGGCAAGATCCAGGCTATCAGGGGGATGGGGTAAGGTTTCTCAATGAAAAAAAAATCTTAAATTAAAAGATCATTTTATTGGGGGCTCTTACAACTCTTTTACCAATCCATACATCGATTGTATCAAGCATATTTGCACATATGTTGCCATCATTCCTTTCTAGAAATTCACTTTCTATTGAGCCCGTGGGATCAGCTCCTCTTCCACCCCCGCCCCCATGACCCCTTGAGAGATAAATTATTATTTTCATATCTCACACCGACCGCTGTCTCCCTTCCCCCATGGTTTCTGTTGTTCTTCCCCCCTGGAGGGGTGTGTGTGGTTATGTGTTGATCATTGTGATCGGTTCCCCCTTCCTTCCCCCTTCCCCCTACCCTTCTGGTATCGCTTTTCCCGTTCCTGTTCCTGGATTCCGTGTATCTCCATGAGATTTTTGTGGGATGGCTCTTGCTACCCTTAGAGAATGAGCAGGAGCCTTTTCGTATCAGGAAACAATTTCTCAGCCGAACTTTCCTGGCCTTGTGCTCAAGATTGTCGTTTTCCGTGTTCTTAAAACCTCTTTTTGAGGAGCTAATGCTAGGGGCTTAAGTGGAGAGCAGATGTTTTAAGAATGATGAGGGCAATGAATGTACAAATGTGCTTGACACCATTGATGTACGTATGGATGGTGATAAGAGTTGTATGAGCCCCCAATAAAACGATTAAGAAACAAACAAAAAAAAACCCTCTTTTTAAGATCCTACCCTCTCCTGTGTCATTTGTGAAAATCTATCAAGATGACCTCTTGGCAACCCCCTCCCCCAAAACCAACCAACAACCTCTCCAGTCACCATAACCTTTTGAGCTGACTGCTCAGCCTTAAATGTAACTGGTCCTGCAGAGCCCATTGGAAGCTGGTATTGAATGGACCTTGCTGTCTGGGTCTGACTGGTATAGTTAAGACTCACCTCTCGCTATGATGTGTTCCCCACCCTCATCATCTCGGGCTTCACTCTGGGTTAGAAGACTGATCTGAGAGAGCAGCTCCTTCAGCCAGCTGGTCTCCTTCGTGTGATCTTTGTGGCACCCGTTGAGCAGAAAGCTTGCCGACGCCAAGATGTTGGCTTAACATTGAAAATACTCAGCCCTGCGCGACCCCCTCCTCCGTCACGGTCAGGCTGATGGTCATTTGTGGTCCTCTTCCACCAGTTCCTGGACCTCAGCCACAGTGTCTTCGTTTGTCGAGGTTGATAGTCTTCCCTCTCGGCACATCTCTGAAGTCTTCCCACCTTCTTGAAAGTGCTCGATCCTGCTAAAAACGGGGGTTCGATGGGCCAGCATTTTGCAAATGTGCTGCAAAACTTCAATGGTATGAGAGGCTGGCCATTTGAATTGTGTTTAACGTTGAATATTGACCCTGGCTTCAAAATCTAAAGTCCTCATGACACACAAAGTATCCGTGTGTGTGTGTGTGTGTGTGTGAAGGTACCGTAACAAACTTAGTACTGAGAGAACTGGTCTGCAGCCATCCCGTTTTGTTTGAGACACACCAGTGGAGGCAGGAGGTAGAACTGACTTGACAGCAGTGGGGTTTCGATTTTTAAAAAATGTATTTACGCATGGACTGCAACCCTAGTAGCAAGACTGTTCCAAGTACCCTTCCCCTCCCCAATTAAAATGTAAAAGCATGTCTTTTTTTCAAAATGAAGTTTTATTGCCATAGAATCCACATATATCTCATATCGTCGACCTAGGACTCACATCGGCCCGTTTGGGTTGTGCCGTCATCACCACCATGGATTTCAGCACACTTTCCGCATTCTGGTTGTAGAAGCATTTCCGAAGAAGAACAGACCAAGAGAAATGCTTCTGCAACCAGATGGTGGAAGGGTGAGAAACCGTGTGAAAATCTGGGCAAAGAGCTTTCCAGGCTGGGGTAACTGCAAGCGCCAGGCCCCAGAGGCAGGAAAGGAATGTGCTTGGTGTGCCAGAGAGTCCCTAGGGAGGCTGGGTGGCCTGGCGGGAAGGGCTGAAGGGGAGGTGAGAGAGACCCCATCAGTGAGGTCTATAGGCTGTCCTGAGAATTTGGGCTTTTACCTGGAGGGGCGTCCAGGGGCAGGCTTTGGGTCCAGGAGGCCTCTGATCTCAGGCCCCCTGTCTGTGTGGGGAGCAGACTATTGAGGCCAGAGGCTGAGACCTGGCAGGAAGCGGTGTGTGCGCGTGCGTGCATGCATGCGTGCGTGTGTATTAGACCACAGTAGTAGCAGTGGAGGGGCGAGTTTAGATTCAGGTTAGATGTTGAGGGCGCAGTCTGCAGGTTTTGCTGAAGAGGGAAAGGGAGGGAGGCCGAGAAGCAGGAAGGACAAAGCAAAATGGAGAAGTCAGGAGGTGTTTTTTGTTTTGTTTTTGCGGGTGGGAGGTTTTCCAGAAGAGAGAGGGGCAGCCAGCCCCAGCAGGCAGGGGAGCAAGTTCTTGTGCTGGGGGTGGGGGGCTCTCCCTGTGGGGACCCAGGAACTGTGAGGTGGGACTTGCCACCTCATGCTCCCAGGCAGGCGTCTAGCCGGACACAGACTCAGGCCCAGGCGCAGCGTCCAGTTCCGCAGCCCACCTGCTGGGGACCTTGGGCAAGTCACTTCCTATTTTGAGTCAGGCTTGCTGGTTGTGGGGTGAGGGTGGTGGAGTGCGGGTTGGGGACCCGTGGGTGATCAACCCTTCCTCTTTTCTATCCCCCTCTTAGCCCAGGTTGCTGGGATCCCTGGGGCGGAAGAGGCTGGATTCTAAGTCTGGCTGAACTCCCAAGGAGGCTGACAGGGCAGTCCCACGAGGCCATGGAACTGGGACCGCCGGGGCCAGGAACTAGGGTGCCCAAGGGGAGGGAGGGGCGAGAGCCGGGGTCCGCCCCTTCCCGCCAGGCCGGCCTCGGTTCCTCCGGCCGCTCTGGGCCGGACCTCTTCCCCCACCCCCACCCCCTGTCTCCCAGATTCCTCCCTCGGAGGGTGGGAGACCCTGGCCAGACCGGGGTTTGGAGAGACCCCTTTCAGACCCTGGACCAGACTCCCAGGCAGGCAGTGGAGGCTGCTGGTAGTTTTAAAGCAAATTGTCTCCCTTCTTCCCGGGGTCGGTTTCTCTCTCCCTCCCCCTCTGCTCCTCGGCCCCCCACCGCCCCCCGCG
>NW_022104553.1:32902915-32908283 GCF_000313985.2 Echinops telfairi
TCCAGGGAGGTGAGGGGTGGGCGCGCCACCGACCGTGGCCTGGCCGGGCCAGGACTCGAGGCCGCAGAGACCTGGGGGCGGGCCGAGCAGCCCTTCCCGGTGCGCCGTGACCACCCCCTCTCCCACCGCCTGCGGTTGTCTCGAATCCCTGAGCTGCTGGGGGATGGGATGGGGGGCCCTTCCGTGGCCCGAGCACCGCCGGCTTGAGACCCTCGGTGTCGTGTAGGCGCACAATTGGTCCTGCCTGCTGGGAGGGTTTCAGTGGGGTTTGTGCCAGGAAGTGTGTGTATGCACTGAGCTTGCGGCTGCTGTGTGGCTGCTGTGTGCCGGCAGACTCAGCTGGCCGATGGGGGCTGGGTGGGTTGGTGTGTGTGTGTGTGTGTGTGTGTGTGTGTGTGTGTGTGTGTGTGTGTTTTACTTCCAGTTTTATGGTGACTGGTGTGTCACTGCGGGTGGTCTGTGTGCAGTGGTGTATGTGCAGCTGTGAGCCTCTGCTCATGCCTGTAAGCTACCTCTGGTTCCTTACATCTGTGTGAGGGTAAACTTATACCTTGCCAGCATTCGCAGTCTGTGCCCCTTGAAGGTTGTCTCTGAGTGTGCCCTGCATCTGTGCCCCTTGAAGGTTGTGTCTGAGTGTGCCCTGCATCCCATCCATGGTTCCGTGTACAATGATACATTACATGTGTGTGTTGTGTCTGTGTGTATGTCAGAGACTCTTGGCCATCATGCCTCCCTACTTCCACCTGTAGTTGCCATGGTCAGTTACCTGTGTGTGTCCAATTATGTCTTTTTCCAGGAATCCCCGTGATTGGGCCCACGTTTATTCAGGTTCCATCTGTGTGTGTGAAAGTTCCCACAGCTCGGTGAGGTGGCTGTGCATGTGTGGGCCTTAGAAGGTAGTGTGTGTGTGTGTGTGTGTGAGAAGAATGTGAAGGAGACCCCTGGGGGCCTGGGGGCCTCTCTCCTGAGGTCTTGAATGTATAGCCAATAACAATTGCACTCCCTGCCCTCCTCCCCATTCAGTTTACAAAGCATGTTCACATACCTGCCCCTGCATTAGCCAAGCCGGAGGCAGGCGTAGCATCTGAGACCTTCACGGCTGTGTAAGTATCTGGCGTCTGACACCTGCCCCCCACCCCCCACCCCACTTTTGGGGCTACCTTTTGCTTTGTCTTCTGTGGATGGTGACCACTATGCCAAGCACAGAGGGACCTCACGCAGTAGGTGCGGGGTGAACAGATGACAGCGTGTATCTTGGTGTGTATGTGTGGGCTTTTTGCGGCTGTGTGAAGGTAATTTATCTGGGCTTTCTGTGATTCCGTGACTGTGTGTGTCCTTGCAACTGTAGGGGATGTGGTTTGTGACACTGGGCTGTGTGTGACCCTGAGTTTCCTGTTGACACACACCTGGGTGGGTCATGGCCTTCTCTGTCTGACCAGAGGCCTGTCTCAGGAAGCCGGAGGTGAGAGTGTCATTTGCAGCCGCTGGGACCCCATTCTCTTCAGAGTCCCCACCCCTTCTAACGGTTCCCAGACACTTCAGGATCCTCCCTTCCGTCGCCACAGCTGCCCGGGGGTTGGGCACCCCTGAGGCTGCACCCGCCCTCAGGCACTTCCTCTTTGCCCTGCCAAGCAGCCAGGCTGGAGGTGTGGGCCCTGCCCTGTCTGAGCGTGTGGAGTGGTGCTTAGGCGGCCTGCCTCAGCCCTACCCCTAGACCTGCGGCTGCAAGAGGGCAGCGGGCAGAGAGGAGGGGTCGCCCTTTCAAGCGGAAGATGGGCCACGAGGAGGCAGGGGAGGGGTTTGTTTAGGATCCTCTCACCACTCACTGGCGGACTTCCTCCAGCCCCACTAGCCACCTCACTCCTCAGTTCAGGGCTCTGTCCCTGAACTGGCTGTCCCCCCAGCACGGAACAACAGCCTGTGGCCGGCTGGTTCTTTGGCCTTTGGGGCTCAGCTCAACTGTGCCCTGCTCAGTGGGGCCTGGGCTTCACCCCCACACTCAGTGATCTTATCCTCTCCCTGGTGTGCTTATTGATTGTGTCCACTGACCAGCAATGTCCCCACCAGCAGGGCAAGTGGCTGGCTCCGGAGCCCTGGTGGTGCCTCGGGCCAAGTGTTGGGCTCCCACGTGCAATGCCAGTGGTTCGAAGCCACCAGCTGTTCCCAGGAGAAAGAGGCGGTCAGTGGTCCCAGAAGGCCCCGCGGATTTGGTCCTGCCCTGCCCTCTTGAGGTGTGGTTTGGGGTCGAGTGCCTGGCACGGGGCGGCTGGTTTGTTTGTGCTCACGGGGCGAATGGCTGGCACTTGGGGTGAGTTTGTGGAGCCTCCGAGTGCCGGGCGGTGGTTTCTGTGTGACACCTGTCAGGGACCGTGTAGCTGCTCCCCACCCTCAGGTGCTGGGATGACACTGGGGTCGCCCAGGGCGGCTGAAGGGATAGAGGCTGTGGAGGGAGAATGCGAGAATCAGGCCTGAGCCCCTTCTCCGGTGGGGCCCGCCGTATCTCACTCCCTGCCTCTCAGCTCCCTTCTGGATGGCCACTCTTCTCATTCCCAAGAGGAAACTGAGGCACAGCAGGGTGCTGAGCCTTGCTGGGGCCACCCAGGGAGGAAGCTTGGGGACTGAGACCCAGGACCTGCTGGCCTCTGGGGTCCACGCGCCAGCTGCTGCCTTCAAACCTGCAGCCATCCCTGCCTCACCCTCTGGGAGCCCAGCAGGAGTTCAGGGAGGGGAGTGTGCGCATGCGAGAGGAGACCACCTCAGGCCTTGTTCAGTGAGTAACAGCAGTGACTCATGGGCCACCTCCTGCAAGTGCAGCCCCTCCTAGGGGTTTTAGGTGAGAGGCTTGCTGCTGGGAGCAGACAGCTCAAATCCTTGCTCCTGTGGAGCTGACGTCCTGGTGAGGAAAAATGCAGAATGTCAGGTGGGCGCACAGAGCACCCAGGCCTGCCCAGAGAGCCAAGCGGACGAGGGGGCTGAGAGGAGAAACATGAAGCAGGGGAGGGCCATTGGGAGAGTGGGCGTGGGAGAGGAGACCTCAGAGCCAGGTCCCTTGAAGGAGGTCACACAGAGACCTGAGAGGAAGGGCCTTCTGGCCCGAGGGCCCAGCCTGGGCAGGAACAGGTGGAGGAAGAGGGTAGAGAGACGCCGAACCCAGACCAAGTGCATGCCATCCAGTCAATTCCGACTCTTAGCGACCCCCTAGGACAGGGGGAAATTGCCCCTGTGGGTTTCTGAGGCGTAATTCTTTATGGAATAGAAAACTCTTTCTCCTGAGGACTGGCTGGCTGCTTGATTTGAACTGCTGACCTTGTGGTCAGCGGCCCAACCTGTAACCACTACAGCAACAGGGGACTCCAGAGAGAAGACAGTTCAGGGCTTTTTTTAATTATTATGATTTTTTTCTAATCATTTTATTAGGGGTTCAAAGAATTCTTATCACAATCCATACATATATCAATTTGGACATTCATTGCCCTCATCATTCTCAAACATTTCCTCTCCACTTAAGCCCCCGGCATTAGGTCCTCATTTTTCCCCTCCCTCCCTGCTCCCCCCTCCCTCATGAGCCCTTGATAGTTTATAAATTATTATTTTGTCATAGCTTGCCCTGTCCGACGTCTCCCTTCCCCCACTTTTCTGTTGTCCGTCCCCCAGGGAGGAGGGCACATATAGTTCCTGGTAATCGGTTCCCTCTTTCCAACCCACTCTAGTTCTGGGCTTTTTCCTGTACCAGGTGCAGCTAGGAACGGGCCCAGAGGCAAGAGGGCAGGGATGGAGCTGGGACCAGGCTGCTGTGAGGGACTGGGCAGGGGCAATGGTGACTTGGCTCACCATTGACTTCATTTATTACTCAGGTCTTATCATTCCAGAGTGTATTTTACAAATCTCGTGTGAATCTTTACCCCCAGCCCTGTCCTGAGCGCAGTGTCACCAGACAGGACAAGGAGCACTGAGACTAGCCTTCGGAGAGTTCCTGGACCTGTGGGGGAGATGGACATGTCAGCATAGGGCCACCGCTCCCAGGGGTCGGCGCTGTGACAGGGGAGGCGCAGGAGTGAGCTGTGATGGGACCATCCCAGGCCCCGAGAAGAGCTCTGGGCTCAGCCTGATGTGCCAGGAAGAGTGGGGGGAGCCTCCAAAAGGCAGGCCAGGGGTCAGCTGAGTCCTGAAGAACGAGGAACTCACTTGGCAAATATGAGAAAGGGTCAGCTGGTCAGAATTGCAGCCTGTGAGCGAAGGCGTGGAGGAGAGGGAGACCAGTGTGCTGTGGTGTGCCGCTGAGCAGTTGCCGCTAACAACAACCCTGTGTGACAGTCACACGGGGTTTCTAAGGCTTTTGGTTTTTTCCCCTTCATGGTAAAGTTCATTTATTGTGGGATGCATATCAGCAGGTGAGTCATGTTCATGGTTTTGTGGACCACTGGCTACTCCGTGTTCTTGATGTGGAAGGAAGCAGAGTGGGAGTGGTGAAGCACCAGGGTTTAAACACTCCATTCCACAGCCCCGCTCTGCCCACACAACTGGCACGTTGGCCTCCCGTGTGTGCTCAGCAACACCCCCAAGTGGTCTCTGTCCGGTTCACCAGCCGCACACGTGGCTGTTTCAGGAAACCGTGTATACACGAGTGACTGACGCTGCCTGTTGTGGGTTGACCTGGCGTGGACGCCTTCTGTCTGAATGAAACAAGGTTTCCTTTCGCAGACGGCCCTGCGCTGTGCGCAGGGGGGTAGGTAAGGGCCACTGTTGTGGCTCCTGCCCAGTCCCCTGGAGGGTCCCTCTCGTTTGCACTGACTCTGCCGAGCATGATGTTCTTTCCTAAGGACGTGGCTAAAAGAAGTGAGTTGAGTCTATCAGCATGTCTGTTTGTTGTCATCGTTGAGAATATGCACAGCAAAGAGACCTCGACTCACCTGTTGGTAGTGTCCACCCCGGCGACGTTGATTACGGCTCCCGGGTGGTCCAGCGTCATGGGCGCCGTTCCTCTTCCACTCACATAAACTCGCGTCCCGGTGCTTCCCGTCTAGTCAGAAGCTGCTCCTGTCACTTGGGTCACATCGAGTTCTGAAGAGCGCGCGGGACACAGACTTCATCAGGGAAGCTCAACTCTTGTTTGTTTTTGTTTAATCATTTTATTGGGGTGCATACAATTCACAATACATAGATCAATTGTGTAAAGCACACCTATACATCTGTTGCCCTCATCATTTCCAAAATTCGCTTTCCTCTTGGGTTCCCGGAATCAGCTCAATTTCCTTTCCCCCTTCCCCCTCCCCCATGAACCCTTAATACTTTATAAATTATTATTATATCTTATCTTACACTGCCCAGCGTCTCCCTTCATCCACCCCTCTGCTGCCCGTCCCCCAGA
>NW_022104553.1:32909799-32923541 GCF_000313985.2 Echinops telfairi
TCGTGGTTGCATAGGCTGGTGTGCTTCTTCCATGTGGGCTTTGTTGCTTCTGAGCTTGATGGCCGCTTGATTACCTTCAAGCCTTTGAGACCCCAGACGCTGTACTTTTTGATAGCCGGGCACCATCGGCTTTCTTCCCGCCATCCTGCTTTTGATCTTGTGACTGTTGCTTCCGGGAGTACGGACTGTGGATCCCAGCAAGAGGGAATCCTTCGACCACCTCAGTCTTTTCTCCCAGCCCTCCTCACCACTCGGCAACGCTGCCCTCTACCTTTGCCCTTTCTTGACTGTGTGTATAAGTGAGCTCAGAGAACGGGACACTTTTGTCATTGACTTACTTCCTGCTGGTGGCAAAAGGTGACGCTTTCCACGCCCGTAAAGAGGTACCGTCTCGGAAACCCAGAGGGGCAGTTCTGTCCTGTTCTGTAGGCGGGAGTTGGAATTCCCTCAACGGCCGTGTGTTTTGTTGTTTGTTTTGATAATGTCTTCGAGCTCTGTCCAATTCCATTGTAGGTATGTGAGTTGTAGTCCATCGATAGGGCCCTGCTTGGACATTACACTCCTGTTGCCATGGTCCCATTGGGGTGGGCATTCTCTACCGTGCTGCCGGAACACCCAGTGTAACGCCATGCACGGAACGAGGCAAGAAGGGAGTCACTGTGTTCCAACTGCTGACCCTCGGTTAGTGGCCCAACATGTCGCCACCGTGCCACCAGCAGTGGAGCGTTCCAGTTTCCCCATATCCTCAACCAACATTTGTTATTTTCTCATCTTGACCATCCTTAATCACTGCCTGCCAGTTGATGCAGACTCAGCATCTCCGTAACAGGACAGGGAAGAGCTGTTCCCTGTGAGTTTCCGAGACTATAACATTCCTGGAGTAGAAAGCGCGTGTCTCTCCCTCAACGCGGCTGGCGGTTTCAAACCGTTGACCTTGTCAATCTGGGTCATGGCGGGAGCGAAATGGGTTCGCGTTGTTGTACTGGTGGCTGGTTGATTGCTGAGAAATGCTGTGGCGATCCCGGATACCCTGTTGACTCCGCTCAGTGACTGGCAGTCGTATGAAGCCCTGACTCGGAGCCCTACTCCATGGGTCTCCAGAGAGAGAACCAGGGAAGACTGCCTTCTCCCAGATGGGCTCTCACGGAAGCTTCATGCAGGAAGGCTCAAGAAATAAGCCTGGACTCAATTTAGCTTTATTTGATTTTGCCTGGAGACAGTTGGGCAGAGGGGGGGAGTGCCTTTCCACCAACTCCACCCCCAGTGCCCTAGCCCCTTCCCCCAGTTCCTCACTGGCTGAGCACTGTGGGGCGAACCACCTGTCCTCCACATCCCTACTTCTTGAATGTAAAGTTCCTCCCTCTGGAGCAGATCCCCTCCCCTTCCTTGTCATTCCTGGGCTCACACGTTCCATGCCCAGGTGCCTCGGCTCTCGTGATTGTCAAGTCAGCAGTCACTGGTACCCTGGCTACTTCCTAATCCCTTGACTCTGTTTCCTGACTCTTGCCTGGAGCCCCTTTCTCATACGAGCGCATGACATTGAGCACCCATCTTTTTGTGTGTTTGGTAGCACTAGAATGTGCTTTGTGGCCAAATGTCGATGTGAGTCTTTTGCCTGTAGTATGATTAGATTATTTTGCCGTCTTGTCTCTTATTCATCTGTATTTTTGTTCTTAGATTTTTATTGAATATATGGTTCCCAGTTGAGATCCAGTCGTTGCGTTTCTAGGTCACGTTTTTTTGATGAACAAACATTTAATTTTTCACGAGGTCCTGTTTCTTTATTTTGGAAGAAACACAGGGCTTTCTACTCCCGTAAAGAACTGCAGTCCCGGAACCGACGGGGCAGTTCCAGCCTGCCCTGTGGCGTCGTTCTGAGCCGGCATCATAATCCAGGGCAGGGAATTTGATTCTTTGTTTTATTTAATTCATTTCTCTTTTGCTCTTCGTGCTTTTGTGACTTCAGCAAATCCATTGTTAAAAGCCGGGCCTGTTGCCCTTGCGTGTTCTTCTAAGAACGCTTGGGTTTTAGTTGCCACACTTTGGTCATTCATCCATTTAGAATTTGTTTTGTGTTGGATGGGAGGCTTAGAGCCTGTTCCACTTGCCTGCGTGTGGCAATCCAGTTTTCCCGACACCATCCATTTGTCCGAGGGACCCTTCTTATTGTGCGGCATTATGAAAACGCAGGTGACCATCAATATGTGGGTTTAGTTCTAGACTTTCAATTCCATTCCACTGATTTGTGCTCCTCAAGCGACATCGGGTTGGGCAAATCTGCTGTGCAGGCCTTCTTAAAAATATATGATTGGAGCTTAAATTCTGAGCACCCCGGTTTGCAAAAGGCTGTGGATGGCAGCGACAGCCCGAAATCCATTTGCAGGGTCCCCAAATAGATTATGCTGCCATTGGCTTCGTTCTGATCACGAACCAAGGTCAAAGATAATCTTGCCCTCAGGCAGAATGCCTGATCCGTTGGATTGCCTCCCCCCTCTCCAGCCTGCCCAGGGAGAGGCAGTCTCTTAGGGACTTGCTTACTGTGTCCTTGATGGAGGTCACTGTGCTGGGGACAGAAGTGTCCGATAGTCCTGAGTCATGCCCTGTTTGCCCTGGTAGCCTTGGATCTGAAAGGCCCTGGGCCAATCTTGGAAGCCCTTCTACCTAATCGTGGTCCTGGCCCTGTTCCTGTGATCCCAACTCTCCTTGTAATGTCTTGACCTGCCACCAGTCAGGCTTTTGTGGCAGTGTCCTCTGCCGCCCAGGCCCTTTTGAAAGCTTGTTATCTCCTGGAACCCTTGGGCACCGTCTTAACCTCATCCGGATGACAAGTGTCTGTGCTCCTGTATTAGCTTCGTCTCTCATGAGACTTCATACATGTTCTCCAAGTATATTTGAGCTGGTCTCTTTTGTACCCCAAAACAAGTGTATTGAAAACTACAAGCGTATTGAAAACTAAGGATGCCACTTTGAGGCTAATCAAGCCACAGTTTTAATCACCTCCTAGGCATGTGTAAGTTGGACAGGGAATAAGGAAGGCCACAGAGGAATTGACATATTTGAAGTACAGTGAACCCTCGTTTATCGCGGTTCATCGGTTCTAGACCCTACCGTGATAAATGAAATTCCGCGAAGTAGGATTCCTTATTTGTAAATCAAGTATTTTCGTAGTTAGAGCATAGAGGACATGAAAAAACACCCTTTAGTCACCATTACACTCGTATTACCCAATTTATTAAACGAAAAAGGGAAAATACAGTAAAACATTTTGGACATTACAATTATCATTTATTATTTATTATATTATGAAGTACAACGGATGGAGCGAACGGAAGACTCATTCAAGTCGAAATGGCGTGCAACCTCCACGATTTTCTTGCCATCTTTGATCATATCCAAAAGTTTTACCTTTTCCTGGATGGTGAGCATCTTCCTCTGGCGCTTATTTTTATTGTCAGAAGGCTTAGAAGAAGCAGCTCGTTTAGGAGCCATCATAGGGCTTAGATAAAATTTCTTAAAAATCGCAAACAATTACAGTACACTGTACAAAAGCAAAAATGCATCTGATACGTAGCTCCGATACGTAGCGATGCAGACAGAAGGGTGTACAGTATGAGCCAATCAGTGGCAGTCATGACAGAGCATGCGCGGTTACGCAAAAACCGCGATAGAGTGAAGCCGCGGAAGTCGAAGCGCGAAGTGGCGAGGGTTCACTGTACGGTGCCGGTAAGGAAGATGGAAAGCACCATGGACTAGCAGAAGAACAAACAAATGTAGCTTGAAAGAAGTGCAGCCGGAAGTCTTAGCCGTGGCAAGACTCCCCTCGTGTGCTTTGGACAGGAGAGATGGAAAAGGACGTCATGCCTGGTAGAGCGGAGGGCCGGTGGCAACGAGGAAGACCACCAAGGAGATGGATTGCCAGTGGCGGCAACAGTGGGCTCAAACGTTGCGAGGACGATGCAGGACGGGGCAGGGCTGTGGATGAGTTTGTTCTGACAGCCCCATGGGACTTTCCTTAATCGTGGATGGGGCTGCTAGTGGCCAGCACCAACTTGCGTGCGTCCATTGTTGGACCTGCTTTGATGGCTGGAGTTGTGTATTACGTTTTAAAATCAGGAAATATGTGTCTTCTTATTTTGTCCTCTTTCACCATTGCCGGAGCGATTCTGTAGGAAGATGAGAATTGGTTTTTCTTCTTATTTCTGTAAAGAAGGCAGGGGGACACTTGCCTGGGATTGTGTTGAACCCATAGATTGCCTGGGGCATTATCACTGTCTTGACAAAATACACTGTCTTCCAAGCTATGACCACAGCCGAGCCTGCCGTGTGTTGAAGTCTTCGATTTCTTCCAGCAGTGTTTTACAGTTTCCATTGTAAAGGTCCACGCTCCTGGCTAGATTTATTCCTGGGTATGTCACTGTCAGATATAAATGGGCTCAGTCCCATAATTGCCCTTTCAGAGTTCTCATTCCTGGTGCGTACAAACCCAACTGATGTTTGCTCGCAGAATTCCTCTGTTAGCTCTAGCAGTTCTCACGAAGTAGGCTGTAATCTTTATTGGGGGTGGGGGGTGGGGGCAGGGAAGATGACCAGATCCTTCTCCTCGGGGACAAGTTTGGGGAGCCCCACGAGGGCTTGATCCAAGCTGAAATATGCCAGCCATGCATCCTTGGGAAAGCACATTCTCCTTTGAAGCTTCAGTCCGCCCTCTCTGACGCAGGGGTAGTAATACTCTCGCATGCACAGGGTTGTTGGAGGATGGATGTCATGAACCTGCGGAGAGCACAATGCGCTACCTCTGATTGAAGGGCCCCCTACTTACCCCTTCAGTCCTCATTACCATTTCCTTTTATTCAGCCGTGTGTATGTGGTTGTTGAATGGCAGCCTCCCACCAGAAAGCTAATTCCCGGGGCAGGAGCCCTGTCTTCTAGGCTCTGCTCAGCACCACCTCCCTCTGGCATGGAGCTTACTCCTACAGTCACCAGTGGTGATTGACAGCTCACTGACACTCCGGGACAATTGGAGGTGCTGGGAACACAGTGGGAACCAGAGCTGGTCTCGGGCATAAAGAGGAGTTTCGATATTGGGAGGTGTGACTGAAGGGGAGGACTGGAGATGGGGCGGCCAGAGAGAGGAACATTTAAACTGAATGATAAGAGGGAGACAGTTACTCCCAGAGCTGGGCAGGGCACTCCAGACAGAGAACGGCCTTTGGTCAGAGAGGTTACTGGGGCCTTGGTGGTGGCCATGGTGAGGGTTTTGACTCATACCCGGAATTGGGGTGCAGCTGGGGAAGAACTGAGGAGGGGCCCTCTGGCTGCATGTGGGGAACAGGTGTTGGAACAGAGACCGGGGAGGAGGCTGCTGTGATGGTTCAGACCACAACAGATTAGAAGCCGGTCAGATTCGGGTGGTTGAGCAGCAGGGTTTGGTGAAAGATTAGAAATGCAGGTGAGGCAAATTAAGGAATTGCGGAAGATGCCTAGGGTTTGGATTAAGCTACTAAGTGAACTATGTGCACTGAGCATTTGTTGTACGAGAGAATGAATGGGGTTTCTGTTCTTCTTTAATTTAAACAAGAATATTTGTTTAAGTTTTAAAAGTGGGCATGCTTGGGATGGGGCTGTGGGATGCTGTTGGAAGTGCTTTCCTCTGTTGATTCAATTCTCCTCCAAGAAGACTAGATCAGGTCATTTATTTGTCATCGGCGCATGGGCCCACCAGGTGCCTGAGGCACAGAGAGGTTGGGGACCTAGAGGTGAGGCGAGGGTAGATGAGTGGATGGAAGCATAGAAAGATGGGGGGGAGGGGGATGAGAATCAATGGGTTGATGAATAAGTCTCCTCTAATGGGACCTGTCCCTGCGCCTTAAGAGCTCCGATGGCACAGTGGGTTATGTCCTGGGCTGCTAACTGGGATGTCAGCAGTTCAAAACCACCAGCCACTCCACAGGGGAAAGATGAGGCTTTCTACTCCAGAAAACAGTGTCTTGGAAACCCACGGGGGCAGTTGTACCCTGCCCTGTAGGGTTACTGTGAGTTAGAATGGACTCAGTGGCAGTGTGTGTGTTTGTAGTCCCTGTGCCCCAGCTGTGTTTCCTCCTCATGCCTTTCCCCCACCCCTTCCAGCACCACCCCCCACTCGGGCCGGAGCTCCCCCAGCAGCTCCCCCTCCCTCCGAAAGCGGCTGCAACTCCTGCCCCCAAGCCGGCCCCCACCTGAGCCCGAACCAGGCACCATGGTGGAGAAAGGGTCCGACAGCTCCTCGGAGAAGGGTGGGGTACCTGGGACCCCCAGCACCCAGAGCATGGGCAGCCGGAACTTCATTCGCAATAGCAAGGTCAGTGTGAGTCCCTGGGATGGGGGGGAAGAGGGGACACCCGGGGGCCCCTGTCTGACTCCTTTCCTTTCTCTTGCAGAAGATGCAGAGCTGGTACAGTGTAAGTGACCCAGCGGGGGTCCTGTGGGGGATGCTGGGTGCTAGGTTAGGAGCCCCGGGCGGCAGTGGCAGGGGTGCCAGGGTGCAGATATCAAGGCCAGGTCCCCTGCCGTCTGGACCTGCTCGGTGGTCTCCAGTGGTTTGCCCCACCTCCTAGGGCCTCATTCCTCCTCCTCAAGAGCCAGCCCAGGCCCAGGCTGAAGGGACCCTGCTGCCCAGGCCCAGGCCCAGGCGCCAGTGTCTAGAGGACTGGCCCAGGGCGGCTCTCCCTATGGGTACTGTTGTTGCCCAGGGGCAGTGGACACCAGAGGGGTGCCAGTCAGGGGCTGAGGAGACTGGAGGGTGCTAGGACCTTTGTGGGGTGGGCGGGGAAGCATGGGGCCTAAGCCCCTGCCCAGGTCCTCACCTCCCAGACACCCCCAGATGCTGAGCCCCACATACAAACAGCGGAACGAAGACTTCCGGAAACTGTTCAGCAAGCTTCCAGAAGCGGAGCGCCTCATCGTGGGTGAGCCCCCCAGCCCCGAGCGCCCCGCCCCCCCACCTCTGTCCCCAGGCATAGCCTGTGACTCAGGTGTCTGTCTGTCTCTCCCGTGGCCCCTCTCAGATTACTCCTGTGCGCTGCAGCGGGAGATCCTCCTGCAGGGCCGCCTCTATCTCTCGGAGAACTGGATCTGCTTCTACAGTAACATCTTCCGCTGGGAGACCACGGTGAGCGGGGAGCCGGGGCCCGACGGAGGCCCGTGGTGGGCAGGGCCCCGGCCGCCCTGACCCGGCTCTCGTCCGCAGATTTCCATCCAGCTGAAGGAGGTGACCTGCCTGAAGAAGGAGAAGACTGCCAAGCTGATCCCCAACGCCATCCAGATCTGCACCGAGAGTGAGAAGGTGAGCCGGGAGCCCGCACAGCCACCGCCTGGGGGCTCCTGTCTCCTTTTTGCAAGAAAGGTGGGGCTTTGTACTCCCCCCTCAGTCTGTCCTCCCCTGAAGACTCTCCATTCTGCCTCGTGGCCATGTGGTGTCTGCCTCCCACCGGCAGCCGGCACAGGAAGGAGGAAGGAAGCAGGGGAGGACTTGACATCCCACTTCCTTTTCGGTTGTGTTGGCCCAAGGTGGGTCGCTTGACCCCTTTGAGTGGCCAAGGAGGCTGGGGACGTGTTCCAGGCTTACCCCATTCCAGCTCTGGGCCGCCCCTGGCTGGAGATACCTCTCTCTCCCTCCCACCTGGATGGGAAGTTTCCCCGAGACAGCACCGTGGTGACCCAGCTTGGCACTGGGCCGGGCCCAGGGAACATCTTGTGGTGGGAATGCATAGATACGTCAGGGTAGCGTGCGTGTGAGGATGACCTTCCGCTGTCCTCTGCTCCCACACCCCACCGCACCCCTCTTCCCTGCAGCATTTCTTCACCTCCTTTGGGGCCCGAGACCGCTGCTTCCTCCTCATCTTCCGCCTCTGGCAGAACGCGCTGCTCGAAAAGGTGGGCTTGGGCGTGGCGAGGGTGGGTGGGAGGGGGCAGGATTCAGGCAGCTGGAGACGGTCTGACGCTTCTCTGTGGGCACTGCCCCCCCATCTACAACCCTGCCAGGGGGCAGCCGAGGGCCCCAGCGCCAGACCCTGCCCACAAGAGACGCATCTGCTCCCTGGGGCTGACCAGAGCGGCCTGGGAAAGAGAAGGCTCTTTTCACAAACGTGGTGGAGGCGGAGTGGCTTACACTGGGCTGCTAACTGCAAGGCCAGCAGTTTGAAGCCACCAGCCGCTCCATGTGAGAGAGACGAGGCTTTCTACTCCTGTTGATAGCGACTGCCTCCAGCACCCACGGGCCCTTCTGGCCTGTCCCATAGGGGCGCTGTGAGTGGGAAGCGACTGTAGTGCCGGTGCAGTTGGTTTTTGCTGTTGGCATCAGTAAGACGGGACCGAGGATTTGGCTGTGATGGAAATGTGCTTGATCTGTGCCACGCACCGTGTTAGCCACGTGGCCTCCTGAGCACTTGACGTGTGGCGGGTGCCACTGAGGGCAGTGGTCTCTTCCATTGGATCGTCATTTGAAATGACCGCCTGCCACGGGTCTGTCTTGGTCTCCAGTCATGTGACTCTTCCTCCCAGTAACGGCGAGATAGTCCCGTGTGTGAGCGGGTGCCATTCTATCTATAATTGTAATGGCATCTAGACCGGATGGCACAGGGCCAGGCAGTGTTTGGTTGTGTTGGGCAGAACTCAGGCACCTAAAACCAACAGCATGTAGCCTCTCCTGGGCTGTCAAGGACCCCCCTTCAGTCTTCAGAAAGATGGCAGGCCCCCGGGTCCTTGGCTTTCAGTGGGTTCTGTCTGTGGTGATGTTCACTGGATTAGAAATTGCGGTGTCCGGACGTGCAGACACGCATTGCCGGAGCCATCCTGAGCACCGACAACATTCGAACCAGAAACACTACCACCAAGGCGATCTCGACTCCTCTAGACCCGATGGGAGTCTCTGAGACTATGTACAGGGGTAGGTCTACAGTGCTGTGTAGCAGCTGGTGAGTTTGAACCACTGGCCTGGCAACTAACAGCCCCGTGCTTAGCCCACAGGGCGCACCACCAGGGCACCTGAAGGTCAGCCTTCATCCGCTTCACTGACCTTCGGAAAACTCCCTGGTAGGCTCATGAAAGATTCCGGAGGAGACAGGCACATCATCTCTTGCATTCAATCTTAAGTAATACTTAATAAGTACTTAAGAAAATACTTTTCACCTCTTAGAGACACCCCGCCCCCCTGCCCCCAGGAGTCCTTGGGCCTTGCTCATTCAGTGGTCACATTCAGTGGTTACAGTGGCCTGGCCGAGGGTATTTATCTGCTGTTAGCGATGAGACACACAGGGATAAACTCAACTGTGGTCTTGGGCCAGACCATGGGGGTGCACCCCATGCATCCAGGACTCCACTCCCTCACTGCCTCTCATGCAACAGGGGGGGCTGGAGCTGGGCATCCTGACGGGCATGGCAGTCCACTCTGGTCAAGGACCCAGGCGCTTGACCATTCTTCACACCGACACCCTTTGCATGTCGGGGTGCCTGCAGCCTCAGCGCTCCCAAGACAGCTGCTTCAGCTCCAGGCCTGGGCTCAAGGAAGTACTTCCCTTTCTGTTGCCTTTGGGAGATCCAGCTCCAGGGACCCCTCCGTTAGAGAGGAAGCTGAGTCTCTGGCCAGGGGAGGATGCACTGGCAGCAAGATGGTTGGCAGCAGGCAGTTGTGCCTGCTCCCCTTGGGGGGGGAGGTGGGCTGCTGGCAGGAGGAGGTTGCTGCAGGGAGGGTGGGTGGCCTACTGTGGGGTAGCAGCTCCCACCTTGGGTTGGTGGCACTGGTCCCCACTTGGGACAGCTCCAGCTGTGGCCGCCCTTGGGGGCAAGCCTCCTGGAGGACCCCATTCCGGAGCCAAGAGAAGGACAGTGCAGAGCCCAGGTCTCAGGAGATTTGGAAGCATAGGCCCCAGAGCCCGGCCGGCCAGGATTCGCTGAGCAGGGGTGGGCCATCCATGGCACTTAGACCTGGTGTCCCCCTCACCCCTACCCGCCCCCCGCCCCCGTCCATCAGAGCACCTGGGCTGGAAGTAGCAGCGGCACTCAGAGATGCCTGCTCAGTGGGGTGGGACAGCCCCCTGCAGTCACGTGGCCTAGTGTGTGTTGTGGCTGTCTCCTTTTTAGATGGTGACAGTACCAGCACCCACGTTACAAAGCCGTTGGGAGGCTCAGTGAGTTCACACTCGGTGTGTGTTGCCCTGTTGTGACGGCTGTGGCGGTCCATTGCTGCCGTCGCTGTGGCGGCACTGTCTCGGGGCTACTTTGGCCGGGGGTGGAGGAAACTTCCAGAAGACACCTCAGGGAAATAAGGAGGGGCAGGAGGCATGGGGAGGAGCACTGGTTCTGGCGTCTGAGTTGGGCCGGAAGCCCAGGTGGCCACTGGTCACGTGGCTCCTGCCGGGCCTCTGGTTTGCTCTGTAACAACTGGGCAGGTTAACTTGGGGGGACTCTGAAGAGCAGAGCTGGGCGACCTGCCTGCTGGAGGCTGTTGGCAAGGACTGGTCCAGAGGAGACTGGCTGCCCCCTTGTGGAAACCAGAGGAACTGCTGAGGCTGAGGGCTGGTGTCTGCAAGGGTGGGCAGGGGTCTGGCCCCAAGGAGGTGGAGGCCAACCTGCCGTCTGCCTGCCCAGACGCTGAGTCCCCGCGAGCTCTGGCACCTGGTGCATCAGTGCTACGGCTCCGAGCTGGGCCTCACCAGCGAGGACGAGGACTATGTCTGCCCCCTGCAGCTGAACGGGCTGGGGTGAGTCAGAGGTGGGGGCAGTTCCTGGGGCTGGGGAGAGCAGGATGGGCTGTGTGCCAGGTTCCTGGCATTTGGGGTGGCCTGAGGTGGTGATCGAAGGTCCGGTGGCAAAGGAGGAGGGCGTGGGGGGGCTGGAGGCCACTCGAGTAGCAGCCCCGCTCTCTCCTCCCCCACAGGAGCCCCAAGGAGGTGGGAGACGTCATTGCCTTGAGTGACATTACCCCTTCAGGGGCAGCCGACCACAGTCAGGAGCCCAGCCCGGTGGGGCCTCGCCGAGGCCACGTCACCCCCAGTCTTTCCCGAGCCAGCAGTGATGCGGACCATGGGGTAAGCCGAGGGAGCGGACAGAGGGGCAGACTGGGGGGCAGGTAGAAGGAGGTGGACAGAGAGGATAGAAGGTCGGAGGGTTGGGCGGAGATGGGTGATGACAATAGGGGCTACCAGGGATCCTGAGAGATCCGGACAAGGACAGATAGATGGAGAGGGTGAGGGAGAGAGGGGGAGATGGGGCACCGGACAGACGGGCAGGGCGGGAGAGAGAGTCTAGGGCTCCCGGGACCCACCCCAGCCTCAGTTTCCTGCCTAAGCTTTCCATGCCCTCTTGCATCTTGTGCTCTTAGTGTGGCCCATGGAGGCCCTGGGGGTGGGGGTTGGGGGGATAGGGCATGGCTGGACGAAACCCTTCCCTGCAGGCAGAGGAGGAGAAGGAGGAGCAGACAGACAGACAGCTCGACGCCTCTTCCAACCAGACAGTGACCCCAGTGGCCGAGCCCCTGAGCACAGAGCCTACCCCGCCGGATGGGCCCACCTCCTTGGGACCCTTGGACCTGCTGCCCAGCGAGGAGCCCTTGACCGACACGAGTAACTCCTCCTCCTCCACGGGGGAGGAAGGTGAGGCCCAGGGGCCCCGGACCACTGGTTTATGTGTGTGTGGGGTGGGGATGGGGGGGTGTACTTGGGTGGAGTTAGGGAGACGAGGGTGAGAGCACCCAGGGGTAGGCAGGCATGGCCTGGTCCGGGCACTTAGCCAGTGCTGTTTTAACTGCCCATCTCTGGGCTCTGCTCCACAGACAGCAGGGCAGGGTGGGCAGAGAGTGCCACCCCACCCCCACCCTGCCAGTGCCCAAACCCTGCCCTTGTGGTGAACTGGGGCAAATTATCTCCCTTCGCTGACACCCATTTTCCCTCATCTAAGTAGTGGGCTGGAGAACAGCACCTCCCCGTCTGCTGGGGTTGCTGCTGGTTACACGAATTGGCACACGTGAAATGGTCCAGGCAGTGCATTGCCCACTGTACTCTCCGTATTCTTTCCATTGCCTCCGTGCCGGCTGCGTTCTCCAGCAGCTGCATCTCTCCAGGGTGTAGGGGTGGGGGGCAGAGATAGTCCCCCTCCTGCCACAGACCTGCCTCTGGGAGGGAGAAAGCATCTTTTTCCCAGTGGCTGCACCCAAAGCTCTAAGGTTGGCTCTGATAGGTCCAATGTGGAGAAGAGTCTGCCCCCGAACCAATCACAGTCGCTGATTGGCCTGATCTGGCCGGGAGCACACGCCCCCTCTTCTAATCCCTTGAATTACAGTAGGCTAGAGCCAGGGGTGGGCTCTTCCCTGAAGAGTCAGGGGGCTCTGATTGGTTTGGCTGTGCCCCACCTCCACCCCCCGCGGCCACCCTAAAAGAATCCCTGTGGGAGAGGTGTAGGACCATGCTCCCTGGCACTGCCCATCCTGGTTCAGGAAGATGGGTCTGCCCTCCGGTCCGTGCCACGCCCGTGGCCGAGGGTGAACCGCAGGAGGGCCGACAGCCTCTGTGTCCCGCCAGCTGACCTGGCCGCCCTGCTTCCTGACCTCTCGGGCCGGCTCCTCATCAATGCCGTCTTCCACGTGGGCGCCGAGCGGCTCCAGCAGATGCTGTTCAGCGACTCGCCCTTCCTGCAGGGCTTCTTGCAGCAGTGCAAGTTCACAGGTCGGCGGGGCTCTGGGATGAGGGGTGTGGAGGTGCTCGGGTGGGGGCGGGGCGGGGGCAGGGGGTCTGAGACCAGAAGTGGCCCTGCCTCTTCCTAGCTGGGTGATCCTAGGCAGGTTTCCGAGCCACCCAGTTCTTCCATTTCCTCCTCTGTAGAACGTGGGGGTGTGAAACCAGTACCAGCCTCGTAGGCTTCTCATGGGAACTAAATGAGCGAATGCTGGCAGGCAAAGGGCCTTCGCCATAGCACGGTGACAGACTCCTGATTGACACTCATAGTGACCCTCAGCAGGGCTGCCATGCGGCCAGGGAGCAGACAGCCTGGTCTTTCTCCCATGGGGCGGTTGGTAGGTTGGAACTGCCAACCTTGTGGTTAGTAGCCCACTGGTTATACCATTACCCCAAACCAGACTCACTCCCTGCCATCGAGTCAATTATAACTCAGCGACCCAAGGGACAGCGTAGATTCCCCGCGGTGGGCGTCCCAGGCTGTAAATCTTTACAGGAGTAGAAAGCCTCATCTTTCTTCCACAGATCAGCTGGCAGTTTCAAACCACTGACCTTTTAGTTCACAGCCAGACACATCACTCAGTATGCCACCAGGACTCCGTGGTGACACACTAGGTGCCTACTAAGCGTCAGTTAAAACTGACTTCCTGAGGCCCCCGTGGGGCTGGGAGAACCAGAGCAGCCCGACCTCTACACTTACACGCTAGTGGGGGTGACAGGAGATGCAGGTGGTACAGCACAACACAGGGGTACCATCTGGCCCAGGCGTGCTGTCGGGGACTGTGAGTGCCGGCGGGGCCATAAACAGGGGTTAACCCAGAAGGGGGAGGTGTGGCCCCTGCCAAGGCCCGAGAGCAGCCCTTGAGGCTCGGTCTGTCGAGGGTAGCAGCAGCACCCAGGAGCCTGAAGCTGCTGTTGCGGGACATGCCGTGGAGCTCCGGTGACCCAGGAAGTGGCTCGTGGGCAGGAGGCTAGTGTATTAGTCTAGGTACTTTAGAGAAACAAATCCACAGCAACTCATGTATAAGAGGTTTATAT
>NW_022104553.1:32923689-32932285 GCF_000313985.2 Echinops telfairi
ACCCAACACCAGTCCACAAAGTCCTCCACCTCACAAAACAGAGGCAATGATGCCGACTGCAGGAGGAAAGCTGAGTCAGTGAATGAATAAGCATCTCAGCACTAGCAGGGGTCTCCACACGGCTGCTCTAGCACCCAGGGCTGCATCAGTGTAGGTCCTTGTGACTTCTCCTTGGGGATGTCTTGCAGGAAGTCAATCTTGCCAGCTGAAGTAGGGAACTGCTAAGGCAGC
This sequence comes from Echinops telfairi, assembly GCF_000313985.2. Taxonomy (NCBI): domain Eukaryota; kingdom Metazoa; phylum Chordata; class Mammalia; order Afrosoricida; family Tenrecidae; genus Echinops; species Echinops telfairi. The sequence goes on from NW_022104553.1 coordinate 32,923,921, forward strand.
TGCACCCTGGTGCGACCATCACAAAGCAAGAGACCCGAGAACTAGAAAGGCGAGGCTCACCAGCCATTTATCCCTCCGCCTTTCAATTAGCCCCACATGTGATTATCGGCCAGCTTGGCACACTTAACTAACTCAGCTAGTCAGGTGGTGGTTTTCCTGTGCAGGTGAAAATGAACCGCTTAGAACTGCCCAAGGAACCAGTAAGACCTTGCCTTGGCTCAGGGGGACTCAAGACCTTCAAAACTGTGCTTACATCCTAGAGGGGCTGATCCGTTAGACTAGGGGCCTTGAGCTCAGTCCTAGGAGATAGGGGACCCACAGAATATTCTCGGCAGGGAAGATGTTCCTGAGCAGAGAGGAGATGGAGGCCAGCAGTCTCTGGGCAACAAGGACCAAGCATGCTGCCCCGGGGCTGAATGGTGGGGGCAAGAGAGAGGCAGGGTGAGCGTGAGGCTGGCAGGGGACCCAGGGATGGTGGGCCAACTGTCAGCAGAGGACCCAGAGTGGGCCCATAGGTGTGAGGGATCCAGGGGACATTGCTAGGCATAGGGGCAGGGGGAGCCAGGAATCCCCAGCTCAGGGCACCAAGTGGGAGGGGCCAGACAGGTGGTAATGACAGAGTGGGCGGGGCAGCCTTGGGGTTAGGCCTAGAGAGCTGGACCCTCCATACAGTCTCTGAGAGCCTGTGGCCACAGACCTGACGTGTGGTTTCCCCTCCTCACTTCCCACGCTCCCCCAGATGTGACCTTGAGTCCCTGGAGTGGGGACAGCAAGAGCCATCAGCGACGAGTGCTGACTTACACCATTCCCATCAGCAACCCACTGGGCCCCAAGAGCGCCTCTGTGGTGGAGACACAGGTGGGCTGGCTGGGGGCTGATGGGGTGGGGGGTGGGGGGGGCAGCAGGGAAGGCAGGCTGAGCTCTGACCCGCCCCCCCCTCTGGTCTTGTCCCTTCAGACGCTGTTCCGGCGTGGCCCGCAGGCAGGCGGCTGTGTGGTGGACTCAGAGGTGCTGACCCAGGGCATCCCGTACCAGGACTACTTCTACACTGCCCACCGCTACTGCATCCTGGGCCTGACCCGGAACAAGGCCCGCCTCCGGTGAGCAGCAGCCGGCCCCGCCTGGCCCAGGTCACCTCACAACTGCAGGCAGGAGTACAGGCTTGAGGGGGAAGGAAGGTCCTGGAGACCCCAGAACTCTGAGTCGAAGAGGGTGTCAAAGAGGATGTGAGTGGCTGTGTTGGCAGACCGTCCCATGGTGCCTGGCGCTGCCCACCACATACCCCACTCCCCGTGGCTGTGGCCCCTTCAGGAAGCTCATGCACTAGTGCAGAGGATCACATACACACGCATGCGCACACACATACGCACACATGCATGCACACGCATGAGGACTCTAATCAGCCTCATGTTGGCTAGAGTGTGTGAGGGTGGATTCTGTTCCAGATCACCAGGTTGGGGAAGGTCCTCTGAGAAGGGCATATCTCACTCAGAGCTTCCCGGTGGAACAGCCTGCACGGGGGCCCTGAGGCAGGATCACCCACAGGAAGCTGAGCAGCAGTGGAGCAAGTAAGGGGAGGCAGAGGTGAGGTCAGGGAGGCAGCAGGGCCTCGGAAGAACTCAGGCTTTTACCTGGAGTGAGGGACCCTGGAGCCCTGGTGGCAGAAAGACTATGCAGTAGGCTGCGAAGAGCAGGGTCACCAATTCAAAACCACCAGTTGTCCACAGAAGAGGGGACTTTCGAATCCCCTAAGAGTTAGTCTCCAGAAACTCAAATGGGCAGTTCTACCCTGTCAGAGGAAACCGGCCTCTAACAACTGAAGGGTCAATAGTAGGCGCAATTGTACGGTAAGATATAAAGATCATAGTAAAGTCATAGAAGATAGGAGAGATGGGAGAGAAAATGAAACAAAAGGAGTCAGACACATTTTATGGTAGCAGGCTCAGCTCAGCCCCTCTTGGTGGTCCACGTGGAAGTGGGAGAGGAGAGAGCGCGTCTTTACTATCTTGGGATATTTATAGGTAGCCACAAGACATGCATACTCAGTAGTTACATCCGTCACAAGGTGGGTGGTAACTCCAGTAAGGTCCCTGAGCTCACAGGTGAGGAAACCTAACACCTGCACTGGGGGAAGCTACGAGGGGGCTGAGTGACAGTGACACGGTGGGAGGAGATAGCAGCAGGGTGCCTGCTTCTGTAGGGAGATAAAACCAACCACGTGCTCCCTTTAAGGCAGCAGAGCTGTTAGGGGAGAATCTGTGGGAATGCTATTTACAGCAGGATCATGTGCTTGGACTTTATCTCTAACTTCCCAAAGCGGTGGCTCTCCGACTGGCGTTCCACATTCCCTCTGTTTTAAGTTAGGGAATAGAGTCCTCTCGTCATATGTCCCTCGGGGTTGGTTCCCACACCGCCCTCTCCCTCAGGGGTGCTGGGAGTCTGAAGGGGCCTAGAGGCTGTGCGTTTGCTTTGGGGTTGAGGCCCCGCCAGTAGGGTGGGGGAGGGGGCTGATGGTGCCCCGCCAGGCCCACAGTCAAGTCAGCCCTGGGCAGTGAACATGCCCAGACTGCCATCGAGGCCATTCTGTTGCATAGCAACCTCCTCTACCCCGAGGGAAGAATAGAGCCTCGTACCATTTCCGAGACAGAACACCTGTATTGAGCAGCGCTGCCTCTTTCTCCTGGGGAGCCGTTGGTATGTTCTGAGCTGTTGGTCTTGCAGTTAGCAACCCACCGCTTAGCCTAGTGCACCCCCAGGGCTCAGACCACTGCCATGGAGCAATGCCACACCCAGTAACCCTGCAGGACAGGAGAGAGTTGCCCCTGTGGGTTTTCCTGACTGTCACCTTTCACCAGGAGAGTAGAAGCAAGCCCCGTTGCAGTCTGACTCCCAATCACTCTCGGACCAGGACTCCTTGTTCTACGTAGTGAGCCCAGACCAAGCTCCCGCCATGGGAGCCCAGGGCAGAGGAAGACTTCCCCAGTGAGCAGCTGAGACTCGACCCTACAGGGCGAAAGCTGCGTCTTTCCTCCGAGTCTGCGTGGTGAAGCCCTTGGAAAGGCTTGGTTTAGATTCCCGGCAAGGGCCAGTAAGAGTTAGCAGCTGGATTAGCAGTTTTTAATAAGACGCTTCCATACCAAGGGGCAGTACCAATTCCTACCTTGAAGGCTGCTTGGGGCGGAGTCTGGTTAATGACCCTGTCTAGTCAGTCCCTCTTGCTCAATCCCAGACTCCTTTGTGGTTAGGACCTATTTGGATCTGCCTCAAACCCCAGAACAGAGGGTCCTGACCTGACTCCCTCTTCCTGTGGAGGGGGGGGGGGGGCAGACTGTGGGGCTGGGTGGGGAGGTGGGGAGAGACCTGGCACTCAGGAGGGAGGAGGGCAGAGTGGAGGTGAGACGATGGAGTTCTGCACCCATCTCCTGGGCAGAGTCAGCGAGGTGTGACGTCAGGTTGAGGGTGGGCTGAGAATGAGAGGGGGCTCAAGCCCCCGGTGGGATGCAGTGAGCCTGGACGGAGGTGAGGAGCAGGTGTGGGGGAGACGGGCACTCCGTCTGCTGTGTGGGTGCTGAGTGCGCTCTCGGACATCACATAGCCTAGCAGGGCCTTGCCCCCAAGCTTCAGCTCCCAGGTGAACTCTAAAACCAAACCTGGTTCCAACCCAGGGACCCCCACGGGTTTCTGAGACTGCCCATCTTTACGGGAGCAAACAGCCGCCTCTTCCTCCTGCCCAGTGGCTGGTGGTTTCAAACTGCCGACCTTGTGGTTAGCAGCCCAATGTGTAACCACGACGCCACCAAGGCCCCTTTGAACACCTCACACTGGAAGGTGTGCGTTCTTGGAGGGGTGGGGGGCAGAAGGGGCGGAAAGCTGCACTGGCTGCTTTCCGGGTGAGTGGGGTGGGGCGTGGACTTCACAGGAAAAACCTTGGCCGATGAAGGGCAAGACCGACCGTGCCTTCGGAGGAGAGCGGCATGGGACCCTGGCCTTCGCTTGCCCCCTCCTGCCCAGGGTGTCCTCCGAGATCCGCTACCGGAAGCAGCCCTGGAGCCTGGTGAAGTCGCTCATAGAGAAGAACTCGTGGAGCGGCATTGAGGACTATTTCCACCACCTGGGTAGGAGGCGGGGCCGTTCTGAGCGGGACCGCGGTGGCCTGTCCACGCGCAGACACGGAGCCTCCTCTTCCGGTTGCAGAGCGCGAGCTGGCCCAGGCCGAGAAGCTGTCCCTGGAGGATGGCGGCAAGGATGCCCGGGGCCTCCTGTCGGGCCTGCGGAGGCGGAAGCGGCCCCTGAGCTGGCGGGGCCATGGCGACGGCCCCCAGCATGCAGACCCGGACCCCTGCGCCCGGCCTGGCCTGCACGCCTCGGGTGCGCGTTCTCGGGGTTCGCTCAGGGCCCGCAGGGGCGCCGGGGGCGGGCGTCCGCAGCGGGGTGCCCGTCTGACCCCAGTTACTCTCCCACAGGCTCCCTCAGCTCCCGCTTCTCAGAGCCATCCATGGACCAGGGTCCCGGGGCGGGTGTCCCCGGCGCCCTGGTCCTCATCAGCATAGTGTGAGTACCAGGCGGCCGGATGGCCTGGGCTGGGGGCACCACCTTAGGACCCTGGGCCCCTCAGAGTGAGGATTCCGTGCGAGGGCATTTGGGGTGTGCCCGGAGCACTCCTGGGGGCGGGCTCAGTTTAGCACCTTTTCCTGGGGGAGAGTGGGGGCAGGGAGGGCTCCTGGGAGAGGGGTGGAAAGTCTGGCAGTGGCATTTCTCTCACGGTTTTTCTGTCCAACTGCTAAGCGCGGTGATACTGAGGCGACAGGTGGGGGGACAGCGGAGCGCCTCAGAGCAGAGCTGCGATGGGCAGCCCAGGCCACCCCCTGGGCTGTGGGAGGCAGAGGTGGGGCGGGGAGGGCTCCGAGCAGCAGCCCCGAGAACGGCACCAACAGAAAGGCCAGGAGGGAGCGCCAAGGCTGGGAGCCGAGGTCCCTGCGCTGTGAGCTAGTCAGGGGCAGATGTGGGTGCCAGATCCGGTGGCCCTAGGTCTTCAGTAGCAACCCCAGGAGAGGCTGGGTGGCACATTCACTTTGGAGCTGGCCGGGATCCAGGACCGGTGGGCGGGGCCCTCGCGGTGGGCGGGGCAGCTCTCACCTCTTTGTCTCCACCTGCACTGCCTTCTCAGGATCTGTGTGAGGTAGGCAACCTGGCCCTCCCACCCTCCTTCACCACCTCCTCTCCCCACCCTGGGCTCTGCCAGCGAGGCAACGTGCCTGGCAGTAGAGGGTGCAGCTTGGGACAGGCAGGCCTGCTGTTTGTGCCATCCGCCCAGCCCTGAGCCAATTCCCAGCATGCTGTGCGGGGCTTTGCTTCCTTTGAGAAAGAGGCCGTCACGAGCTCCCTGCAAGACCTGGTTGAGTGGGTGGTATCGAGAGCAGGGCCCTAACTTGAGGTAGTATTCATAGCCCAGGACTCCTGACCTCTGACCCCCACCCCCAGCCTCATCATCCTCATCGCCCTCAACGTCCTCCTCTTTTACCGCCTCTGGTCCCTGGAGAGGACAGCCCACACCTTTGAATCCTGGCACAGTCTGGCCCTGGCCAAGGGGTAAGTGGGGAACCCTGAGGGGAGGGGGAGAGAAGGGGGGGGCGTCCAGACCCCGCTCAGGCCCTATGTTTGTTCCCCACAGCAAGTTCCCCCAGTCAGCCAGCGAGTGGGCGGAGATCCTGGCCCTGCAGAAGCAGTTCCACAGCGTGGAGGTGCACAGGTGGAGGCGGATCCTGCGGGCGTCTGTGGAACTCCTGGACGAGGTGGGAGGGGACGCCACCCCTGGGGCTAGAAGGGCAGTTGGGGGTGGGGGGGCAGGAGCCTGGGCTCACATCCCAAGAGGCCTCGTTTTCCTCATCGGTAATATAGGAAGGCTGTTCATAGTCCCCACTGGGCGGTGTTGCTGGAAAAATCTGGGGTGGTTCACGTGCAGGGGCAAAAAGTGCCTGGCTTCAGGAAGGGCTCTGTCTAGCCACCCAACTCTCTTCTGGAGTAGAAAGCCTGCCTTTCTCCCAAGAAGGGCTGCTGGGCTCAAACTGCTGGCCTGGCAGTTGGTGGCTTAGCCATTTGCCAGATCTGAGAACTGAAACCGAGGGCAGTTAAAGGACCCTCCCTTGTCACCCAGGGTTTTTGATGTAGACTGCCTAGTCTGCGTCCCTGTGTGCACCGTGGCTCCCCTCTGCTCCCAGGGTAGGTGTCTCGGCAGCGAAGCAGGCTGGGTGGCACTGCACCCGCTGGTGCTCACCCCCGCCCGCGCCCTCCCTTCCAGATGAAGTTCTCGCTGGAGAAGCTGCATCAAGGAATCACCGTGTCAGACCCTCCCTTCGACTCCCAGCCACGGTCCGAGGACAACTTCTCCTGAGGAAGCCCGGCCACCTGGCTGCTCCCCACAAATGGACAGACGGACACAGAGCCTCGGCGGCACTGCTGGCACGGTGTGAGTGCCGGGAGCCTGCGGCCCGCCCCTCGGAGTGGCCCCTCGGGGGACCCCCCCCCCCCCGCAGATGTGGGGGCAACAGAACCAAGATGCACTTTAGACCAGCATGCACACCCAGCTGCATTGCCGGCCCAGCCAGGGGCCCGGCCTGTCCTTTGGCAGGCCCCCCCACTAACTTATTTTGTCTGGCTGGGGCTGCGGTGGGTGCCTCCCGGGGTACACGAGTCCCTGAGCTCTGGATTTAATGTATTATATTTATTTGGGCCGGACAGAGCCCCAATAAAGGATCAGAAATGGCTGTGGCTGTGGGTGTGGACCCCAGGAGCCGTAGGGACCCCCAAGGGCACACGGAACACCCCTACCCCTACCCCTGGCTGTGGTGGAACAGGAGCTGTGCCCACGTCCTGGGGCTGGAGTAATTTAGAAGCCCCCCACATCTTACCCAGGCTGGGCTGGCGGCATCCAGTGTGGTGTCCTGGGTCCAGACTCCAGTGCGAGGTGGCTCGGGTTGCAATCCTCCCTCTGCTATTGCGCTGTCGTAACCTGGAGCTGCTCACTTGGCCTCTCCACGCGTGTGTGTTCTCTTCATACGATGGGCATACGAGCAGCACGTGGCTCCGAGGGTGGTTTTGAAAAAGGAGCCCCGGTGGCACTGTGGGCTTGGCATCTGGCTGCTAACCACAAAGTCGGTGGTTCGAGCCCACCAGCAGCTCTGAGGGAGAAAGATGGAGGCTGTCTGCTCTTAGAAAGACATACAGTCTTTGAAACTGTACAGAGCAGTGTTTCCCAAAGAGGCAGGTATACTGCTCACCCGCCCCCACCTCCCACCCCCAGGCAGGTGCTGGAGGGTCCGCAGCTCAGAACAAAAACCTCACTGCCACCTGGTCCATTCTAACTCAGGGACCAGGCAGGACGGGGGAGCCCTGCCCCTCTCAATGAATAGAAACCCCTTCTTCTGTGGAGCAGTGGTGGTTGCCAGCTGCTTACCATTACGCCATCGGGCTTCGTGAACAACCCAGGGGTTTGCAAAGGCACATACCTACGCTTCCTCCTGGGCGATGGGCTATAGCACACACGTGTTTTTAACCACCAGCGGTGCGGTGCGTTGAGTAATTTTTTAGAGAATGGGTGGGGAGAAATCACCGATACCAGCTAACACCACACGCCTCACCCAAAGGAAACAGTTCCAGCCTTCACAGGAGGGGTGAGTGAATGAAATGTGTGACCAGCATGGCCTGTGAATGATGGGATACATATCCACATGGCGCTTGGCAGAAAAAAGGATTCCCCACCCCTGCCCTATGGAGTACAGTTTTCGTCTGTAACACGGGTCACCATGAGCCCCACACCACACCCCTTCGTCTCCTGCCCCCAAGCACTCTTCTCCATCCTGCCCTTGCAGCAGAGCAGGGCAGGCCGCCAAGGGCACTCCAGGCTGGCAGCATCCATAAAATATGAGATCAGAAGAGGACCCTTTGTCCAGGGCCTGCTGGCTGTTTAGGTGAGCTCCGCATCTGGGAAGAGCTCCCTAAGCATGAAAACCAGTGGACAGCCGCCCTCAAGTGTCCTCCAACTAGACCACCAGAGCTCTCTTCAAAGGGGCCTCTGGGTGGACTTTAATCTCCAGCCTCCTGGTTAGGAGTACATTCATAACGCGCAACATTCAGGGACTACCTAAGCATTGTTGCAAACTAAACCCAACTCACTGCCATTCTGACCTGCAGCCACTCCCACCCACCTAACACCCTCCCCCCAATAGAACTGCCATTGTGAGCTTTCAAATCAAGTCACTTCCCACTCAGTGTGTAACGATACGATCATATGCACTCTCCGCCACCCTCGTGAAAGGAGCCAATGCGTCAACCCATCTCCTTGAGGGTCCTCTTTTTTTTTTTTTTT
>NW_022104553.1:32932392-32935000 GCF_000313985.2 Echinops telfairi
TTTCTCTCCATTTAAACCCCCGACATTAGGTCCTCATTTTTCCCCTCCCTCCCTGCTCCCCCCTCCCGCATGAGCCCTTGATAGTTTATAAATGGGTATTGAGGGTCCTCTTTGCTGACTAAGTATGTCCAGGCAAAACCCCTGCTGTTGTGTATTCATGGGACAACGTACTTATCGAGCACCTACAATGGACCAGACATCATCCGGGGTGCTGAAGCCACAATGGTGTGTCCGACAGTGACCTGACCCTCGAAACAAACTCATTGTCACGGGGTCGATCCTGTCGCACAGGGTCGAACTGCCCTGTGGGTTTTCTTTACGGGAGTAGAAAGCTGCCTCGCCTCTTTCTCCAAGGGTGTTTTTGAACTGCTGACCTTGTAGTTAATAGCCTAACTCAGAGCCACTCTGCCACCATCTTCCAGGGTGAGAGAGACAGGAAAGGGGCAGACATGGAGAATCTGATGTCACGGAGGGAAAAACAAACTAGACAAGTGTAAAAGGAAGTTGGGTAAGGGCTGGGGGAGGCAGTTTAGCCTGAAGGAACATAAGGCAGGCTCACCAAGGGGACACTAGCCACGAACCACCTGGAGGTGAGGGTGTGCGTCTTTGGGACATCCAGGCTGAGAGAAGGAGCAAGGGGTCTGAGGCAGAAACGAACTTGGTACATGATGGTAAGTTTAAAAATCCTGCTATAAAATCCTAGAAACCTTTATTAAACAATGAAGCATGAAGCTACTGTTTCTCAACCTGGCCCCCATCTAGGTCCCTACACTTCTGAGGCCCCTGTTTCCAGCTCTCTGACCCTTCCCTGAAGACGTCCGCGTCCTTCGGTTTACACCGGGCTAAACAGTGACCATGTCCTCACTCACTGTCGAGTCCATACTGACTCAGTGGCCCTGTAGCACTGGGGAGAAGTGCCCGGTGAGTTCCCGAGACCGTCACTCTCTATGGGAGTAGAAAGTCCCGTCTTTCTCCCAAGGAGCGGCTGGTGGTTTCGAACTGCCAACCGTGCAGCTTGCAGCCTAGCACACTTAACCACTGTGCCACCAGGACTCCTAGGTAGGCATCCTGGAGGGACTTGAATGGTGCTTCTTCTCAGTGCTCCTCGAGTCTGGGACACATGGAAGTCTGAAGGGGCAAGATCAGCGCTGTGGGGTTGAAATTTCCCAAGGAAATGCTGGGAGGGCAGCCCTTGCTACTGTCGAAGAATGAGGGGATGCAATGGGTGAGAAAAATCCCTCAACGTAACTGCCTTTTTCTGAATGACACAGCTTTCCCTTAGGACAGTGGTGCTTGACCTGTGGGTCGAGACCCCTTTCACAGGGGTCGCCTAAGACCATTGGAAAATACATCTTTCCAAGGGTCTTGGGAACTGAAACACCGCTCCTTTATCCGTCTCCAGGCAGGTCCACTCATGCAGATACACCCACCGGCGCTACACCATGCTTCAAGACAAAATTGCGTTGACTTGTGATTAGAAATAAGTATTTCACAATATATAATGACATATTGTTCTTGTGATTAATCACGATGCTTTCATGATGTTCAATTGGTAACAATGAAAATATATTCTGCATATCAGATATTTACATGATGATTCATAACAGGAGCAAAATGACAGAGATGAAATGTAATGAAAATAATTTTATTTTTCCACAACATGAGGAACTGTATGAAAGGGTCTTGGCATTAGGAAGGTTGAGAACCACTGCCTTAGGATGTCCTGTGTCCAGAAGGACATTCTATCAAGATGACATCATTGGGATCCTCCCCCCACCCCCAAAGTGGCCATAACCTCTTAAGCTGACCTCCGCTTTGCATTGAACTGGACCAGCAGCTCTCCCTAAAGCCATTGTTTCGAATGGAGCTCTTTTGGGGGGTGGGAGGGGGAGGGCACCCTAAGAAGACTGATCTGCCAGAGAACTTGTCTGCAGCCATCCACTGATTGCAAAAACCAAACTGCCTCTAGTCCATTGTGACTTAGCTACAAGAACGGCCTTTGTGGGGTTCCCTGAGGGCACCTCTTCAGGGGAGTGGTCCTCCTCCCCAGCATCCACGGAGAGAAGACGCATGCTTGGATCACATTTTGTTTGGGAGAAACCCATATAGATATGAACAAGAACCCTAGTAGAAATACTTTGACTTACCCTTGGTATTGGGATGGGGGAGAGGCTGGGTAGCTATTGGGTGTTGTTGGGGGGTAGGGGAGGGTGAAAAGGTGATGACGTCAGTGACAAAAAGGTGTGAAGGGTCAAGTGGGGCCCCTGAAGCTGGTCCCTGTACCCCCCAGAGCAGCCCCTGGGCTGCACCCTGAGGTGCTCCGAGCAGGGTGGAGTCTAGGGCATTAGCGGGAAGCCCTAGCTCCCTCTTGCTCCCTTGGGTCGCTGCAGAGTTGCCTCCAGGCCTGGAGGCCAAGGTTCTGAGGGGAGATGGGTCAATCGGAGGTCCACCGGAACCCCTTACATCCTGCCAGGATGACCTGCAAAATCCGCGATGGGAAGCCGGACCGCCCTCTAAGGCCTCTTGTGACGGACTCTGAGGCCGACCTTTCCCAAGGTCCGAAGCGGGGCGTCCCCGAGGTCTGGAGAGGTCGGGACACCCAGGCCGC
>NW_022104553.1:32936247-32959669 GCF_000313985.2 Echinops telfairi
GGTGCAGCGGGGGTGGTGGTGCAAGGGAAAGGTGGAGGAAGTCTGAGCGAGGGAGTGTGCGGCTGGAGAGGAGACACCTAGTGCCGCGCTACTTCAGAGACCACTCCAGAGAAATGAGGGCGCAGGAGGCAGGGAGGGACTTGGGGGCGGCAGAGAGGCAGCAGGGCCGGAGGCCCTGAAGCCCCAAAGAATAAGAGGACAGAGACGGAAGGCAAGAGGCGCAAAGCATTAGCTAGGGTGCTCTAGGACCGAATCTGACTGGGATGCAAAGCCCTCACCCCCACCTCCAGGAAAGTAAAGGGCTTGGTGAGTTTGAGAAGCTGAGGAGTGGGGTGGAGTCTGGAGGCAAGGGGAGATAGGAGGGTCAAGGCTGGAGACCTTGGGGTTAGGTCACACAGGATTTGTGGGAAGGCGCAGGGAGCAGGGCTGGAGGGTAGTGTCTGATCTCAGCCCCCACTCCTCATTCCCCTTCTTCCAAACCCATCTCGCAGGGCAGGATGGTTTGCAGAGCAAATGACTGCCCCGGAGCACTGAGTGCAGCTAGAATGCTAGTCCCTCCACCTTGCACTGAAGGAGGACAACTTAGGGAGTGCAGGCCTAGTCCCTGGCAACCCTAACAGCTCCATTGGCTGCCGGGGAGAAGGGGGCCCTGAGTGCCAGCCCCCACTCTGAGGCTGTACCCACCTATGGTAACCAACAGAAACCAAGAGGATCATGCCCTTCACATAACAGAGCAGGAAACTGAGGCTCAGAGAGGGTGAGTGGCTTGCCAAGGTCACACAGCAGGTGGCAGGGCCAGCTCAGCGCCCACTTGTGCCCAATCGTATTCTGAGTGGAGAGGAGCAGATGGCTTCCCAGGGGCCTGAAAGCCAGCAGCCCGGGAGCCTCTCCCTGCCCAGGGCAACGGTTGTCCCTGTCTGACCCGAGCCTGCTGTCCCCTCAGTGTCTTCAGTCTGGGGGGGCTGCGTGGAGGTGGACTCCGAAACGGAGGCCGTGTACGGAATGACCTTCAAGATCCTGTGCATCTCCTGTAAGCGGCGCAGTGAAACCAGCGCAGAGACCTTCACCGAGTGGACTTTCCGTCAGAAGGGCACGGAGGAGTTTGTCAAGGTGTGTGTGTGTGTGTGTGTCTGACAGTCAGAGGCTGAAGCCCGAAGAGCAGCAGTTGTTTGTTTTTAATAATTTACTACTACGGATGATCTGGATTCAAATTCCACCTCGGGTGCTGCCAGTGATCCAGTTGGGATGCTGGACAAGTCCTTGGGCCTCTCTGGGCCAGCGTCCTCACCTGTGAGACAGACGGACGGTGGTCTCTCTCATGGGAGGACTGATGGAGTTGGTTGATGTGCCCAGCAGGCGGCTGGCACAGGGTATCTAGCCTTGGGGTGGGGGTGTCCCTGCGTGGCGTAAACAAAGGGCTGTGGGCGGAAAAGGTGGAGGTAGCAGGGCGCCCACAAGCACCGAGGAACCGAGCCCTGGCAGGTGACTGATGACTGGGGAAAACAAAAAAGTTCTACTCTGTCGCACACTGGGTCTCCATGAGTAGGAACGGACACAATAGCAAGGGGGGGCCGGCGCGGGGGGTGGGGGGCGGCGGTGGTGGAGGAGGAAGCGTTGGTATGGTTTGGCAAAGTCCTCGTGGAGCAGCAGCAGCAGAACTGTCTGTGGCCTTCTCAACATGACGTGGGTGTTTTGAATGACACATGGTGGATGGGGGTGTGCCCTACATTCCTGAGAGCCTGCAGGGGGAGCTGAGGTTCACGCAGATGGGATCCGGGGCCCTCAGCCCAGCCTAAGGAGCATCTCTGGCGGCTGGGGGGTATGAGGGAGACAGTAAGGCCAATGAGGGTTAGGGGTGACTGTGTAGTGTGTGTTTGCAGGGGTGAATGTTGTGGGTGCGTGTCCAGGTCTTGGGCAGGTTCAGGCAGTGACCCCAACTGCCCCATCCCCACGCCGACTAAGGTCAAGTTGCCTGTGTGGTCTCTGGGTCGTGGCTGGGGAAAGAATCCAAAAAGGACGGGGAGGGCAGACCCTGGCGGGGGACACCAGCCTCCTCTCCCGTGGTGCCCAGATCCTGCGCTACGAGAATGAGATGCTGCAGCTGGAGGAGGATGAGCGTTTTGAGGGCCGCGTGGCGTGGAACGGCAGCCGGGGCACCAAGGACCTGCAGGACCTGTCCATCTTCATCACCAACGTCACCTACAACCACTCGGGCGACTACGAGTGCCATGTCTACCGCCTGCTCTTCTTCGACAACTATGAGCACAACACCAGCGTCGTCAAGAAAATCCACCTGGAGGTGGTGGACAAAGGTGAGCTGGGCCCCACCTGGCCCCCTGGCCGCTGTCATCCACCGGGGGCCAGATGGAGGGACAGATGGCAGGTGGAGGTAGGCTGGCTGCAAGCCTGGGCCAGCCAACTGCCCACGGCACCTACCAGGCTCCACCCCCACCCCCCACTTCAGGCCTCCCTTCTAAGCACCCGCCATGGGGTGGGGGTCACAACGGGCTGCTCTCCCCTGCATAAGGGTTCTGGGTGCAAAACGTAAGACCCAGCTCTACAACCAGTGCAGGTGGCCTTCATGCCTCAGAGCAGAGGGGGGCCTGTGGGCGACGGAGATAATGATAATGGTCCATCCCACCCCCGATTGGAGCCATTCTATATAAGGGCTGGGGGTGGCAATGGGGATTCAGCAGAAGGCTGGGTGTTGGCTGCTAGCTGGGTGTTGGCTGCTGGCATGTGTGCGGCAGGGCCTCACAGTGTGGCGTGGTGGCAGGGGCTCTGGAGATTGGATTTGGGTAGACTGAGCCCTGCCTCCCCCGCCTCACCCTGGTGGGGGGAGCAATCGATCACAATGTTGTGTCACTTGTGTGGCACTCCGACGATGTGACTGTGCACATCAGTGCTTGGGGGGCGAATGGTACATTTGCAAAGAGGCTTTGATTCTGTAGGAAGGTGCTGGTGGTGGGAGGTGGTGTTGAGAGGGAGAGAGAGTGGGGGTGGGGGGTGGGCTCCAGATCCCAGCAAGGCCCAGAAGCAGAATGTGGATGTGGGAGCCCCTCCCAGTCACCCTCTGGGCTTGCCCCCGTTTCAGAGATGAGGAAAACCAAGGCTGGGAGGTGACCAACGCTTGAACCCAATCAGACCTGCGCCGCTGCCACTCCTGCCTGTGGCCTGACTCCCTGCAGCCCGTTGGTGGCCAGAGCCTGCTGCAGGATTCTTTTGATCTTTGGCATGTCCACATTTGTCATCAAGGTGGGACAGCAGAATACCCCTTTGAGTGGTGTGTGTGGCCCTGGCCGGCGGGGTGCTGAGTGCCGTGGTCATCGGTGGTCATCGCAGCCCAGGGAGACCGAGCGGCTGCGTGAGCTGGGGGTGAGGGGAGCGCAGTTACCACAATAAAACCCAAGCTCACTGCTGCCTCTCAGATAGGGTCTCCCAGGCTGCAAGTCTTTGCAGGGAACAGACAGCCTCATTTTTCTTGTGAGGAGGGGCTAGCAGGTTTGAACCACCGACCTCGTGCTTAGTCGCCTGCGCCTAACCCACTGCACCACTGGGGCCAGGCCGTAACGAACATGCCTAGAATATTTCAGTATAACGCTGGCTCTATTATTGCTCTCTCAGGAATCCAGGCCCAGGGGAGGGGTCTAGTAGGTAGGGGGCTCAGGAGGCCCCTTCAGTCACTCCGGAGCTTTTCACCCTGGTGTTGAGCCGAGGCAGGCTGATAGCTTCATCTGCATGGTAGAGGCAGGGCTTGCCACACCTGTGTTTTCTTTTTTTTTTTTTAATCGTTTTATTAGGGGCTCATACAACTCTTGTCACAATCCATACATACATCCATTGTGTCAAGCACATTTGGACATTCATTGCCCTCATCATTCTCAAAACATTTGCTCTCCACTTAAGCCCCCGCATCAGGTCCTCATTTTTCCCCTTCCCTCCCCGCGACCCCCTCCCTCATAAACCCTTGATAATTTATAAATTATTATTTGTCATATCTTGCCCTGTCCGACGTCTCCCTTCACCCACTTTTCTGTTGTCTGTTCCCCAGGGAGCAGGTCACATGTAGATCCTTGTAATCGGTTCTCTCTTTCCAATCCACTCTCCCTCCACCCTCCCAGTATCGCCACTCTCACCACTGGTCCTGAAGGGATCATCCGCCCTGGATTCCCTGTGTTTCCAGTTCCTATCTGTACCAGTGTACATCCTCTGGTCTAACCAGACTTGCAAGGTAGAATTGGGATCATGATAGTGGGGTGGTGGGAGGAAGCATTTAGGAACTAGAGGAAAGTTATATTTTTCATCATTGCTACATCGCACCCTGACTGGCTCATCTCCTCCCGGAGACCCCACCTGTGTGTTTTCTTTCGGTTTAGCATAATTTATATTATACTATCTCCTGAGTCCCTGGGTGGTCCCATCATTTAAGCTGAAAGGTTGGCAGTTTGAATCCACCTAGAGGTATGACCGTCTGCTTCTGAACCGCCACAACCTGACCTTGAAAAGCCCCGTAGAGCCCGGCCCTACTGTGCCCCACCCCCACCCCCACCCCCCAATGGTAGCAGACCACCTCCCAGAGCCCCTGTGCTTAGCTGCCTTTTCCACTATAGAGCTTCTCCCACTGTGTCCCATTCTCCAATGCCTCCCACCTGCCTGGTCCGGGTCCCTTCCCACTCAGGGCCATCCGTATGGTGCCTTGTCCGACGGTGCTGTGTAGGGTCTTTAGTGTCTGTGATCTCCCAGAGCGAGCTCACCAGGCCTTTCTTACAGTGTACTGCTGAGTGGATTTGAACTGGGGACCCATGGTTAGTACAAACCTCAGAAAACTCCAGACTCATTACCATGGAGCCAGTTCTGACTCCCAGTGGGCCTACAGAATGAAGTGAACCTGCCCCTGTGTGTTTCTAGACTTTAGTCTTTAAGGGATCGGGCAGCCTCTTCGTTGTTCTGCAGAGCGGCTGGTGGGTTTGAACTGCTGACATGGTAGTTAGCAGCTCAATGGCACTAGGCTCCTTAGTCAAGTGCAAACTGTTGGCACCACTCCGGGGCCTTCTGCTGCTTCCCAGGCAGGGTCTGTGTGTTCACAAGTGCCGTTCATTCACAGTGTGAAAGTTTGCCTTTCTAACGCGGTTCATGTTTGCACTGCACTGAGGGTTGGAAAGGGCTCCGTAGCCGGGCGTTGAACGGAGTGTGCTTGCTGTCTACATGAGACTGGACTAGAAGGTTGCTATGAGTCAGAACTGACTCGATAGCAGTGGGGTTGGTTCATTCTGTAGTAAGAGCCCTGGTGGTTAGGTGTCGGGATGCTGACTGCAAGGCTGGCAGTTCCAACCCACCAGCTGCTCCTACCGAGAAAGGTGGAGCTACCTGCTCCTCTAAAGCTCTACCAACTCAGAAAGACCCTATATATGGACGGTTGTTGCTTTGAGTCGGAATCAGCTGGATGGCAGTGGGTTATACTGCGGCATTTTAACATTATCCAACGTGGAACAGTATTTCTGTCATCATCCATCTGTGGCTGTGGCGTGGGGATGGGAATGGGGGCGATGTCTGTCCCCTTACTTCATAAGAGATAGAAGGATCGCCATTGCCATTAGCATCAGCCCAGCCTGATTCCTGCGAGGCAGAGGTCAGACACGGCCTCCAGCCCCTTCACCAACCCTGACAGCCTCACCCTCCCATCGCAGGCTCTACCGCGCCCTCAGCTGACAGCCTGTGGCAGTGGCCGCACATAACTCCCAGACAACACTCCCGAGAATGGAGAATGGTGTGCTTAGGGAAGCAGCCAGCCACAATTCAGGATCAGGAACACCTAGGATACAGTTCTTCAATCAGGACAGCCTCCTTTTTCCAGTCTTCCCAAGCATACCCTCTCTCTGGCCCCATGGTGCCCCCGGCCTGGATCCCACCCAAAGTTCTTTTAGCTCTGCCCTTTAGTGCTCTGCCAGCAAGCCTCCTGCCCAAAGGTACTCTGCCCTCTCCTTCCACGGACCAGGAAGCCCACAGCTTCCAGCCCAGGTCCGGCTGCCCCTGCTCCACCACTTCCGGGGTCACAGCTCTGACTCCTGGTCCAAGGCGCTTTGGCGCAAGGATCGCCGGTCACGCTGTGCTGCTGGCTCTTCTTTCTGGAAGGCAGTGTCATCCTCGTCAGTCTGTGGAGTGGTTCATTTTAAACCAAGCAGGATGGCAACACATATCTCCCTCTTCCCATCAGAACGTATCATGTATCGTGTCCCTTATCACACAGCAGTGTTTGTTCATTACGCACAACACTCTGGTGTGGTGTTTTCTATTAGCTCCGATCTTGCTGCGTTTCCCACAGTGCCCACTGCCTTGTATGGCCTCTTGGTGAAAACCCCAAAGGAGTGAACCAAGCCATTTCCAAAGGGTCAGATGGACCTCAGGGCTGAGGATGAGACTGGCCTGGGAGGGGTGCCGCAGGGGGTAGGGAGCAGATGGGGCTCAGGCCTCCCCGGAGCAGGCGCAGGTGAATGGGGAGCAGGAGGTTAATTCTATTTTGGGTGTACTTGCGTGAGCGGTAGGCACTCTAGGAGAAGCAGCGTCAAAGAGGGGAGGACTCCGGCCTGTGGTCTGAGCAAGAGGTGACTGTCTGGGTTTCCGATCCCAGATCCCAGGCTGGTGGGTGAAGCTGTTGAAAGATCTTTTGTTTCCAAGAGAACTCCAAGGCCTCCCCACCCCGGTGCCTGTGGCTCACAGTGTGGCCCTGCGAGAGGCCGGCCTGCTGCGCTGCTGCCTCAGTTCCTCATCCTGCGACACCTGTGTGTGTCCGTGGAGCCGGCACTGCGTTCACGGTAGCCAGGGCCTCGCCTTTCTTTGGTTGTGGGAGGCTTACAGAGCAGATAGAGATCGGATCTGTCAGCCAGTCAATTCTATCAGACAGGATAGAGCCACCCCTGTCAGTTTCCGAGACTGTAACTCTTTACAGGAGTAGAAAGCTTGGTCTTTCTCTCGAGGAGGGGCTGTTGATTTTGAACTTCTGAGTTTGTGGTGAGCAGCCTAACTCAGAACCAGTATTCCACCAGAACGCCTATTCAGTCAGTCACACTTAGGGTTAAATCTTAACTCTGAGCCTACATTTGTGTCCTTGGCCTTCTTTGGGCCTCAGTGTCTCCCTCTGGAAAATGGGCTAATGGCCCACCCCTCACTCTCCTGATATCACTGGGGGGCAGAAGGCAGAGTGCAGGAGATACCAGGGCACCTAAGTCCACCTGGGCCCAGGGTTCTGGGAGTCAGGCAGGAACGCAAATGACTTGTACTCCGTGTGGTTCCTGAGGTCCAGCCTCTCTCCTTCAGGGTCATTTCCAGGGGTCAGGAGTTGCTCAGGTCCAGGGTTTGTTGTAGTGTAGGGCCCGGCCGGGAATACACACTCACTGTGGGGGGGCATACACATAACATTTGGTGAATGAATGAATGAAGCAATGAATGAAAGAACACCGTGTGGAGCCCTGCCCCAGGTCTTCATTCAGAGAGGCAGGGAGACAGAGCCAGCATGGAGGCACCGTCACTCTGGCCCAGGAAGGGCCTCACCTATTGAGGAGGGGGTAGGGTTGTCATTCAAGGAAGCAGAAACCCTGGCTGTCTGGAAGGAGGGCCCACGGAAGTGGGATGGATATCCGGGGAATTGGCTTGGGATGCCAGGATGGCCGTCAGTTCCGGTCCCCTGGCTGACCCAGCTCCTTTTACAGTTTAAATTTAGGCTCAAGGACAGAAAGCGAGTGGTGGCCAGGGCCAGGGCTGTGGAACAGATGGAGGAGGGCTTCCAGAAAGCCGCAGGGCGCAGCCAAGCACGTGGAGGAGGCAGCTCTGAGAGGGGGTTCCATTTCACTGAGGGAAAGGGTCAAAGCTTCTCTGTCCAGCGCCACACAGCTAGGAAGAGGCGGGGCGGGGATTCAAACTCTGGCGAGCTGGCCCCACGGCCTCTCCTCTTGACCACGATGCTGTGCTGCCCCAATAATAACATATAATAATAATACAAATAATAGAACACATTACTGAGTCGTGTTAGACCGCTAACCGCTGCAAGGTGGCTGTTCAAACCCACGAGCCGTCCTATGGGAGAGAAAGGAGGCTGTCTGTTCTTGCAAATATTTCCCCAAACCAAACTTTGTGCCATCGAGTCAATTCTGATTCAGAGCAACCCTAAAGGCCAGGGTAGGCCGACCTCTGTGTGCGTCCCAGGTTGTAACTCTTTATGGGGGTAGAAAGCCTCATCTTTCTCCCAAGCAGTGGCTGGTGGTTTCGGACTGCTGACCTTGAGATTAGCCGTCTAACTTGTGACCGCAACACTACCAGGGTTCCTTGTAAATAGTTACAGCTCCAGAAATCCTCTTTGGGATCACTGTGTATCGGAATTGATTCATCGTGGGCTAGTTGTCGGTCAAGGTGCCCTGCAGGCACAGCGGGTTAAGCCCTGGGCTGCTGAAGGAAAGGTCAGCAGTCAGCAGTTCACACCAGCAGCAGCTTCTGTCAGAGAGAGAGAAGAGTCTGTCTGCTCCAGTAGAGAGTTACCGTCTCTGAAACCCTAGGGGGCAAGTCCACTCTGCCCTAGAACGTCAGCCCGTTAGGGTCAGCTCCACGGCGGCAGGCAATTATCTGCCAGGAAACTGGTGCCACCGTGGTGAAGTGCTCAGATGCTGACGGGAAGGTAAACCTGCCTATTGGTCCCCTAAAAACTATTAGGTAACGCCCCCTAGGGTCACGATGAGCCAGAGTCCACTCAAGACCTTCTTAGGTCAGGAATCCCCAGGTTGGAAGTTCAGACCTCCCTAGGAATGCCTTCTAGACAAGTCCAAAGATTTACTTCTGAAGGGTCCCAGCGTGGAAAATCCTACCGAGCAGTTCGGCTCTGCCGATGTCCGGTTGCCGGGAGTGGCCCCGAGTTGCCGGCAGCCCCTGGTCTCCTGCAGAGGGAAAGCAGGCAGCCCTCTGCCCTCGGGAGGGACTCCCACACAGGGGCTGCAACAATGAGCTCCAACAACTGAGAGGGTGGCGCGGGGCCCGCCAGTGACTGATGCCCAGAGACGTTAAGTCATTTGCTAAAGGTCACACAGCCAGCAAGTGGCAACGTCGGGATCTGAACCTGTGCCCCCATTCCCCTCCTCACCGGGGAGCCTGAGGCCAGCGGAAGCTGGTTCTTGATAACGGTAACATTGAGGACACTGCGCCAGTGCGCACCTCTGCCTCCCCACCCCCGCCCCATCTTCCAGAGGGGCAGCGTGTTTATTCCTGTCTGCAGATAGACAGGTCCGGGGAGGTGGACAGACTGCTCGCGACTCACAGGGCCAACTCCTGGCACACTGGGGCCGGGCGGTGGTGCCGCCCGAGTCCTGGCCCCCAGCCGTGCCCCTAACCCCTGCCTGGCCCCGCCCCCGGCAGCCAACAGAGACATGGCGTCCATTGTGTCCGAGATCATGATGTACGTGCTCATCGTGGTGTTGACCATATGGCTTGTGGCCGAGATGGTTTCCACCAAGAAAGAGGTCCGCCGCCGCCACGGAGGCCGCCGCGCAGGAGAATGCGTGAGTGCGGCGGGGGCGGGGCCCGCCGACGGGGGCGGGGCCCTCCGGACGGGGGCGGGGCTGCCTCCCCCGGGGCCGGCGGGGAGGCTGCGCTGGGAGAGTGGAGAGAGAGCCTCGCACAGAGGAGGGTTGTGGGCGAGGGCGGCCAGGCTGGCTGGTTGGGGAGCCTTCACACTCCCCTAGAGGGTGCCCCGAGAGGGGCTCCCTGGGGTGGAACTAGGTTGTGGGAGGGGGACAGCTGGGCAGGGAGCCACTTCCCTAGAGGGATAAGGTGAGGGACCCACTTGCTGGGGGAGCCAGGCCGCTAGCGGGAGGGGGGGGTGCCCTCCCTAGAGGGGAGGGTTTTTGCCCTAGGTGGGATGAAGTCCTGGTCCCTGTCCTCCCAGCCCCCACTTGCACATTTCCTCAGGGTCCTCCCCTTTCCCTGAGTCAGGAGTCCGGAGCCCCAGGGTGCAGGTCTCAGCCTTCCTTTCTGGTGGGGGTTGGGTCTAACCAGCCAAGGGGGTACCATGATGGTCTTTGTCCCCACAGTTCAGAATACCTGGCCATCACCTCAGAAAGCAAAGAGAACTGTACGGGCGTCCAGGTGGCTGAATAGCCCAGGTAGGATGGGAGTCGTGATGGGGAGGGTGGGTGCTGGGGGACTCTGGGTAGAGCGCATGAGGTCCCTAATGCCTTCTTTCTCCCTCCGCCTTTTCAGGCCCTGGGCTTCACCTCAAGGAAGAGCCAGCCCTAATGGGGAATACCCAGGCACAGCCTGCCCCTGCCCCACAATGGGGGTTGGCCATTCCTGGGCCTCCACGCGCCTCAGAGTCCTGCCAACAGAGCCGCCAGGGTGGGAGGCGGGCAGGGGGCTTGGCTCGCACCCCCATTCCAGCCTTCCTCCTCCTGCCCCCATCACCCACCCACCGCCATGCATGATGGGTAAAGCAATACTGCCGCTGCCCCCACCCCGCTTCTGCTGCCTGTTTAAGGGGGTGAGGCGGGGGCAGAGGCTCCACACCCCTCCCTCTTGCTGATTTGCACACATTGGCCGCTTCAGACTCGCACTGCAGGGCACCCCTGTCCCTAGCTGCTGTCCCTCTTCTGCCCAGCGGGGGGCGGGAGGGGCACCATGGGCTGGGATCCCTTGGGGCAGGGGCTTCTGGGACCCCATCTGACCCCCAGCGACATTACCCCTCCCGCTTCCTCCGGCTGGACCTGGGGGGGGTCCCTTGTCCCTGTGATGCACCCTTGCCCCGCCAGACCCCCAACCCCACCCTCTCTCACCAGCCTTGGATTGTGGCCACTTAGAAAGGGGCCCGTTCAGCCTCGTTTCTCTTTACAGAAGTAGTTTTGTTCATGAAATAAAGATTCTTGGACTTGATTGATGGTCTCTCTGGTGACACCCCCACCCCACCCCCCAACTCAAAAGCCTTCATTTCCCTGGCTGTGCACACAGGGGGACTAGCAAGGGTACAGGATGGGGAGCACGGAATGCTGAGCCCCTGCCTGAGAGCAGTGGGTGAGGCCCCTTGTGTAGCTGATTAGTCTCCCAGGTCGGGCCAGTCATTAGCTCAGCAGGGGCAGGGCTGCTCCTGTGGAGATGAAGGTGGGTAGGAGGAGCCAGCATGGGAGCCTGGGGTGCTCGGGGAGGAGAGGCAGCTCCGGTTCACGGTCTATGTTGTCACTAGCAGTGTGTGTCTCAGGAGGGAAAGGATGAGACAGAAAAGCATGAATCTTCAGCAAGGAAGAGAACTGGAGGTGGGGGGCTGGGCAGCACGGAGGCTACACAGTCTGTCTTGGGGAGGGGGGCTGCAATGGGTCAGCCCAGGAAGGGAGTCTGTGGGACCAGTGGGTGGTTCTGACTGGGTGCTTAGGGTGCCTGCTGTGGGGGAAGCAGGTTGACTGTGGGACGGGCAGGAGTCCAGAGAGCAGGTGGGTGAAGGCCTCTGAGCAGGAGCAGGTGGGCCTGACTGCGTGTGGACAGTCTCTCTGGAGGGTGCTGCTGAGTTCGAGTGGGTGGGTGGGTGGCGACCCTGTGGGTCTGAATATTTATCTGGCCCTGGGGTCTGACCCTGCTTGCTCTTGACTGCTGGCTGGACAGTGTGTGTTTGTCGCTGGACGCTCTCCGGCCCTTGGCCTGGACATCAGCACGCAGTGGTGCGTTTTCCAAGCCAACTCCCCCCCCTCCCCATCTAGGACTTTCTGAGCGCCAGAGGTCACTGCCACAGTCAGGCAGGCAGGCGGGCGGGCAGCAGAGGCTGCCAAAGCAAACCAGTCCCTGTGACTTGTAGGAAGGCTGCTGGGGGCGGGGAGGGGGTGGCGGGAGGTGGCTGGGCCTGGGGAGGGGGGGAGTGGCAGGGCAATGTGGGAAGGCGCTGGGCTAGGGGCTTGGGAGGGGGCAGGGAGGAGGCTGGTACTGAGGCTGCAGCTGCTGCCTGGTTCAGGAGCTGGGCGGCAGAGGGCTTAGGAACTGGGCAGGAGAGCAGTGTGTCCGGTGATCAGGGGTGCTGGGAGGGGCAGGGGCAGCAGAAACAGGAGTGAGATTAGGATAGGCAGGGTCCTGCTATGGATTCCTTTCCATCTGTCTCCTCTCTCCTGTGGTCCTTCTAAGCACCCCAGCCCCGGGGGGCCCCCCAACCTCCGCTCCCACCTCCCTGCGGAGAACAGACACACCTGGGCCCCCAGCAGTCTGGAGTCGGGTTGGCTGTGCCTGCCTGGTGCAGCCCTCATAAGCCCAGCCCCCGCTGCTGGGCAGGTGGCCTCCTGAGCTGCCAATCCCATGTCCAGCCCCTCCCTGCCCCTCCTCCCGCCTCTTTCTCGGGCCCCCTCCTCCCCAGGTGAGGCAGCCAGGCCTAGCAGGCCCCACGCCCGCTGCCTGCTGCAGCCTCCTCTGCCTCCCTGGCCGCCTGCTGTTGCCGGCCACCATGCGCCTGCTCCGGCCAGGAGACTGACCCTCGACCTGAATCGGCACACAGCTCCCCCCACCTGCCAGACCCCAGGGTAAGGATGAGGGGCCCCAGGTTCAGTTTCAGCTCCGAGGACGTGGGTTGCGTTCCCCACTCCCCAACCTGGTGGCCACTCCTAACGGAGGACCTTCCAGGGTCATCAAAGGGGTCATCACTCTGGCCTCCTCAAGGAGTCAACAGCCAGGCGTTCCCGCCCCCTCCTCCCTCAAGCACACAAGTGCAGGTCCCAAGCCCCTCTTCTCCCAGATGCAGGAGTATGGCTCCCCAGCCCCCTCCTCCTCCAGGTCCAGGAGCAGGGCCCCCCAGGTTTGTGAATGCAGGGCTCGCCCTGTCCTGCGCAAGACACAGGGCTCAACCATGAGCCCATCTCCTTCTGCATTAGGGCTGGGGCCGGGGCCTGGCCTTGGACCTCCCTAGATGGGTGCCAGACCTGGGGGTGCTAGGGCTGGGCTGCCCCCCCCACCCCCACCAGGCCCTGCCTCCCTGTCCCTCTTCCCGCAGGTTCTGCCCGGCCCCGGAGGTCAGCCCGGGAATCATTAACCAGAGTCCGGGACATGGCGGAGAAAGAAGGTAAGTGCTTTTTCCCCCCGAAGCCCCCCATGGTGTCTCTGCCTGAAGCCCCGCCCTCTGAACCGTGTTCTCAGCCCTTCACCCCTTCAGTGCCCCCTTGCTCTGGGCACCCCTCTCCTTGTTCTTCTCACCCCCTTGGGAAGCTTCGTCTACCCGGTTAATAATTAACCACCTTTTCTGCGTAGCTGGACCTCCACCTACCTCCCCAATCCCTCATGCAACCTTCCTGGCTCTGGGCCTCGGTTTCCCCTCACTCCCTAAGGGTTCATAAGCTGGCCCTGGGCCTGCCCTCTCATTGAGGCTAACATGGGGTGGCGGTCAGTATTTGGGGTGCATTTGGATCCTCTCTTGCGTGTGCTTTTGCCGTGCAATCCTGGACATGTAGCTTCGTTGCTCTGGGCTCCCCTCTTGCCCTCGGTCAAGTGGGGCTCCTGACACCACTAACTGCGGCCTTGGGAGCACAGATCCCACCAGGTAGCAGCCCAGCACACACTGCTGGCACTGAACCACAGCGGTTCTGACAGTGGACTGTGGATGAACTTGGCGCATAGGAGCCCAGGACCCTCCACGAGTCTAGACCCTGTCCCGCCTCTGGGCCCTGTGGGCAAAAGAGCAGAAGGCAGACTTTGGACCCAGCCTGGATGGAGGGGGAGTCACCCCAGATGACGGAGAAACTGCCTGACCCAGAGGCCAGTCTGCGGGACTTCTGAAGCGGGGCTCCAGGTGACCAGATGCCCTGCATCTTTGCCACCCAGGCCACCAACCAGAGAGGTCAAGTTAGGGGCAGCCTTGCCTGCCTGTCTTGCAGCCGGGCAGCCTCCTTCCCCGCTTCCTGGAATTATGTGATCCGGGTCAGCTCCACGCCAGACTGCTGCCAGCTGCATGGCCTTGGGCACACCACTTCCATCCTCTGGGCCTTGGCGGCCTCATCCGCACACCGCAGAAGATACTGAGAATTCAAATGGGAGCCGACGCGGGAAGTACAGGAGGGTGGCCCCCGGGATGAGTATGGCTCTCCGGCCCCCTCAGGCCTCCTTTGGCCCCAGCATGGCTGTCCCCTCAAACCCTCCACCAGGTAGCCTTGGCCCAGAGTGAGCTCAGGCAGCCCGTTGCTTGGGAAGAGGAACAGCCTCTGGCCGAGGGGACATGTGGCACCTTCGGGTGCCTTCCTTCCTGGAGCTGACTGCGGGAGGTACCAGGACAGGGGCCTGCAGATGAACAAACCAGGGATGAAAAGGAGGATAGGGCCCCGGGAGGGGACAGCAGTGGGCCAGGGTACAAGGCAAGCAGAGGGGCACAGCAGGCTCTCGTGTGCTCCTGGGTAGCATGGGCTGCTTCTAGAAGGATGGGAGACGCCCCAGCTGGACACAGACGCTCCAAGGCTCTGATGCTGCCCTGAGCTGGCGGGTGACTTGGTGCAGGCCGCTCAACCTCCCTGGGTCTCCCTCCTTTTTTGCTCAAGGCCAACCGAGAAGGGTGATATTGAAGGGGGCTTCCTTAGGGCAGGACAGGGCTGCGGGCTGACAGGCAATCCTGACGGCCAAGGCTGCTGCTGCTGCTGCTGCTGCTGCTGCTGGAGTTTCGCAGACACAAACCCACGGCGAGCTGCCTGGTGCTACCTCAGTCTCACAGTCATCGAGCCAATTCCCACTTACCGCCATCCTCTAGAACTGCCCCGATAGGTTTTCTAGTCTGTCACTTTATGGGAGTAGAAAGCCTCATCTTTCTCCTGGGGAGCAGCTGGTGGTTTCAAACTGCTGGCCTAGTGGTGAGCAGTCCGAGGCATAAGCTACCAGGGGTCTTGGAACGGAAGGTCATATCTGAGTTGACACTCCAGTAGGGAGTGTGGCGGGAATCACGTGTGTCCTGCATGGAGGACAGTATGGCTAGAATCGGAGAGGTGACAGGCTGCTGGTGGTGTGTCTCCAGGTAAAGCTGAGAGCGGGGTCAGGAGGGAGGTAAGAGGCCGGAGCACCCCTTAGGCTGTTTCCACCCAGGGCGATTGCTTTTCCCGGGCCATGCCGGGTCTCTCCACAAGATGGCGCTGGCGGTTGGGTACCCGGCTGCCTTGTGTTAGCCAGTTCTGTGGGCGGGGATGCTTTTTTGGAAGATGACTGCAAGGGTTAGCACTTCGAAACCACCAGCAGCTCTGGGGGGAAAAGATGAGGCTTTCTGGTCCCTTAAAGCTTTACCATCTTGGAAACCTACGGGGGCAGTTCTACTCTGTCCTAGAAGGTCGCTGTGAGTCAGAATCCACTCGATGGCAGTGAGTTTGGTTTGGTTTCTGGGTAAGGTGCCTGATCATGACCCACACGTTTGCGTGTTTTGTTTTGTTTGCTTGTTTAGTTTGGGGTATTTGGCGGGGGGTGGGGGGTGGGGTGGGGTGGTGGTGGCATATGTTCAGAGTACCATGGGCTTCTAAAAGGACAAACAAATCAGTGCTGGAAGAAGTACTGTCACCATGCTCCTGAGAGGCAAGGCTGGAGAGACGTAGTCTCACGTGCTGTGGGCGTGTTGTCAGGAGAGACCGGTGCGTGGAAGGGCGTCATGCTTGGTCAGGCAGAGGGCAGTGACAAGCAGGAGGTCCTCCCCGAGATGGATTGACAGTCGCTGCGACCAGCACAAGAACACTTGTGAGGATGACGCAGGACGAGGCAGCGTTTCACTCTGATGCACACGGGTTTGCTTTGGGTCGGAACCGATTCCGGGACACCTGACAACAGCAGTAGCGTGTTCAACCCCAAATCTAAGTCCCGCTCTATTTTACCGGGGGCTGGACGTGCCCGGCTGAGGGCTTTGGGCTAGGTCCCAGAGACCGTGGAAAGCCATGGAGGGTGCTAGGCAGAGAAGGGGCGAGGTTGGCTGTGGTTTATAGGAAGATCTCCTTCACTTCCATGTGGAGTAGGGAGCAGAGGACAAGGCTGAGGCCTGGTGTAGCTGGGGGCAGGGAACGAGAAAACCAACTGATGGCCAAGCTGGGGGAGGGGTGTCCTGAGAAGGAGGGACAGTGTTGCAGGCCAGCGTACTTGATATGAGACCTAGCAAGAAAAACCGATTCGGTGAGGTACAGCCAGCATGGAGACTGGTGGGTGTGGAAGGCATAGGGGGTATCCAGGGGGACCTGTCCCGGCTGCCTTGGAACCCGAGGTCCAAGGAGAGAGTCCAGGGCTGGAACCGAGAGGAGAGCGTGAAGCTATGGAGTGGGGTTGGTGCCTCCGGGGGAGTGGGGGGAGTGATGGGCAGGAGGTGGGACCCGCACCCTGGAGTGGGGAGAAAGGGAGGGGCAGAGAAGGTGCCATCTGAGGATAGAACAGGAACGTGGTGCTCCCAGAGCCCGAGGAGGCGCTGGGCCCCTGGCACATGTGGCTCAGGGCATGCACATGGAAACACTGAGTGGACTTTTTCGGACACAGAGCCCAGGATTTCACCTGTGAGGGGCTTTGTGGCTCTCCCACAAGAGAAGACACAGGGAGAAGTGAGGCTGGGGGAGCGAGGGCTTGGCTTACTGGTCACAGCCCCGTTGCTGGCAAGGCCTTTTGAGGTGAGGGTGCTACGGGGCAGACTTGGGGGGGGGGGCGGCAAACTTGAGAGTGCTTTCCAAGATGCCCAGATGGGGCCAGGAAGATGCTAGGGGAAGACTTGGGGCGGCAAACTTGAGAGTACCTCCCAAGAAGGCCAGGGGTCACCCAGCAGGGACTGGGCCGGGCTGACCACTGGGTCCTCCTGTGGCCACCATGCGAGGCTCTAGAGTCTCACATTCTTCAGACACCCAGTCACTGGCTGTTTTAAGAAGGCCCTGGACTCCTCCCCACACTGCTCTGGGCACTGGCCTGGCCCGGTGCCTGCCAGCCACACTCCACAGTCACAAAGGAGAGAGCTGGGCGCCCCTGCAGCCCCTGCAGATGCCAAGGGCAGGTGAACCCATGCCAGGCCCAGCTGAAGGCTTTTAGCCCCCTGCCTTTTTTTGGCTTCAGCCTTCCCACAATCCTTAGCCAAATGGTTGGCTTCTGATCCTCAGGGCCCCACTTCTCCCAGGTGGTACCTTGCCCATGCACCATCCATTAGCCCCGCTAGCCTGCTCCTGCCCCAGGGCCTACTTTGATGTGTCCCTAGGGGGTGGCCCAGCTCAGAAGTTGCTTCATAGAAATCCTCCCTGACACCCCCCACCTTACAGAAGCTCCACCGGCTGCCCAGTTCCCCCACCCAAGTGCCTTTCTCCGTAGCCTTTAGCACAGCCTAGAAATGACTGGTTCCTCCGCTTGTCTCCACTTCTCTCACCTCCTGCGGAGACACAGGAGGAGAACCGCAGGCGCACAGGGGCGTACAGTTCTGTCCATCCTGCGTGGGGCTCCTCAGAGCTCAGAAGAGGGCCCCACAAAGCTCATGAGGAAAAATGCAATATCAAAAACAATCTTTTTCCATGAGCTCTTTTGAAGCCCCTTCATAGAATGGGGGAGAACCATGGGGCTTTTTACTCCCGCAAAGATTTACCTTCTCAGAAACCCACAGGGGCAATTCTGCCCTGTCCTGGAGGGTCGCTGTGAGTCGGCCTGCACTGGATGGCAGTGGGTTTGGCTGGGGGTTGACGCTACACCAGACGACGCAGAACAGGGCGGGGTTGTCTCTTGATTAGACACTGGGACCCGCTACCCAGATCTGCCAGGGTCTAGGCCTCCCTTCTCTCTGCGTCCTCCTGAACAAATCATCCAGGCTAGCCCTATCTCTGAGCCTCAGTTTCCCCAATCTGGGAAATGGGAATCCCAGTGTCAGCTTGAAGTAAGGGCTGAGCCCCTGCCTTCCGAGCCGGGCTTGCCACATGGGCGGCAACGGGTGAGAGTTTGGGGTTTATAAGGACAAGCTAGAACCTTGAGGTGGGGACCAGACGAGAAAACCGAGGCGCAGAGAGGTGAAAGCCCCGGCCTAAGGTCCCAGGGCAAGAAAGCCCCACACTCCCTGCCGTGGGGTCAGCTCCAACTCACAGCGACCCGAGAGGACAGAGTGGACCCAGCCCCGTGCGTTTCTGGGACTGTCGTTTTGTTGTGTAGGGAGAACATGGTACGTCTTAATCCTTTCCCGACAGGCCACTAGACTGTTGATTAAGAGAGCCGTGGGGTCAGTGGCAGCCACAGGCAGACGCGCATGCGTTAGTGCTCCAGAGTCCTGCTTTGTGTGTGGGGGGTGGGGGGTGTCTGAATGCACTGCTGGGTCTCTGCTCACACTCGATGGAATCGGTTGCGGCAGACTGCAGCTTGCGGGTGGCTTCCCTGTGTTTCCTTGTAAACCCTTGGCTTTCCCATAGAGTGTTTTTTTCACCATCCTTAAGAGTGTTCTTCGGCCTGGTCGGCCCGGAGTGGGTGCCGCTGACCCCAGGGCGATGAGCGCTGGATGGCTTGGCCGGTAATTATGGGCAGGCAGACCCGCCCCTTCTGGTTGATGTCTTCCCATGGAAAACCCTCGTTTTAAAGGGGACCCTCGGTGCTTTGCGGCAAAGTTGATTTCCATCCTGAAGGCCCCCTGTCATATGGAAGGTTGCCGGGAACAACAAGCCCTAGCCGAGTCACTCAATCAGCTCCATCCACCTGGATGGGATGGGAGTTGTTCATTCCACATTTGCGGATTTCTGTACGGTCCTTCATCAGCCATCTTGGGTCTTGAGACGGTCGCTTGGTGGGAATAGAAAGCCTCCTCTTTTCCCCAGGGAGTGGCTGGTGGTTTCGAACTGCTGGCTTTATGATTAGCAGCCTAACCCGTAACCCACTAAGGCTCCTTCCGGCCAGGAGAGAGTGAGGGAGGCCAGTGTTTTGAAGGAAGGCTGGCCGGTTTCCATCCTCTGGTCCTCAGCCTTCAGAAGGAAAGTTGATCTTGAAGCTAATCGGGGTGGGAGGGAGGACCCACGGACAGAGGGTGTAGTATAGCAGGCTAAAATGTGGCCGTGGGATTGTGCCAGACAGCAGGAGAAAGAGGCTCCCAGAACCCTCGGGGGAGTGACCAAAGGCAAAAAAGGGGTCCAAGGAGAGGCAGCACCAAGCAACAGAAAGTGCAATGTCATTGGGGACGAGAAATCTCCCAAGTGCCAGCAACGTGCCAAGAGAGGAGGCAGGGAGCTGGCAGCTGTCCTAATCGGGCCCCTTTCCCAGCTGGACACCCCTTGGGGTGCCAGACACCTGGTTCTCCGTGTGGCAGGCTGGGGTGAGGGCGGAGGGGCAGGGCAGAGCTGGCCCCAGGCCCAGGCCCTGCGGATGAAGACAAGGCTGGCAGTGGCCCCAGCATGGTGTCCATTGCAGGTGGCCGGACTGTACCCTGCTGTTCCGGATCCAAGGTGGCCGCTCTAACCGTGGGCACCCTGCTGCTCCTGATGGGCATCGGGGCGGCGTCCTGGGCCATTGGTGAGAGTGGTTCCCTGTGCCTCTACCTTCCATGGCCCCATGGCGCCCCCAGCCCACTGCCTTCACCTTACCTTCTCTGCAGTGACCCTGCTACTCAGGAGCGACCAGGAGCCACTGTATCCGGGTGAGTAAAGTGGGCAGGTCCCTCTGGGGACTCCTGGATGCCCCCCGCTGGGGATCCTTGCAAAAAAGCCTTTGCCTGGTAGGAGGGCTTGTGAGCCTACTATTGACCCAGGTCAAAGGTGCAGGCCAGTGCTGCCGATGACAGCGTGACTGAGTGCCTACTGGTGCCGACCCAGCACCGGCCTCCTCGCCTGTGCATCCGAGGCTCTGGTATGGCCATCGAGGTCACAGGAGTGGACACAAGGGACAGCTTTCAAATCGTGACATGGATGAGATGGAAGACCGTGGACCGGCCGGCCTCTCCCTCAGTCAGAAACCGCTGTGGCGCTTTTG
Source organism: Echinops telfairi (assembly GCF_000313985.2). Taxonomy (NCBI): domain Eukaryota; kingdom Metazoa; phylum Chordata; class Mammalia; order Afrosoricida; family Tenrecidae; genus Echinops; species Echinops telfairi. The sequence continues at coordinate 32,956,150 of NW_022104553.1, forward strand.
TGTGGGTTGACCTGTGCTTATACACGTGCCCTCTCAGTGCCTGCGGGGGTAGGACTTCACCCCCAGCCCCACTCCAGCCCCCCGTTTTACAGATTCGGCAGTAACTAGAGGCACAGAGCCGTGCCGTGGTCTGCCCCAGGTTTCAGAGCACACGTGGCCATGAAAAACGTGTCCCAGTGTCCGTCAGCTCGCTGAGGGCCCTCCTTTCTGTCGCTGGCTCTCCACTGTCCCAGGCACGATGCCCTTCTCTCTTTTTATTTATTTATTTTATAGTGAACCCTCGTTTATCGCGGTTAATCGGTTCTAGACCCTACCGTGATAAATGAAATTCCGCGAAGTAGGATTCCTTATTTGTAAATCAAATATTTTCGTAGTTAGAGCATAGAGGACATGAAAAAACACCCTTTAGTCACCATTACACTCGTATTACCCAATTTATTAAACGAAAAAGAGAAAATACAGTAAAACATTTTGGACGTTACAATTATCATTTATTATTTATTATATTATTTATGGCATCAAGCGTGTACAGTATGAGCCAATCAGTGGCAGTAATGACAGAGCATGCGCTGTTACGCAAAAACCGCGATAGAGTGAAGCCACGGAAGTCGAAGCGCGAAGTGGCGAGGGTTCACTGTATTTTTTTTTGCATTTATTTATTTATTTTTAAAAATCGTTTTATTAGGGGCTTATACGACTCTTATCACAATCCGTACATACATACATCAGTTGTGTAAAGCACATTTGTACATTCATCGCCCTTGTCATTCTCAAAACATTTGCTCTCCACTTAAACCCCTGGCATTAGGTCCTCATTTTCCCCTCCCTCCCCTCTCCCCCCTTCCTCACGAGCCCTTGATAATTTATAAATTATTATTTTGTCATATCTTGCCCTGTCCGACGTCTCCCTTCCCCCACTTTTCTGTTGTCCGTCCCCCAGGGAGGAGGTCACATGTAGATCCTTGTAGTCGGTTCCCTCTTTCACGATGTCCTTCTCCAGGAACTGGTGTCCCCTGAGAGCATGTCCAAAGGACATGGGGGACAAGTCTCCCCAGCCCAGCGTCTGAGGAGCGTTTGCGCTGTCCTCCTCCCAGGACAGACTGGTGTGTTCTTTTGGCAGTCCCTGGGGCACCTCCACCACTCTTCACCAACACTGATTCAAGCGCATCCATTCTTTCTGGTCTGCCGGATTCAGTGTCAACTTCCCAAGCTACGTACGAGGCGATAGAAAACACCAGGGCTTGGGTCAGGCGCACCTTCGTCTGTAAAGTGACATCCTTGATAGCTAACACGAAGGAGGTCTAGCGCAGCCGATGTACCCAATGGTCTTTTGCCTTCGGCTTCCAGGAGAGGGCTGCTGCTACGACGGCCCTCTTTTTACAGATGTGGACGGGAGGGGCCCATGGGGGAGCAGCTGGTACACAGTGGAGCCAGGGATGGAGTTTGGATTTGTCTGGGACTGAGGGGCCTCGGGAGCTGCTGACAGGAGTGGTGGATGAATGAATGCATCTTCCCGGAGGCAAGCCCCGGGCTGCCATAGCCCAGGGCAGCAGGGAAAACAAGGAATTTTGGTACTGGGTGATGCTGCTCACGCCAGTGAGCCTCAGTTAATCCCATGAGAGATACAGGCCCCATCAGGGGAAGCAATAACGACTGGGGCAAGACAAGCCGTCCGTCCATCTGCCTGTGCCCGGCTCAGACCGCAGAGCGTCATGGGTATCGGCTCCGGAAATCCTCTCGACCGCCCTCGGTCCTCCCTCCTTGATTGTATTTGTGTTGGAAACGTCTTATTGTGAACGGGGGGCAGGGCTACAGAGCAGATCTGTTTTCCGCTCAGTACCTCCTCACCCACCTTCTGTTTCCTGCCCCTGCCGGGGTGGCCCCCCCACAGTGCAGCAGCACTCACCCCGTTTCCTCTCTGGGTTTCCCATTTCCACTTCAAGTGGGGAGACCTTTAAGGCCACTTGGGTCACCAGGTCCCCAGCCCACCACTGGCAGAGCCAGCGCCCAAGGCCCCTGCTGTCCAGTGCATTTGGACTCCGAGAGAGCCTAAGGGCCCGGGTAGAACGGCTGCTGTAGAGTTCTGAGGTTGTAACTCTTCACGGGAGCAGACAGCCCATCATCCTCCAGCTAAAGCGGCTGGGGGGTGTGAACCGCTCACCTTGTGGTTAGCAGCAGCCCAACGTGCAAACCAGGGCTCCTCAGTCACTGGCAGGGCTGGACTTTAATCCAAGGCTGTCTGGGTCCAGCCCTGACTTATGTATAACTCATACTCTGTTGGGCTTTAAGAGCGACAGCTGGCCTCCTGGCCGTAGTAAAAGCCTATCATATGCCAGGCCCTTTGGCTGCAGCTTGTACCAGCAGTCTGGGAAGAGCTGGGGGTGGGGGGCGTGAAGTTACCATCACCCCCATCTTGCAGGTGGAGGAAACTGAGGCGCAGTGAAGTGAACGGGCTTGTCCAAGCTCACAGGTCGAATAAGTGACAGCGCAAAGTGGCCACATTCTGCTGGAAGCCTCCCCGTGGCTCCCATGGCCATCGGGAGAAAGCCCCAGACCCCGTGGGTTCCACTCCACCCTCCCCTCGAAGCTGCACGGCCAAAGCTCCCCCACCCCCGGGCCTCTCCAATGATTCATTCCTCCTGAATGCCGTGAAACAGCCAAATTAAACTCGCTACTGCCATCGAGTCCCCTCGGCCTCCTAGCAACGCCATGGGACAGAGTAGGACTGCCCCGTGGGCTCCCAAAGCTGTCAGTCTGATGGGACTAGAAAGCCTCCTCTGTCACCCTCGGAGCGGCTGGTGGTTTTGAACTGCTGACTCTGTAGCTAGCATTCCCCTGCACCACCAGGGCTTTACTCCTTTTCAAACTCAACCCTGGAGGCAGGACTCCTTTGGCACTGTTACTTCTCAGCTTGGGTGGGTGGGTGGGGCGCCTCATACCAATTCTGACCCCTCTCTGGGCCTCAGTTTCCTCATCTGTAAGATGGGCTAAGAATAATCCAGTGAGAATTAGGGACTCCTAACCAACTCAGTAAATGCTGGTTTGGGTTTTTTAAAATTTGTTTTTGCTTCTCATGCTTTAGGCCTTAGCTCTCCTGAACAAGGCCTCCCTGGACCCGCAGGCCCCATGCCCCCCACCCCATGGCCGTCCCAGACCAGATGCTTCTGGTAGAAGCATCCTCATATGCACCGGTGAATTCCGAGTGACTCCCAGGAGGGCAAGGACATTTGTTTGTTGTCCCCGCCAGCGCCCAGCACACAGTAGGTACACAGGAAGTCTTTGCTAAATAATTAGACACAGAGACGTTAGCCAGGTGACACACTTGACCAGGGCCTTCCCGCTGGGACCTAACCTGGCCAGAACTCAGTCCGGGCTCTGGCCAATGCCAGTACCTAAGCCCTTCACTCGGGCTTGAGTTTTCCCAATAGGGTTGGCAAATGACGAAAGAAAGATCCGAACCAGGAAAGACAACCCCCACGACACTGACTACATTCCCACCTCATTTTGCGGGGCGGCGGGG
>NW_022104553.1:32959769-32994500 GCF_000313985.2 Echinops telfairi
GGGGGGGGGGACGTTTCACACCTCTAAATAGATCAGACAATTTGGTAACAAGGCAGGTGACTCAGAACATCCAGGATGCACTGCTTCAGACAATAAAAATGAGAATAACGGATTTTTAAGAAGAAAGGAAAACGGGCATAGAAGGGTTTTAAAAATAATTGGGGACCTTGCCCCAAATATACAGAACATGATGCTTCTTCAGTAAAACCCCAGGATTTTTGCAAATCAGATTTCTGGCATAGTTTGAAGTCTTTCCCCCAAAAAAATCTCCTTTCCCCTCCCCTGTCAGTGCTTTAAATCCCCAGCCTCGGAACTTGGAGGGTGGTAGGGTCCCCCCACCCCCACCCACACACATACAAGAGGTGCCAGGTGTCCCCTGCTTTCCCCTCTGCAGCAGGTGGCCATTGTGAAGACAGACTGCCTAGGCAGCTGCTCAGTCCTGACCAGGTAGTGGGGACAAGCAAGAGCCTGCGTGAGATCCTCTGCCGAGAGCAGGGCGCAGGCGGGTCAGGGCCTGGGCTCAGATCATGATTTTGCTGGCTCTCAGCGATGTGACTCCAGCCTCAGTTTTCCCATCTGTGAAATGGATGCGGAAACTGTCCTTCCCTCTCAGCCGTAGCCACATACCACCCCTGTGGAATTCATGCACCCCCTGCTGTGGGATTCATGCCCCGCCGCCCAGCAATAGACACTCCCCTGTTCAGCCAAGAGCATCTCCCCATTAAAAGCCTGGGGTCGCAGGCACTCAGGCCTAAACTCAGATCCTCCGTCTGTCTGTCTCTCACTCACCGTTCGATGATGGGCAAATCGCGCCACCTCTCTGGGCTTTGGCCCTGGCGGTCCCGTGATGCCGCGTTTGGCAGCTGGCTACAAGGTCAGCAGTTGGAAACTGCCAGAGGGTCTGTGGGAGTAAAACGAGGCTTTCTACTCCTGTAAAGAGTTACAGTCTGGGAAACCCACAGAGGCAATTCTACCCTCTCCTGTAGGGTCTTAGGGGTCCGCATTGATTCGATGGCACTGAGCGTGGTTTTAGCGTCTCTGGACTTTGGCATCTCATCTGGAAAATGGGGCGGAGACTGGGCTTTGGGGGTGGTTGAGACTGGTGTGTGGCCAGCCCTGGTTCCTGGGGGTGGGGCAGGATAGAGAGCACATGTAGCTCAGCACCTGGCTTACAGGTAGCCATCAATAGGTCCTTCCTGGAAGGCCTTTTTCTCATTGTCCAGATCGGTGGGGCCAAAGAGAACCACGCAGTCTGTGTGTGGCCTCAGTGTGTGCCCCCCCTACCCACCCACCCAGTGGTGTCAAAGTGAGCTGGTGGCAGAGGTGCATGAGAAAATGATCAAAGAGAGTGAGAGCTGACTTCCCCCAGGCCCCTCTTCACCCCACCCCCCACCCCTGGTCCCCTCTCTCCATATTTGCTCTGTCCCAGGCCTGTCACCTCTAGGCCATGTGTTTCCCCTCCCTCCCTTCCCCCCACTCCCATTCCTTCCAATCTGTTAGCAAGCTTTTTTGGCTCTGCCTACAGAATCTATCCTAGGAGCCCTGGTGGTGTAGTGCTTGCTGGTTGGGCTGCTAACCACAAGATCACCAGTTCAAAACCACCAGCCCCTTGTTGGGAGAAAGACCAGGCTTTCTACTCCTGTAAAGAGTTCCCGCTTCAGAGACCTACAGGGGTGGTTCTGCCTGCCCTAGAGGGCCCCTATGAGTTGGAATTGACTTGATGGCAGTGATTTGAATTTATAGCATATCTATCCAGAATTGGGATTCTTCTCCCCTCCAGTTGGCCCCCACCCTGGTCCAGTCTCCACTCTCTGCTACCTGGACCATTACTGCAGCCTCCCGCACTCTGCCCCCAATCTGTTGCACCCTGTGAATGCCTGAGTCACACCAGGCCCCTCCTTAGCCCTGGCCCTCCTCTGACTGCACCCCACTGCAGGTGGAAGCCCAAGGCCTACCACGTCATGGTGGTGGGTTCCCAGGGGTGCTGCTCACCGAAACCACCGGCCCTTCCATGGGAGAAAGAGGAGGCTTACTTACATCTTGGAAACCCACAGGAGTGGTTCTGCCCTGTCTTCTGGTTGCTTTGAGGCAGTTTCTCTCCCACCCCGCCTCAGCTCAGGGTCCTGCTCCTCGTACACCAGGCACGTGCCCAGCCTCCCCTCTGCCCAGGCTGGCCACCCCCTGCCCCCTCCACTGTGCACATCACCCCTGCAGGTCCTTGCTCACCTGCTGCCTGCTCAGTGACGCTTTTGTGGCTCACCCCTTGGAAATGGCCAGCCAACCATCCTGGGCGAACTTCCGGCCTGGCGGCATCCAGGAGTTTTAAAAAGGGTCAGAAATCCCTCAGGCCTGTCCTCCAAGTTGGCGTCCCTTCTTCCTCGCTGGGCTGAAGAAGCCCCGGCAGCTACGGCCGCACACGTTTTAGGATACGCGGCTGGGAAGGCAGGGTTCTTCCCCCTCCTATGACTTCCGGGGCTCCTGGACAAAGACCAGCCAGTGGTGCCCGGTGGGGGCAGTGTCCTGGGGGCGCCCGTCCTTGGTACAAAGTGAACGACAGGCCCCTCTAGAAACCTCGAATGGTGATGAGTGGAACCAGGGTCAGGGGTGGGGGTGGGCCGTGAGGGCTCCCACTGACCCGTTGGGTTTCGGGAGTAGAAGCCCGTGGCTGGAGCACAGGTGAGGCGCTGGGGGCGCTGCGGCTGGTGGTGCTGATGCAGGCGCCCCGTCCTGTTGCCTGCAGTGCAGGTCAGCCCGGCGGACGCGCGGCTCACGGTGTTCGACCAGACGGAAGGGACGTGGCGCCTGCTGTGCTCCTCCCGCTCCAACGCCAGGGTGGCCGGCCTCGGCTGTGAGGAGATGGGCTTCCTCAGGTACTGGGCGGCCCGGGCTGGGGGCAAGCTGGGAGGGGTGGGAGGACAGGCCTGACCCCTGCCCTGCCCAGGGCACTGGCCCACTCGGAGCTGGACGTGCGGATGGCAGGCACCAACGGCACACTGGGCTTCTTCTGCGTTGATGAGGGGAGGCTGCCCCATGCCCGGAGGCTGCTCGAGGTCATCTCTGTGTGGTAAGGAGGGTCGCGGGCAGGTGGGGACACCCCGCCACTCCTACAGACCCCGATGGCCCCCGAGACGACCCCACCTGTGCTGCCTCATTTCCTTCCACCTGTCTTAGCTGCAATTTAAAACCCTGTCTCTCACACAGCGACTGTCCCCGGGGTCGTTTCTTGACAGCCATCTGCCAAGGTAAAATCTGAAATCCAGAATTCTCAGTCTCCAAGGGGGGGTTGGGGTGATGTCCTTCAGACCCCCAGAATGGGACTGTGTCCCCTCAAAGCCCTAGGGTTGGGCTGTGTCCCTTCAGGGTGGGGCTGTATCTCCTCAGACCTTAGAATGATGCTGTGTCCCTTCAGGCCCCCAGGGTGGGGCTGTGTCCCCTTAAACCAGCAGTTCTCAACCTGTGGGTTGCCACCCCTTTGGGGATCGAACGACCCTTTTCAGGGTCGCCTGATTCACAACAGTAGCAAAATGACAGTGATGAATTAGTAATGAAAATAATTTTATGATTAGGGGATCACCACCACATGTGGAGCTGTATGAAAGGGTCGCGGCATCAGGAAGGTTGAGAACCACTGTATGTCCCCTAGGGGGGGCTGTATGCCCCCTCATGTCCCTAGGGTGGGCCGTGTCCTCTGAGTCCCCTTCAGGCAGGAGGAGCCTGGCACTGGTGTCTGGTCCCTGCACCAGCCCCTGACTGTCCCATGTCCCACCTGCAGACTGTGGTCGCAGGAAGCTGCCTGTGGACCGCATCGTGGGAGGCCAGGACGCCAGCCTGGGGAGGTGGCCGTGGCAAGTCAGCCTTCACTATGACGGGGCACACCTCTGCGGGGGGTCCCTACTGTCCAGAGACTGGGTGCTGACGGCCGCCCACTGCTTCCCGGAGTGAGTGTCACCCACCGCGCGGGTGTGGGGGAGGGGAGGCTGTGTTCAGGGCGCTACCACCTTTCGCTCCTGTTTCCGGCTAGGCGGAACCGGATTCTGTCTAGATGGCAGGTGTTTGCGGGCACGGTGGCCCAGGCCTCGCCTCATGGGCTGCAGCTGGGGGTGCAGGCGGTGGTCTACCACGGGGGCTACCTCCCCTTCCTCGACTCCAACAGCGAGGAGAACAGCAACGACATCGCCCTTGTCCATCTGTCCAGCCCACTGCCCCTCACAGGTAAGGCTGGGGCTGAGCACGCGCCCAGGGACGCCAGAGGCCAGAAGAGAGAGCCAGGGGTGTGGGAGGGCACACGTGGTTCCGCTGTGCCTGGGAGGGGGAGGAGGAGGGACTTGAGTGGCCATAGACCTAGGACAGGACGCTATGCTGACCCTATAGGGTAGGGTAGAGCTGCTTCTGGGGGTTTCTGAGACGGTAACTCTTCACAGGAGTAGAAAGCCTCGTTCTTCTTCCTGGGGCACAAGCTAGGCCCTAGATGGGAATGGTTGGTGCACTTAACCTGGCAGGTCCTCCAACAGGTCGACATAGAATCACTACAGGACCCAGGGTTTCCCATCCGCGTTACATTCCCGAGAGAGGCAAACCACAATGTGTGCACGAATGTTCCCAGGAGCATTTCTCATGACCAGAAGGTGGACTCAACCCCGGTGTCCATGGTCTGATGAAGATGGATAAGCAAAATGTGGTATACGATGTGTACACACACACACACACACACACACACACACCTGATCTGTCTTGGAAGAAGTATGGGCCAGACTGCTCCTGAGAGGCGCGCATGGCAAGACTCCGTCCTACATGCTGTGGACACACTGTGAGGAGAGACCAGTCTCTGGCAGAGTGGAGGGACAGGGAAGGAGGCGAGACCCTCAACCAGATAGATGGACACAGCGGCGGCCACAACTGGCTCCGCTACCGCAGCAACTGTGAGGATGGCGCAGGACAGGACAGTGCTTTGTGCTGTCCTGTACGGGGTCACTATGGGTCATAACTGACCTTGGGGCACCTGACAACCTATATATATATATATATATATATATACATATATACATACATATGTATATATATATACATACACACATACATACACATATATATTAATAAAAAGGAACGAAGTACTGCTTCATGATGCCGCGTGGAAGAGCCTTAAAGACTTGATGCCAAGCGGAAGAAGCATAATTTCATTTAATAAAATGTACAATATAGGTAAATCTGTGGAGACAGATGGGAGATGAGGGCTAGGGGTCTGGAGAAAGCAGAGGCTTTCACCTCCTGTAAAGAGTGAACAGTCTCAGAGACACCCCCCACCCCCCAGCAGGTCTAGCCTGTCCTGTAGGGTGGCCATGCATCGGAATTGAGGTGGTGGTGGGTTAGAGGGCTGGGGCTGGCACGAGTAGTTAAAGGGCAGGGTTTCCTTTGGGGCTTGATGAAAATGTTCTCAATACTTACCTGGCAGGGGAGACACCATGACCACGAAGGTGGTTTTCCCAGGGCGAGGCTTATCCATTGCACTCCGGATGTGCTGACCCCTGTGATTTCCCCAAATGTGGGAAACTCGACTGCATCATTTGTGGTCGTGGGGGACTGCGTTGGCGCTCTCCCCTGTAAAAAAAAAAAAGAAAGAAAATGTTCTCAAGCACTTAGTGGCGGTGCCTCTCTGACTGCATTGAGACCCATGGACTTGTACGCTTCTGTGGATGAGCTCCACGGGGAAATGGGATGAAAAGGGAGTGGACTGGCGGGAACCCCGGGACGGTGCCCCTTAGTCACCTCTCAGGCCTGGAACTGAACTCACCCCTGCCCCTTGCCCCCACCGTGTTAGACGCATCCAACGTCTAAGATCAAAAGGGCAGCCTTTACCCGAGGGCAAAGTTCAGAGGGCTAGGTGAGGAGAGCAGGGGAACGGAAACAGAAACGCAGGGCAGGGGACACGGAATCCGTGTGCTCTCCCGAGGGGGCGGCCGTGGTGAACTCGTCCACACAACCCGCGTGCACAAATGATGCTCTTCCCTGCACGCCTTCACCTCATTCACAATAAAAGTGTGGGGTTTTTTTTTTAAGTAAAGAAAGGGAGAAAAGATCACACATTTTCTCCCTCCCCAATTTTTGGAAGCCCCCTCGTGTACTTCCTTAAGAATCGTACCTAAAAATTAAATGAAAACTGGAAAGAAAAGACAATGAGGGAGAGAGAATGTTAACGGCCATTCCGATGTGGGTCTTGGGAGCGGCTCTCCTTGGTTTCAATGAGAAGGACCACCTCTCGGGCCCTCGTGTCTTCCACCCGCCAGCAGGTGCTCATGGCCCTGGTGGATTAAGAGCTGGCTAGTCTGAGCCTTGAAAAGCCCTGGTGGCTTAGTGGTTAGGTGCTGAGCTGTGATCAGAAAGGCCCAAAGTTCAAACCCACCCACCCCTCCGTAGGAGAAAGAAGGGGCTTTCTCCCCCTGTTAATGGCTACAGTCTAGGACACTCAGAGGGGTAGTTCTGTCCAGTCTGATAGGGTCACGAAGAGTCTGGCTATGAGATCCTTTTTTTTTTTTTTTTGAGCCTCCAACCATCAGCAGGACCCAGTGTAATAACAATAATAAAAATCATGTTGCCAATTCCCGTCACAGCAATGACATCATCGCAGTGACAACCACAAAGTCAGACGCTACGTAATAGCATGATTAACAGTCAGCTGCTGTCGTGGTCAGGAAGCCCAGCGCTGGGCGTGCCTCCTGGGCTCTGGGCACTGTTCTCGGCAGTCAGTCCCCAGGGGGAATGCATTTATTCCTCCAGCAATCCCCACCTGGGGCTGCTTGCAGGATCTTCCTGGCCCACAAGGGGAAGTTCAATTAAAACCCCCAAGTCCCTCAGGTGGGAAGAGGCAGCAATTGGAGTCCCAGCCCCGGAGCAGTGCCTTCTCGTTCGGCTGGCCCAGGCTTTGTGGCCGAGGGAAGGCGCCATTACTGTTGGGTGCCGACACTCCCCTTGTTCTTGGTAATGACCCTCCATCTTGTTCTCCACTTTGGGGAGTGTAGGTACCTGTGCTCCTTGAAACCGGAAGCAAGACAAACCCTTTCCCCTCAGTGCGAAGAGGGAAGGGAGTGGAACAGTGCTAAGTGAGGGCCCCGGGTGGACAGGGTGGGAACAGGGCAGGTGTGAGAGGCACCGCAGCAGAGGTTGGATCCTGGGAGTGGTTTCCAGCTGTGTGGCCTGGCTTCACCGCCCTGGGCCTCAGGCTCTCTCCTCTGTCGCATGGAGGTGGAAGCTTGGTGGGCTGCTAACATGTCAGCAGTTGGGAGCCACCAACCGCTCGCTCCGAGAAAGATGAGGCTCTGGACTCCCGTCAAGAATGACAGTCTCAGAAACCCACAGGGGCCATTCTCACCTTCCTAGAGAGTGGACCGCAGGGCAGGGAGGGGAGGGTTGGGATGACAGCTGGGTGAGCGCCTAGTGCCTAGCTGGCTGGCACTGACAGCCTCAGGAAATGGGCCCTGGTCACCCTGTTCTTCGCATGAGGTTTTCTTGGGGTGGGTGACTCTCTGTGCAGATTCTAACTGGGCTGTTGTTTAGTTCCTCATGGGGTTCAGCCTCACTCCCCTCCTCTGTCAAACGGGATCACAATAAGCTCTGCTCGGACTGAGACGTGACGAAAGGACATGATGTGCGAAGAGTCCACTACGATTAAGCAGGCGCCTGTTTTGACTCTTGTTTTAAAAAGCAGAACGGGGGCTGGACTGGGGCGTGCAGAGGCAGCTGGCAGGGTGTTTATACCTTGGGGGACAGGCCAGCAGGGGCTGGACCAGCATGGTCTCTTCCCCAGAATACATCCAGCCTGTGTGCCTCCCAGCTGCTGGCCAGCCCCTGGTCGAGGGCAAGATCTGCACAGTGACCGGCTGGGGCAACACACAGTACTACGGTGAGGCAGCGCTCTGGCCAGTCCTTGACCAAGGCCTGTGGAGCCTCTGGGGGGACAGTTGGGCTGGGTGCATGACTTTAGGCCCTTCAGGGCCTGGGGGTGGGCCCTAGGCGGGAAGGGGGTTACAGATGCTACCAGATCTGGTCAGCCTTGTCCGCATGCCCTCAGGCCAACAGGCTGGGGTACTCCAGGAGGCCCGTGTCCCCATAATCAGCAATGATATCTGCAATGGCCCTGATTTCTATGGGAGTCAGATCAAGCCCAAGATGTTTTGTGCCGGATACTTCGAGGGTGGCATTGATGCCTGCCAGGTGAGAGACTAGAGATGGGGAGCTGCTGGACCTGCCGCTGGGGGAGAGGGCACTGGGTGGCTGGGCTCCCTATCTGGGGGTCAGAAGATTCAAGACTACAGCCCAGGGCATCTTGGGAGGGCCTTCTTGGCCGGGCACCTCAGCATCGAGCCAGGCTTCCTCTCTTCCCCCCAGGGTGACAGTGGCGGTCCCTTCGTGTGTGAGGACAGTATCTTGCGGACATCACGCTGGCGGCTGTGTGGCATTGTGAGCTGGGGCACAGGCTGTGCCCTGGCACAGAAGCCAGGTGTCTATACGAAAGTCGGTGACTTCCGGGAGTGGATCTTCCAGGCCATAAAGGTGAAAGTTACTTCCCGATGGGTGGGCATGGTTGGACCTCGAAAGGGTCAAGCCCAAGTCAAACTCCCTGCCATCGTTGATGCTGCCTCACAGCGGCCCTGCCGGACAGGGCAGAACTGCCCCTGTGCGCTCCCGAGACTGGCACTCTTTACAGGGATAGAACGCCTCATCTTTCTCCCTCTAAGAGGCTGGTGGTTTCAAACCTGCTGGTTTCGTGGTTAGCAGGATTATCAGCCCAGCCAGGGCTCCGATCTAATGGGGGATAGAGTCTGAGAGTTGGAGGAAATGCCTAGAAGCTCCAGAGTTTCTTGGGAGGGAGGGTTCCTTGTGGGACTTTTGAGGAGCCTCTCAGACCTCGGAAGCACCGGTCTTCTTTCCCCAGACTCACTCCGAAGCCACTGGCATGGTGACCCAGCTCTGACGCGTGAATTCTCACTGCCCACGCCTCCGGGCCTGAGTTGATCCATGTGGCTCCAGCAGACTGTGGGCCCCATGCTGGACCTGAGAAGGAACATTTTTCTTCCTGGGCGCAGCCCACGAGTTCAAGGATGCCCTCCCTCGGGGTCCCCTCTTCCACAGTGGCGGGCCCACTCAACCCTGGGACCACCCAAGTCTCACCCTCCTGGCACCCATGTAAATAGTTTTCAGCCGTGTGGGAACGCCAGAGAGGTGCCCCTGGCTGCACCACGCTCTTTAAATAATAAAGATGGTTTTGATTAACGTGGCCTCTGAGTTTGAAGATGTAAGCAGCGACAGGGATACGTTGAGGTGGGAGGCTGGAGGGTGGCAGGTACAAAGGCATTATGGCCGGGCATCCACTGGCCACAGAAAGGAGACTTGAGTTCACGCGACGGCTGCTCCTCTGCTTCTCCACGGGACATGCTCTTCCCTGCGCTCAGAGCCGCTTCCTCCGAGTCCGCTTCATTTTCCAGCCGCCTCCTTCGCAACCAGAGACAGCCGTCACCCGCGGCCCCCGGGTCAGGATGGGCTCTGGTGGGAAGGGAACACCTGCCACCCATTAAAAAAAAAAGTCTCGGGGCCCTTCGCTCATTGGACAAAGGTGGATCATGTGCTCATCCTTCCACCAAGGGCGGTGTGCCTGAGACGTGGTGGGGAAGGGCGTAGGAGACCCTCAAACTCCACCAGGCCTGAGGGGGGAGGATGAGGGGGAACAGGGGGAGGGGGAGGGGCTGGGAGGAGGAGAGGGAAGTCCAGTGGTGTTTCCAGGAAAAGTGGAAGAGGATGAAGTCCCGTCCGCAAAAGAAGCTGTTCCCCAGAGGCCGGCCCAGGGAACGGGACCCTGCGCGCCGGCGGGGATGGGGCGCCAGGTCCGCTGAGCGCGCTCTGGGACTGGCCCCGCCTCCTCTGGCCTGCGCCTGCGCAGGCGGGCCGGCGGCCACCAGGGGGCGCCGTCTCCCGCCGCGGCCCGGAAGCCGCGCTGGCGGCGGCCGAGCGGCTCGGCCCAGGCCGCGCGACCGACCGGACGGGATGGGGACGAGGGCGCGTCCGCCACGAGCCCTCCAGCCATTTTCCAAAACACAGATCGATGCAGGGCGACCCTCACCGAGTAAGCAATCGTTGGATCCAGTGGGAAAGCGTTTAAAAACTCGCTCCCTGTACATCAAACCTCGAGCAAGGCGGAGCCCCACCCCCACCCCAAACGTGCGTTGTCTGTCGGGAACACCCCAGCCCCCCATGTCCTCTGGGACCCTGCCCAGTTCTCCCAAACGTGTGGGGGGCTCCTCGGGCCCACGCGTTAGCGGTGTCGCTGGAGACGGCTCACACGCGGCCGCTGTGTGAGAAATGCTTTGCCTTAAGGAGATGGGACTGCCCGTTTCCCTTTATCATCTCACTGCCCTCAGTCGATGGTAATTCAGTGACCCCACAGGACAGGGCAGCACTGCCTCTGTGCGTTGTCTAGACTTTGTTTACAGGAGTAGAAAGTCTGGCCTTTCTCCGAGCAGCCCGTGGTTTCGAACTGCGGGCCTTTTGGATTGTAGCTGATTGTGTAAGGCTCCTTCCGTTCTAAAAGAAAACAAACCTTCTGAGACTGTAATTGGTGTTTTTTAAAAATCATTTTATTGGGGGCTCATACAGCTCTGATCACAATCCATTTGTACATTCGTTGCCCTCATCATTCTCAAAACGTTTTTCTTCTTTAGCCCTTGGTATCAGCTCCTCATTTTCCCCCTCCCTCATGAACCCTTGATCATTTATAAATTGTGATTGTTTTTTCATGTCATACACTGTCCAACGTCTCCTGTTGTCTGTCCCGGGGAGGGGATCACTGTGATTGATGCCCCATTTCTGCCGCACCTTCCCCTTCCCCTTCCCCTTCCCCTCCTGGAATCCATACTCTCATTACTGGTCCTGAGGGGCTTATCTGTCCCAGATTCCGTTTCCAGCTCTCTCTGTGCCCGTGTACATGCTCTGGTTGACTGTAACAGTTTGCGCGAGTAGAAAGACCTTTTTCCAGAGGAGTTGTTAGATTTCCCCAGGTGGGAAATACCTCGATCCTTGGCTTCGAGCGAGAAAGAATTCACGCTGAAGCCTGGTTTGTGATCCAAGTGAATTCTTTAAAAAGGATAGAAGTAGTTTCAGGTGTTACAGTAAAAGGAACACAAGTGTGAGAGAACGAGGCACAGCCGGGCTGAACTGTGTGTAGCAGCCGGGAGAAAGAAAAACTGGCTTTTCAGGGCCCCATGGGGAGGCGTGGTCAATAGCACTGGTTGATCCCATTGGCTGAATCGAGCCCACCTGGCCTAGATTGGGGCTCACCCAGGTGTACTGGCTTCCTGTCTCAAAGACCTGAATGTGAGCATGCCCTCTAGCCTTAAGCAGCTTCCAACTTTCTGTAATGGGGGAGGGAGGCTTTGGCATGTAGAGGGACAACCCTAGTTCTGCCTCCAGCTCCCTAGCAGAGTGACTGGTGACTTCAAACTGCCCACCATGGAATGGCTGCTCAAGTCATAACCACTCCATCACCAGGATTCCTCCTCCCTTGATTCCTCCCCCGAAAATGATTTGTGCTGCTGAGCTTATCTGAGCACACATGACACTGCCCTGGGAGGGTGGGGTGCATCCTTGAGGAGATGCGTCTGTATTCTAGGGAGTCTGGGTAAAGTTTGGGCAGGAAAAAAGCCAATAAGTGACCTACTAGGAAAATGTAAGGCCAGGAGGCATTCTGGGCTCTGTGAGCATCAATGCTTTCTGGGGGGCATTTTAATTCACTCACTAGCCATTTACCAGTTTCCTTTGTAGGTGAGACTCAGCTTCTCCCATCCACCTTGCTACCCCCGCCTCCCCTCCCCCACGGAACCCTGCAGATACTCAAGATCATAATAATAACAATGACCACAGGGGGGCCTTTCAGAACGGCTGAGTATGAATACGTACTTCCATGTTGATGCTGGGCACCACTGAACCAGAAGTATTCAACCCATCCTCTCACATGAGTAAACCACACCAGGACCCCAAGCATGATTGTGCGTTCACAGTTAGTGTTTATATCAGAACGTTCACTTTCAAATAGTCTCCAACTGGGAAAGGAAAGCTCTGTATGTGGTTTATGAACTGGCATTGTCACAGTTGAATCACAGGATAAATGTGTAGTTGTGTTCCCACGAAGGAATATAACACACAGAGCCATATATATATATATATATATATACACACACACACAGCCACGATATATATATATATATATATACACACACACACACACACACACAGCCACGAAGGAATATAACAACTAATTAATTAGTCACACAGCAGCACAGAGGGCTCAATTCAACTCACTTCCGTGGAACAGTTAATATACCGGAAGTCCTTCAACTCAAAGGCTGCTGGGTTCTAGGTCAAGGAAGCAGACAGTTGAGTCTTCCCTTGGACAATGCAGGCAGAGTCCGCTCACAGGCAGCAAACAGCAGGGCAGGTCTCCAACAACCAGTAGCCCTGGAGCTCAGTGAAGCAGGCCGTGATGGGATATCAAGCTCTAGCTATGCAAGACGACAGGATCTGCCAATCTCAAGCTCAAGTGATGATGTGAGCACCAGCAGTGTGGTAAAGCAGGATTCGAAGGAACCTCAAGCTCTAGCTACATATGCATGGGTTGGCTGTCCCACGGGTAGTGTAGCTCACAAGTTGAGGCAGACAACTAGCTAAAGCAGCCTCACACTGGTCCAGTCATTAGAGATCAAGAGAGAGTGGCCTGGGCCTTGCCAAGCCATTTATCTCTTTGCCCTTCAATCAAAATGCGACTTGATTAATCCCATGTGTTCCTATTGGCTTATTGGCAGGTTGGCACAATGAGCCTACCTATCACATACTATCGCATACCACCATTCATTTTATATTCAGAAGCCACTCTTGTAAACATTCTAATGGTGATGTAAATAGAGAAACAGCGTGATAGTGTCTGCACGGGAAGGTGGCAATACCATTAAAGATCACCCTTGTTAAATGCGCACTGGCATGCTTCTACTGATGGGTAACAAACCGCCCGGATGTTGTGGTGTGAAAGAACAAGCATTGTGTCCTGTTCATGGGTTCTGGGAGGGTAAGTCAACAAGGGTCTGAGGATTCCAGTTCCCCCGCACACAGGTTTGTTGCAAACAGACGTGCTTACAGTATCCCTGCAATCAACGTATGGCCACAGACAAGGCCTCTCTGCAGCGTGCTCATCTTCATCTCCTGAGGGGCCTTCAGACTCAAAGGTCCAATCAAAACAGTGGCTTCTAAGAGGTGTGCTGGGCCTGGGTCATTCAAGGCGGCGAGATCAGCTCAGAAAATTATGGTGATCATCTTTTAGGATCACATAGGGGTAATCTAGATCGATTTTTTCCCAAGGACACAGGCCAGTCCCAAGGCTTAGTATGTAAAAAATTAAGAAAATGGAAAACTTCCTGGGTGAGCCAAAGGCCAGAAAGGTTGGACCGAGGAATTGTTGGCCAGAAAGGTTGGACGGAGGAACTGTTGCCCACCATGACCTCCTACCTGCTCATTCTTTGAGCGTACCAGGGGCTGCCGGTGAGAATTTCACTGGGAACGCTTACCCATCCACTCTCCAGCCTGACCTCAGCCCCTCCAGACCCCTTCTGGTTCCCCCAACTCTATTAGAACATCGAGACTGGACCCCCACGAGGAAGAGCAGCCTGTCGTGTTGACCGGGTGTGAACTGGAGAGCATGTTGACATGGTGTGAACTGGAGAGCACAGAACCCTTTGGGGGGAGGGGTATAGAGCGGTGGAAACACCGTCTTCAGAAAGGTGTAGAGCTGGACGGAAGACACGTCAAGAACCAGTGGCTTCACATTTTAATAGTTTGGCTTCATCGAGGTGTGCTGGTGTGATTTTGCAGCAGCATTTTCCCGCTTACCTTCAGACGTCGGGCTGCCCAGCAGGGCCAGTTTGTGTTGGCTCCGTCATCTCCAGACGTTTTTTTTTCATCTCCAGATTTTTAATGACAAGTTGGCGGTGACTTGACAGCTGGGGACTGGCATCCTCAGGAAGTGGTGTCCTCACATGTCTGGTGCCTGGACAGGAAAATTGAGAATCTGGGCTCAGCAGGGCCTCCTGACCCATGGGACCTCCTTCTTGTCTATGTTTAGACGCCTCGTTTCATGGCTCTGGCCTGAATGAGCATTCTGACAACCCCCCAGCCGCACGTTCGATGTGTAAGGTCAGAACAAATGGATGAAATCACTATGTTCTACTAAACTAATCGCACCTGCTTCTTCACCTGGGCTCCTTCGTCATAGGTCAGACAGCAGGCTGCTGACTCCAGTCCCCCCAGCCAGAGGTTCTCAGAAGATGATGAAGTTAATGCCAGATTGAGAGGGTGGTCGCTGCCAGACATCCATGCAGCTTGAGGACAGGCCACAACCCCAAGGGAACGGATTGGCTTTCAACTGGCTTTTCATTTTTTAAAAAAATAAATCATTTTATTGGCGGCTTGAACAACTCTTATCACAATCCATCCATCCATCCATTGTATTAAGCACATTTGTACATTTGTTACTATTATCATTCTCAAAACATTTTCTTTCTACTTGAGCCCTTGGTATCAGCTACTCATTTTTCCCCCTCCCTCCATCACAAACCCTTGATAATTTATAAATTATTATTATTTTTTCATGTCTTACACTGTCCGACATCTCCCTTCACCCACTTTTCTGTTGTCTGTCCCCTAGGGATGGGGTTATATGTAGATCATTGTGATCGGTTCCCCCTTTCTCCCCCATCTTCTCCTTACCCTCCTGGTATCACTACTCTCATTATTGGCCCTGAGGGGTTTATCTGTCCTGGATTCCTTGTGTTCCCAGTTCCTATATGTACCAGTGTACATCCTCTGGTATAAACGGATTTGTAAGGTAGAATTGGGATCCTGATAATGGGGGGGGGGGGGGCTTTGAAGACCTAGGGGAAGGTTATGTGTTTCATCGGTGCTATACTGCACCCTGACTGGCTCATCTCCCTGCAACCCTTGTGTAAGGGGATGTCCAGTTGCCTACAGATGGGCTTTGGGTCCCCACTCCACACTCCCCCTCATTCACAATGATATGCTTTTTTGTTCTTTTGATGCCTGATACCTGATCCTATCGACACCTCGTGATCACACAGGCTGGGTGTGCTTTTTCCATGTGGGCTTTGTTGCTTCTGAGCTGGATGGCCGCTTGTTTACCTTCAAGCCTTGAAGACCCCAGATGCTATTTCTTTTGATAGCCGAGCACTATCAGCTTTCTTCACACTTTGCTTATGCACCCACTTTGTCTTCAGTGATCATGTCAGGAAGATGAACATCATGGAATACCAAATTGCTCTTGCATTGAGGGAGTGCTTGAGTAGAGGCCCAATGTCCATCTGCTACCTTAATACTAAACCTATAAACATATGCACATAGATCTATTTCCCCATCATCATATATAAATATATTTACATATGCACATGCCTGTATGTAGACCTCCATAAATGCCCTTTGCCTCCTAGTTCTTTTTCTATTTCCTTTTACTTCACTGGCTTTTCAACTGATTGGCTAAGGTGTGCGTTGTGCTTGCTTCTGGGTCTTGCCCAGTAATTCTTCCTGCTCTCTGGCTCTCTCTCATACATCAGTGGTTCTCAAAGGATGACCTTTCTGAACTTGTCTGAAATCCGAATCCACCACAGTCCATCTGGATCATAAACTGGGGAGTGGGATGGGGGTGAGGGTAGGGGTCTGGCAGGCTGCATTTTAAGCAGCCCTTCAGGGGATTTGATGGTCACTGATATTTGGACAGCGCTGTTCTGAGCCTGCATCATGAATGTCTGCTTTTGTACTGTGTTATTCTCGTCATCCTCATTCCTACAAGGTTATGATTGGTCTCAGCTTTAAAAGCCTCCCTCCACCAACCCTGCATAACCTCTGGCTATTGCCCCATTTATCAGCTACTCCTTATATGCAAAGTCTTCAAGAGAGTTGTCTCTACGCTCTGCCTTCAGTCTATCATTCATTCACTTTCGGACCGTCTCTTCCTCCGGGCTGTTGACCCCTCCTGCTTTATGTCGCCCAAACCCCCTGTGACAAAGTCCCCGACGAGCTCCGTCTTGCCAGACCCAGTGTTAGTCCTCAGCCCCCACCCTGTCTCACCATCATTGGTTTGGAACGCAGCTGACCCTCCTTTCCTCTGCAAAACAACTCTCTCCTTCGTGCCCAGGACCCCATGCGCTATGGTTCTCCTTCCATGCCTCCAGTGGTGTCTCGGCACCAGCCCCTCTTCAAAGCACCCATGTGATGCATCGTCTCTATTTGTCTCTCTCCCCTGGGGCATCTCATGCAGATTTTTGCTGTAAATACCCCCAACTACTTACTTCCCCACCCCCACCCCCTTAAGAGTTTCACCCATGACCTGACCCTCACCTCTCCTTTCTTCTGGACAAATGTCTTTCTGTCCTACCTGTCTCCTGCTGGGAGCATTCCCCTGGATGGAGTCTGTCAAGGTCTCCGCCCTCCCCGCCCTAAGTACTGTACAGTGAACCCTCGCCACTTCGCGCTTCGACTTCCACGGCTTCACTCTATCGCGGTTTTTGCGTAACAGCGCATGCTCTGTCATGTCTGCCACTGATTGGCTCATACTGTACACGCTTCTGTCTGCATCGCTACGTATTGGAGCTACGTATCAGATGCATTTTTGCTTTTGTACAGTGTACTGTAATTGTTTGCGATTTTTAAGAAATTTTATCTAAGCCCTATGATGGCTCCTAAACGAGCTGCTTCTTCTAAGCCTTCTGACAATAAAAATAAGCGCCAGAGGAAGATGCTCACCATCCAGGAAAAGGTAAAACTTTTGGATATGATCAAAGATGGCAAGAAAATCGTGGAGATTGCACGCCATTTCGACTTGAATGAGTCTTCCGTTCGCTCCATCCGTAAAGAGGAAAAAAACATCCGTGATACGGCTACTTTCACTTTCAACAAGGAAGCAAAGCGCATCGTGACAAGTCGTAATAAGTTCATAGTAAAAACGGAGTCTGTCCTAGCCGTTTGGATCAATGACAGGTGCAAGAAAAACATTCCGTTGGATTCGATAGTCATCCAGGAGAAGGCAAGGCAGCTCTATCAGCGTTTTACAGCAGACAGACCTCAACCAGAATCCTCTTCTGCATACTGTAAACTAGATGCCATAAATAATATAATAAATAATAAATGATAATTGTAACGTCCAAAATGTCTTACTATATTTTCCCTTTTTCATTTAATAAATTGGGTAATACGAGTGTAATGGTGACTAAAGGGTGTTTTTTCATGTCCTCTATGCTCTAACTATGAAAATATTTGATTTACAAATAAGGAATCCTACTTCACGGAATTTCATTTATCACAGTAGGGTCTAGAACCGATTAACCGCGATAAACGAGGGTTCACTGTACTCTGACCTCACAGATGAAAGGGTAAATGCTGCCTCTTGCTGACCATGCACAAGCCTCCGCTACTCGTCTGGTGGTAGACATCGACTTCAAACTGTGGGTCCAGGATGGGCATCTGGAATTCTTGATCTCTGAAGCTGAGGTCACCATTACCAGGAGTGTGTGTGAATCTGAAGCCTTGATTCCCCTGGAATACCCCAGCTGGAGCCTGGGCCAGTCCAGAAGAGCTGGCAGGAGACCAAGCTCTCCAGGCCACCTGAAGGCCAGGTGCACAGGCTCTGATGCCTGCAGGCAGGCCTTGACACTGATAGGCCCCTTTGCAACCACTGCCAGGACCCTCCCTGCAAGCCCATTCGTGGAGAGAGATGTCAAGGAATGGTGTGCAGGAGGTTCTGGGGTTACTGGGACCCAAGGATGTCCTTTGGTTGTCGCTTCTTCAGGATCATGAGAGCCCCAAGGAACCCGGAAGCAGAAGTTGAAGAGCCAACAGAGGAAGAAAGCTTTCCTCTTAAACCAGCAGCCTGACATCAGACATCTATCCTCCTAACCTGTGTGACAATAAATTTCTGTGTATTAAAGCCACCCAGTGTGGCAGCATCACCAGATGATGAAGAAAGAATTCCGTACAAACAGAGTAGAGGTACTGCTTTAAGATACCTACAAGAGGTTTGGGGATTGGGTAGTGGGTGGAGGTTGTAAGCATTTTCAGGTGCCTAGCAGTGAAGGCCTGGTGGCGTACTGGGTTACCTGGTAGACTGCGAACCACTAGGTCAGTGGTTCAAAACCATCAGCTCTCTCACAGGAGAAAGATGAAGCTTTCTACTCCCCTAAAGAATTCCAGTCTCAGAACCCTCCCAGGGACAGTTCCCCCGTCCGGAGGGTTGCTCTGAGTCAGGGTTGACTTGGCAGGGAGTTTGGTGTTCAGGTTTCCAAAGAGGCAAAGCCTAGAGGTCTTTGAAGAGACTGTCGATTGAGGTAGGGATGTCAAAAGAAATGCTGATGAAGGCTGAGCAGGAAGTAAGAAGAACTATAGAGAGTCTCTATCACCCTGGGGCACCTGGTGCCAGCAACAGAATGTCGCTAACATACGTCTTGCTGGTGAGGCTTTAAAAAGAAAGCAACGAGCGTGTGATTGGAGAATGGAGGAAGGGTAGTGCTATTTATGCCGTGGCATGTAACATGTCTGAATTATGTTCAAATGTCTGGCGGATGGTCGGATGGTAGAACTTGCTCACAACGGGTGAACTTGGTTATCTGTCTGAGGAGCTTTGGAAAGAAGATCTTCAAGGGGCCCATGGGTCTCCCCACGCTGCTTACTGGTCTGATGGGGACTTGGAATTCCCAGATTATGGCCTTTAGCGACTCTTCACTCTTGGACCTGTACTCACTCCTCTGACTCAGCTTTCAGCCCAACAATATACCGGGTTGGAGGGGAAGAATAACATCTGAGAATAACATACACTCCCTGAAACAATCAACTGTACAAAGTCAAAGGGACAGCATTCGCTTATGGATCAAAACTTTTTTTAATCATTTTATTGGGACTCATACAATTCATCACAATACATAGATCAATTGTGTAAAGCACACCTATACATTCGTTGCCCTCATCATTCCCAAAATTCGCTTTCCTCTTGGGTTCCCGGAATCAGCTCATGTTCCTTTTTTCCCCTCCCCCTCCCCCACCCTCCCCAATCCCCACTCCCCCGGATCAAAACTCTTAAAAGCAAGAAGGAACAGGAAAGAAGGATGAATAGTATAAAAAACAGGGAGGGCAGAAGTGGGAAGAAGGCTGGTATATCTTGGGGACTGCAATCAATGTATGAATTGTTGAATGGAAAACCAGAGTACTCTGTAAAGTTTTAAATCATAAAAAATTTTAAAAACGAAAAAAAAAATGCACGGTGCAACATGAAACAGCACCTGAACATTTGGAAAATTCTGTTGCTAAAACCAAGCACGTGTGCCCCTGAATGTTCGCCAAGGTCAAGGCTGCAATCTTCTGTTCAAGCGAGTCAGCCTGTGACTGGTGGTGCTGACCACCTACCAGAGCAGAGAGTCCACCCGCTCACCCTCAAGGGGCTCGAGAAAGAAGGAAAGGCCAGAACACGGTCTGTCTCTCGGAATGTCGCAGGAGGGGCAACAGACCAAAGAAGCCACGTGTGCCTCCTCTCCGAAGACAAAAGGCTCATCCTGAAGCAGCTCAGGGTCATCAGCGCTGTGGGAAGGAACACGGGAAGTGGGTGCTGGTTCCAAAGGCCACAGGCCCCCGATCTCAGAGACTAGGACAATGTGTGAGTCCGGGTAGACCAGAGAAACAAATCCAGGGAGCCTCATCTGAATACAGGAAAGAGCTTTCTATACAAGAACAAGTGAATGTTGAGAAAATATCCCAGTCCAGATCAAGTCCATCCGTGTGATATTAGCCCATATGTCAGATACCAATCCATAAAGTCCTCTTCAGACTCACGAAACACATGCAATGACGCCAAATGCAGGAAGGACACAGGCCAGTGGGTGGGAAGTCTTGTGAGTCCAGTGGCGTAAGCAGCTCAGTACTGGCAGGAGTCTGTCTCCACACGGCTTCTCCACCTCAGGGCACTAGAGTAGTTCCATGTGTCTTATCAGTAGAGCATCTCTCAGGGAGTGAGAAGAGAGAGAATGTCTCCTACCTCCAAGGAGGAAATACC
Source organism: Echinops telfairi (assembly GCF_000313985.2). Classification (NCBI taxonomy): domain Eukaryota; kingdom Metazoa; phylum Chordata; class Mammalia; order Afrosoricida; family Tenrecidae; genus Echinops; species Echinops telfairi. Next base: position 32,979,904 of record NW_022104553.1, read on the forward strand.
GGAGTTCCCAGAATCCTTAGGGGAAAGCCATGCCCACACAGAGGCCTCATTGGCTATGACCCAACTGACAGACTTGACTCCACCCCTTCACTCTGAATCCTCTCAAGTCCCAAAGTGACACCAGATTGTGTAGCTACCACAGATGGTCGCCTCCTAGGTGTCCCCAAATCTGACCTTCACTAACTCTGTTCTGGAAAGCGGGGTGACCATTAAAGTGTGCCAGGGGTAGGGTGGGGCTGCAACAGGAGCCCCACATAGAAGGGGTGGGCTGCCATTCCTAAAGGGGTTGCCAAAGCTGAGGAGGTGGGGCCATCCCCCTGAAGGATTAGGAGAATACCCCCCCCCCTCCCGCACAGCTCAGGGGCCAGAGTTGTCATCGAAGAGGGCCTGAAAGGTGAAGCTGAAATCCAGGGTTGAAGGGCCTCCACTCGTAACCAAAAGAGTACAGTCAGCAATCCGAGTTGGAGGGCTGGGCGATTGCCTGGAGGTCTCAGAGAACAGAGGGGTATTTTCAAGCCATTGAGAGTTTATGGCATTTGTTCTCTTTGGCGTTGGACTTAGGATCGCTCTTTCCCTCTACTCTCTCCCGTGTGTAATGTTCCGCCATTGTGCTGTGCAAACAGGTGACGTGCATTCTGCATTTCATCATAGACGGAGAGGCTTTTGCCCCAGGATGGACTATGCCTGCAGCCTCACCCATATTCAATTTAGATGACTCAGCAGATGAGATTTTTGGACTTGGCGCTTGTTTAAGAATTCTAGGATGATGAGATGGGGTGCATGTACTGCACATGTTGAAATTTTTTTGGGGGGGAGGACAACTGTTGGAATGTTAGGGATTGAATTAGAGTCTCCCCAAACGATGTATTCTAAACTCTAATCTCTATGCCTGTGGTTAGAATTCCATTTAGGAATGGGTTGTCTTTGATCAGTTAGTAAGGTAGGATTAGTAGAGGGGTATCTAGCGTCACTCGGTGGTGACAGGAAGTTACTCAGCATGGCTCTTCTGGCTTTGCCTCCACCACGTGGGCAGCGGTTTGTCACACTGGTGGTTTTTGTATTGCTGTGATGTTGGCAGCTATGCCACTGGCATTCCCATGCCAGCAGGGTCCCTCGAAGTGAGCACGTTTCAGTGAAAATGTCAGACTGGGCCGTGCACGTCTATGGAATTAGCTGCTGGAAACCCTGTGGATAGCGTCAAAACACCGTCAGTTACTGGGAAAAGGAAAGGACAGACTCAGAACATCGTCGGAGATGGTGCAGGAAGATGAGGTCAGAAGGTAACTCAAAATATGCCTGAGGAAGAGTGGCCTTCGCAAAGTCCAGTTGACCGTAATGACATGAATGGAGTCAAGCCTGCAGGAGGATAGCCTTTGGGACCTTCCTTTGCTGCGGGGACACGACTTGGAAATGAGAAGAACGAGCTGCAAGCACCAATGAATAATCGGAACTTGGAATGTACGAAGTATGAATCTAGGAAAGTTGGAAGTCATGAAAAATGAAGAGGAATACATACATATCAATTGTCTAAGCGCCACTGACCTGAAATGGACTGGTATTGGCCATTTTGAACCGGAAAATCATATAGTTTACTAGGACGGGATGACAATCAAGAGGAATGGTGTTGCATTCATGGTCAGAAAGGACATTTCTAGATGCGTCTTGAAGTACAATGCTGTCTGTGATAGGATAATGTCTATCCCAATATAAGGAAATTAAATCAGTGCAATTATCATTCACAGTTATGCACTGACCACCAAAGCGAGTGATGCAGAAATTGAAGAATTTTACTAATTCTTCAGTTAGAAGTTAATCACACATGCGATCAAGATGCATCCATAGTTACTGGTGATTAGAATGCCAAAGTTGGAAACGGAGAGGGAGAGGAAGGAACGATAAGACCAGCAACTTCATTGCAAATACGTTTTTGATTTTTTTTTTTTTTGGCAAATACGTTTTTTAACAACACAAAAGGCAACTTCTCCAGATGAGATGCATAGATGCGGGAGCTGATTGTCTTAAGATGAACTCTGGGAAAGGAATTGCGGGGGGTGGGGGGGTGGGGGGGGTGGGGGCTTCCGAGTAAATGAGTGCCTTTACACGACAGCCTGAACTTCATTTCCTTCTTCAAGAAGTACAGGTCCGCAACATTCCACAGGTTAGGCAAGGCCGTGGGAAGGAGCCGACAGTTCAAACCAAGGAGCCGTGGCCCTGCATGGTCTGAGCTTCAACTAAGATAAGTTAGACACGTTCTTGCCTGTTCCCTGGGAGACTGCGGACACACGGCATTCTGCAGGTGTTCGGTTACACGCCCTCTCTGGCTTTATCTTCCCTCCGGACCATAGACAAATAGGCTAAAACAGTCTTGCTTCTTTGTTTGCCTTCAAAGAAATTGTCAACAACGCCTTTGTGTGAGAATTTGTCATGGAATGCAGGGTACGTGGCAAGAGCTGTATAAAACCTGCCTTGAATACAGATTTGGACCTTAAAGTCTCATTTCCTTGAGCCCCTTATGCTCCAACTTTGTTTCTTCTCTTTTAAAAAAATCTTTGCTATCCTTTTTCATTGCAACGGTGCCCCTCTTGTCCTAGAAATCAAATGGACCACATCTGTGGCAAGAGGCAATGGAGAAGCTCAATATCAGCAACTAAAATCAGGCCAGTGGTCGGCTGTGAAGCCGACCGTCACTTGCTCACATGCAAGTTCAGGTTGAAGCTGAAGAAAATGGAACCAAGTCCATGAGAGTCAAAACACAAGCTTGAATCTATCCCATTGAATGTCCAAAGCCTCTCAAACTGGTTCGATGCAGTAAACACTAGGGACGGAAGACCCAGTGCGCTGTGAGGGGTCATCAAGAACATCACATGGGAAGAAAGCAAAGCCATTCCAACAAAAGGAAGGCGAGAAAGGACCACAGTGGATGCCAGAGGAGACGCAGGAACTTGCTCTTCATCCTAGAGAAGCTAAAGCACGTGGAAGAAACGATGAAGGCCGAGAGTGAACTGGAAATTTCAAAGGGCAGCTTGAGAAGATAAAATAAAATATTATACTGAAAATCAAAAGGGATGAACACACATAGCAGGTCTTTTTGTTTGGTTGGTTGGTTTGAAATCACTTTATTGGGGCTTGTACAACTCTTATCACAATCCATCCATCCATCCATCCATTGTGTCAAGCACATTTGTACATTTGTTGCCATCATCATTCTCAGAACATTTGCTTTCTACTTGAGCCCTTGGTATCAGCTCCTCACTTTCCCCCTCCCTCCCTGCTCCCACTCTCTCATGAATCCTTGATCATTTATAAATTATTATTATTTTGTCATATCTTACACTGTCTGACATCTCCTTCACCCACTTTTCTGTTGTCCATCCCCCAGGGAGGAGGTTATATGGAGATCCTTGTCATCGGTTCCCCCTTTCCACCCCACCCTCCCTCGACCCTCTTGGTATCGCCACTCTCAGCACTGGTCCTGAAGGGATCATCTGTCCTGGGTTCCCAGTTCCTATCTGTACCAGTGTACATCCTCTGGTCTAGCTGGATTTGTAAGGTAGAATTGGGATCATGATAGGGGTGGGGAGAGGAAGCATTTAGGAACTAGAAGAAAGTTGTGTGTTTCATTGTCACACGCAGCAATAGTTTAAGCCTCAAGTTCCAATACTGAACGATGCTACGGGAAAAATATTGAATGATGCAGGAAGCGTCGAAAGAAGATGGAAATAATATGGAGAGTCATTGTACCAAAAGAAATTTAGTCAACATCCCACCATTTCAAGAGGTATAGCATATGAGCAAGAACAAAGGTACTAAGGGAAGAAGTACCCGTTGCACAGAAAACATTAGCCCAAAACAAGGCTTCAGGAATTGTTGGAATATCAACTGAAATATTTCAACAAGCTGATGAAGCACCGGAAGCACTCACTTATCTATGCCAGGAAATTTGGCATAGACATATTTGTAGGTTACCATATTTGTATCCATTCCAAAGAAAGGTGACCCAACATAATGCACACATTATAGAACAATATATCGATATCACATGCAAGTAAAATTTTGCTGGAGACCATCCAACAATGGCCGGAGCAGGACATTGACAGGGAGCTGTCAGAGGTTCAGGCTGGATTCAAAAGAGGCTGTGGAACAAGGGAGATCGTGGCTGATGTCAGATGGCTCTTTGCTGAAAGCAGAAACTACCAGGAAAATGTTTGCTTGTGCTTTATTGACGATGCCAAGACATACAACTCTGTGGAGCATAAAAAACAAAAACCAACGCTGGATCCCATTGAGGAGAATGAGAATTCCCAAACCCTTCATGCTGCACACGTGGAACCTGCCCACGAATCCAGGAATCCGGAGGCAGTTGTGTGGAGAGCACAAGGGTTTATTGCAGTTTAAAAATTAGGAAAGGCAAAAAAAAATAATACAAAAATAAAAATTAGGAAAGGCATGTGTCAGAGATGTGTCCTCTCACCATACTTATTCCATCTGCACGCTGAGCAAATCATCAGAGAAGCTGGATTCTATGGGGAAGAATGACATCAGGATTGGAGGAAGGCTAATTAACAACCTGAGCTAGGTAGATGCAGGTGCCACCACCTTGCTTGCTGAAAGCAAGGATTGCAACCTTCAGTCTGGATTGCAACTCAGTGTAAAGAAGCCCCAAATCTCCGCAACCAACAGGTAACATCATGATAAGCGGAGGGCCGGGCAGGGTTTTATGTTATTGCACCTCGGGTCTTTGTAGGTCAGAACTGCTTCACAGCACCTAGCAACCACCACAACAACATCCCTGTCTTTGTAACTCCCACCAAATGTTTGGGTCTGACCACGCAGATAGGACGTGTGCCACTGCGTCTATCAGAGGGGGCCATCTCAGTGGGAACCCCACAATCATCACGAAAGACGAGCCACCAGCAGAGCACATGCAAGAGGTGGCAGGGGCAGCAGCTCGAAGGCCATGAGACCGAGCAGAGGAGCTGCATGGGGACCAGGAAGCGAGAGGGGCAAGCTGAACAACTCATGGAACAAGACAGACCAAGGAACCACAGAAATGAGCGGCCGAAAATCAGAGAGCGACACGCGCACCGAGGTGACGGAGGACCGGTGTTGTGTTGAAAAGAACCGTACCCTTCGCCTGTTGTGCCCTCTTCGCTTCGCTAACGAACTCACAATCACAAGAAGTGCCTGTGCGTTCTGGGTGGCCATTGCCATGAGGGACTGAACCCAGCCAAGAAGTAGAGGCAGGTGGGAGGGCTGCTTGGTGTCAGAACAGGGTCAAGAAGAGTAGAGGGTGGAGGGTTGAATTCTCCTCATTGGGGTAGCCAGAGGAGGCGAGACTCGGCCCCCATGCCATTTTTCCCATCTAGTTTGAGATACAAAGAGGAAACACGTGAGAGAGAGACGGGTGCAGAGAGATGCCAAGACACAGGGAGATGGCCATGGAACCCGGAGAGTTCCAAGCACTTCTGGAGTGCAAGGGACCCTCCTCACAGTTGACCAAGACACATCTGGCACTGAAGCTGCGCTTCCAGCCCCTCCGCTATGCGAAGTGCATTTCTGTGTGTGTGTGTGTGTGTGTGACAGCAACGCTAGATCAGGACCTTGGCAACACAGTGCGTGCCAGGATGAACTCATGGTCAGACAGATGTTTCAGCCGTCACATTAGGGAAAGTCACTACACTCATGCCGCAGTGCTCCTCTATCAAAACCACACAGCTTTGTCCTTAGGGCCCTGTTGCTTGTTCCCTGTTATGGGGTCACAGAATTCTTCTGAGAGCCCTGAGTCCGCCTGTCCACACTCAGACACCCCCAACCACTTCCGCAAAAGGACATCCTGCTTGGTATGAGGAGGGACAGGAAAACGAGGAAGCATCTAGACATGATGCAGTGACCCAGTGGCTGCTACAATGGGCCCGATGATAGCAATCGCGAAGAGGGTGCGGGCCTGGGTGCTGCTCCGTTCTGTCTCACACAGGTCGCTATGGGTTGCAACCTACTCGATGGCCCCCAACAACCACAACCACAACAGCAAGAGCAAGTATGTCTACGGCCATCGCACCATGAAGAGCGGTGCCGAGGTACAGAAGCAAAGCCGGGCTCACGGTCACACAGCTTGGGAATGGTCGGAAAGGCACCCTCTGAGCCCTGTACTGGGCCATGCTGAAGACAGAACTCTGAACTTTGTCCTCAGGGAGCCCAGCGTCCAGCGGGCTTAAATCCATCCTGGAATACAGCAGAAAGTTAGAGGGCTAAGGGCTGGGAGGGGAAAGCCGGGCCAGAGTGACTGAGACTCAGGGAGTCAAGCTTGTGGGAGTGTGGGAGTCTGGAAGGGGTGCCTGACTTCACCTGGGAAGTCAGTGGAAGTTTCTCAGGTGAGGGGCCATCTGAGCTGAGGCCCGAAATGCAGGTTCAAGTCAGGCAGGCAAACCAAGGAGAAGCAAATGTGCTAGAGGAAGGGACAATGTTTGCCGAGGCCCAGAGACATGAGGTTGGAGGAAACCTAGGGGGCAGTGCATAGACAAGCCAGAGAGGAGGGTGTGGCAGGGCTGGAGCATGGGAGTGGAGAGACAGACAGACAGCCCAGAGCCCTGGAACCCCTGTCCTATGTGTACCCCCCGCCCCACAGTGACTGCCTTTCACCCCGCAGCCCTATGTGTTTCTTGGAAGAAAAAAATAAGTTCATCTTCTTCCCTCAAACAGCTTCTCTTTGTCCACAGGAAGCAGTCCATTTCACGCTCCAAGGCCAACAGAGGGATTTGGGGTGTGTGAACTGGAGGCCCTGCCCTGCCAGGCTCAGCCCTCTTTTCCAAGAGAAAGCTAAGGCTCTCTGCTCCCGCAAAGACTTACAGCCTCACAACGCCTGTATAGAGGTTGCTGTGGGTCAGAAGAGAGCCCTGGTGGTGTAGTAGTTACATGCTGGGCTGCAAACCACAAGGTCAGCCGTTTGAAACCACCAGGTGCTCTTCTGGGGAAAGATGAAGCTTTCTACTCCCACGTCTTGAAAACCCACAGGGGCCGCTCTACCCTGTCCTATGGGGTCGCTGTGAGTCAGAAAGGACTCGTGGCAGGGAGTTTGATTTTTCGCTTATTTGTGGATCAGAGGTGACTCGATGGTAGTGAGTTGGGCTTGGGTTTGCTCTGCAGGCAAACGAGGAGCCCTGGTGGTGTCATGGCTACGTGTTGGGCTATAATCTGCAAGGTCAGCAGTTCAAAACCTCCAGGTGCTCTGTGGGAGAAAGATGGGGCTTTCTACTCTGGTAAAGAGTTACAGTCTCAGAAGTTCACAGGGGAAGCCCTCTCCTGTCCTGTAGAGTGGCTGGCCGTGAGTCCACTGTTGAGCCTGAACGGAAGACCCCCTTCTGCATGCAGCATCTGACCCTGGCCTATAACACTTGCTCGCCTTGGCCCTGACCTGTCAGGCTCACACCTGCATGCTCTGAGACATCTTCGAAGGCGACACGAGTGATGATGCTGAGGTCCACGTGCCCTGGGTTGAGAGCAAGGCCGGTGGGGACAGCTGACCATGGTCCCTAGTGACCAGGGACAGTGTATGGGCTGGAGGTGGTGCTGCTTCTGAGAACGCATGGGGGACCCTTTGCTGCCCTGCCACAAGGAGACCATTCGGGGGTCCGTGTAGATGCAGCTGTGTCAGTGGTCACACTCCCCGCTTGACCTGCCAGCATGCACACACCACCCCGGACCCTGGGAGAGCCCTGTCTTTTGGGATGAGTCACTTCCCCACCCCCGGCGTGGCCACAGCGGTAGGGAACAGGCACAGCTCATGCACAGCTGGACAGAGGTCAGCATGGACATAGGTCCACTGGCACAATCCCAAACCCATGCCAGTGAGTTGACCCCAGCCCATAGCACCCCTATAGAAAATTTCCAATGCTGTCAGTCTTCCAGGAGCAGAAAGCCTCTGCATTCTCCCTCAGAGCAGCTGATGGGTTTGAACTGCTGACCTTGGGTTAGCAGTCCACCGCTTACCCGGCCGAGTCACTAGGGTTCCTTCTAATGATCAGAGTCTAATAGAACGGGGCTGACATACAAAAGCAGCTGACATGATGACAATGACCTCACAGTCATTGTCCTTCTCCACCTGCCCGATGCCAGCCAGCCTCCAGTGCCCTCAGTGCCCCTACACTCTGGGCAGCTCCAGCACTTGCCGGGGCCGTACCCCTTAGCCAGCGAGGGGGCCACACCATCCTGGCCTGTGGGACCTGGCATCCTCAGGGACACCCCCATCCTGTTCCCCGGGGGGTGACCCAAGCCTCAAACCTAGATAAAGTCTCCCCCAGCCTCTTTCTAACCCACCTCCCACTTCCGGGCGCTTGGTCCACAGCTGTCATAATGATGCATCATGGCAGTGCACTGGGACTGACAGGACAGGGAGGAATTGACCACAGTGTTCCCAGACTCCCACGTCGGGGAGCCTCCTCTTTGCAGTTAGCAGCCGGGCACTTAACTGCTGCACCAGCAGGCCCCCTAGCTGTGCATTCCCACCCAACCCACTGCCATCGGGTCCAATCTGACTCAGAGCCACCTGTGGAGGGTTTCCGAGGCTGTCAATCTTTGCAGGAACAGGCTGCCTCATCTTTCTCCTTAGGAGCTGCCAGTGGGTTCGAACTGCTGACCTCCAGTCCCACTGCCATCACGTCCATTCTGACCAATAGCGACCCTATGGGACAGGATAGAACTGTTCCTGCGGGTTTCTGAGACTGCAACTTTTTACAAGAGTAGAAAGCCTCATCTTTCTCCCAAGGAGCAGTTGGTGGTTTCAAACTGCTGACCTTGTGGTTAGCACCCCAATGTGTAACCAAACACCACCAGATAGTGCCAGGAGGGTACCTTAATTGTGCATTCCCAAAAACCAAATTCACTGCCGTTGAATAGATCCTGACTCACAGTGACCCTATAGGATAGGGCTGAACCACCCTGTGGGACTCCGTGGCTATCGATCTTTACAGGAGTGGAAAGCCTCATCTTTCTCCCATGGAGAAGCTAGTGGTCTTGGGCTGCTGACTAGGTGGTTATCAGCCCAACTCGTAACTACGACACCACCAATATGACTCTAATGGTACATTCGGACATAATTTATAAGCAGCCTGTGGTCACAGTAACAAATGACAAGCCACCAGGGCTTCAAACTGGTTCGAAGTGTTCAGTTAGGGTGGACAAAGTGACCCCATTTTAAAAAAGCTAACCAGGATGAGAAAAATTATGGGACTCAGTCCTGGAATGCGAGACTCAGAAGAGACATCACGAGCCCTTTCAGGGCCCTGATGGCGGAGATCGGATTCCTGCCCATCTGGGAGGGTGAAGTGTTCAGAGTGGCTTGGTCGGCAGCCATCTTTGAGCGGGGCCCCACCGCTCCCTATCCTGCCCATCCAGAGACTTGGCTGTGATGCGACACACACCCTGCGACTGTTTTCTAGGAGGGAGATTACATTTCTAGCAGGGCTTTGACTCATCTTTGTTCCCATGTTGATTATCACCAGCTCCCTGACATTTGAAAAAACCGGGGCCACTTTGGTATGGCCCCGACGGATCGGGGCTGCCCTGCTCAACGCCCCGCAGACCACACTGTGGGGAAGCCTTGGCCCAGGGAAGAGCACTCAGTACTCTGGCACACGGCAGGCAGTTGGCAAATGCTGGTAATTAATATTATTGCTTCAGATTTTCCATTAAATCAACTCACTCCTTGTAATTAGGAAATTTCTCTGCGAAGGGAGCTCTATTGTTACATTCAAAATTAAAAAAAGCATTGATCGTGCCCCTTACATAGAACTTACTGGCAAATATATAGCCACAGGGAGAACAAGCAGGCATTCCATTCTCACTGTCAGGGGAGCCCGGAGTCAGCACGTGTCATCAAAGTAGTCCTGGTGGCACAGTGGTGAAGCACTCGGCGGAGACCTGAGAGGCCGGCGGTTGGAGCCCAGCAGCTGCTGCGCAGGGAGAGGTGTGGCCATCTGCCCTCCGAGAGAGGACGGCTTTGGAAACCCCGTGGGACGGCCCTGCTTGGTTTCAGAGGGCCGAGATGAGGGAGTGTCTCAGGGTTACAAAAGCACTTGAGACAGGTCGGCGTCAAACATAGACCTTGCCTGGTGATGGGCACGGAAAGACGGAAAGATAACCGGGCAGGGAATGCTTCCTTTCCCCTTGCCTTATTTTAGAACTGGGATTTTCATTTTTTCACGTGGCACCCTCCCATACCTTACTTCCCACAGCAGACTATTTGGTCATTCAATCGTAGTGAGAAGACTTGGGAGATGGCCACCACAATCGATTTCAGAGCATTTTCTCCTCCTACTCATTGCTGTCAACTCCCACCCCACCGTCCCCCACCCCAACCCCACCTGCCCTGCCAGGCCCCTAGGTAGTTATCAATCCTGCTACTATATATTTTTTTCTTCCTGCTACTATCTTTTAATTGATCTCCCTACCCTGGATTTTATGTACAGAAAACCATAGCAGACACAAGACAGGAAGCGAGCCAACCAACTGAGCAACAATGACCAGACAGAACGTAGAAAATCCTCCATCAAATAGAAATATTAGAAACGGAAGCAATCTTACAGGGGATCCAAAGGGAGTCAAATGATAAGGTATTACATTTTAATCTCAACCGTCATCGACTTTACAAGGCTCTCTGTCTGACAGCAAGGCTATTCGTGTCCCTCGACGACAATCAGAGGGGATTCACCGGAAGCTTCAGCCATATGGGCAGGGCCGGCAATGTCTTCATTCGCTCTCTCACCAAGGACGCACGGAGGAGCGCATGCTATGTGCACAGTCTGGTTCGCCACAGGTGGTACACTGAAGAATTAATGTGTGACGTGGTGGACGGTGACAAGTGTCCGAAGCACAAGTCATACCCTATGCTTCAAATCTGGACCACACCCTCTCTGTCCCCTGTCCCATCTTCCCCACTTCTACCTTTCTGAAAGCAAGTCTAACGTCTTCACCGTGGTCCCCAAGGCTCCCCATGATCTGCGGAACCCTTCCCCTATCTCTGTGCCCTCCTCTTCTGGTATGTTTCTCTGCCTCCTTAGCGTGTCTCATGCCTCAAAAACACAGACGTCTGCTTCTACCTCCTTTAGGTCTTGGTGAGAGAATTGTCTCTTTGGGGTGTCCTGCCCTGTCTCCATATCTAAAATCTCCATTCTCCGACATCCACACTCCATTTCCCTCTTCCCAGCTTGCCTTCGGGCTCACATCTTGTTCGGGACACCCTAGATCAGGGGTCCTCAAACTTTTTAAACGGGGCCAGTTCAGTGTCCCTCAGACTGTTGGAGGGCCAGACTATAGTTTTTAAAAAAACTATGAACAAATTCCTATGCACACTGGACGAGTCGGCTGCTAAGCAGGACAGGCAGTGGCGGCTAAAACACCTGGCGGGCCGGATCAATGTCCTCGGTGGGCCCCATGTGGCCCGCGGGCCGTCATTTGAGGACCCCTGCCCGAGGTAGTTCTGCCTTCAAGCCACAGCTATCATGAGTCCTTCAAAATGATATCTCATTGTATTAGTCTGGGTACTTTGGAGAAACAAATCCACAGCGACTCATGTATAAGAGAGAGTTTTATGTAACGAAAAGGTACATCATGAAAACATCCCAACCCAATGCTGCCCAAGCCCACAAGTCCAACATTAACCCATTAATCCAACACCAGTCCACAAAGTCTTCCACCTCACAAAACAGAGGCAATGATGCCGACTGCAGGAGGAAAGCTGAGTCAGTGAACGAACAAGCATCTCAGCACTAGCAGGGGTCTCCACACGGCTACTCCAGCACCCAGGGCTGCATCGGGATAGGTCCATGTGGCTTCTCCTTGGGGATGTCTTGTAGGAAGTCAATCTTGCAAGCTGAAGCAGGGAACTGCTAAGGCAGCTGCACCTGGTGCAACCATCACAAAACAAGAGACCCGAGAACTAGAAAGGCGAGGCTTCACCACCCATTTATCCCTCCGCCTTTCAACCAGCACCACATGTGATTATCGGCCAGGCTGGCACAATTAACTAACTCACTCATTAAACACGAGCTGATTTCAATGAAAACAGGGCAAAAATAGTCATCGCTGACCTTGTAAAGAATTAACTGATTAAAAAAAATAAAAATTAAAAAAAAAGAATTAACTGGGTGAGCAGCTCACCTGGGCTAACACAGCCAGATGGGAGTATGGTTGGAAGCTGGGTGACACCCTGGGAATCTTTTCATTGTGGGGCTGGTGAGTCAGGGAGTCCTGGCAGAGGAGTGGGTGGGCACCCTGACTGCTGCCTCTGGGGTCCTCCCCCAAGAGCTCTTGGGGAAAAAAAAAAAAGAATGAACTGATACATTCTTCAAAGCAAAATATCGGTTGAACAGATATTATTCCCATTCCCATTTTACAGAGAAGGAAACCGAGGCTCAGAGGGGCTCAGTAGCTCACCTCAGGTCAGATATGCTGAGAAACTGGCTCCATTGAAATTGGAATTCAGGAAGCCAACACCAAACCCTGCCTAGGTAAATCCTGCCTTCCCCTCTTCTCCACCGAATAAGGGTTCATGATGTCACCCAAAATGACAATGTGCTTCAAGAACAGTGGTGGCTGGGAAAGCAACTTGTGAACCATTCCTTCCCCCCACCCCTCCCCTGGAGCCCACCTGGCTCTGACGGAGGGAGCAGATTCAGAATGGTCGCTTGGCACAGCCTTGACCCCGCCCCTGCACCACCACCACCGTCTCCCCCTGCCCTCCTCTCCCACCATAGTGTAATGGATTCCTTTTCATATGGTCTTTTTGGTCCTGGGTTTGTAACTATGTAAAAGTACAACTAAAAATGTTGTTTTTTTCTTTATTATCCAACTTGCCTTGCCCCTGGACTATTGGACGCACCTAGTGGTCATGGGTGGGTTGACTAGTTGGAAGGCTGTTGTGTAAAACCACCCACAGGCCTGGGTGGATCTGCAGTTCACCGAGGGGATTGGTCAGTTCAGGGTCCTGCTGAGAGGGCCCTGACTGGAAACTGACTCGGAGTTTGCTTATGTAAGGGCCACTCTCTGGATTTCTCGGGCAGTGCGGAGGGACTCTGGTACCCAGAAGAGCCTGGGTTGCAGCAGTTGGGCCTGCGGTGCCTAGGGGATGGCGAGGGGCCCAAAAGGGGTTCAGTGGCAACAGCCAGTGGCAAGAGGCCTGGAAGGGACCTGGTCACAGAGCCAGAGCCAACGGGAGAACCTGGTGCCAGGAGAACAGCTGAGCCAGCGACAGCAGAGAGGTGGAGGTGCGTGTGGGAGGCCAGAGGCAGAGAGCAGTGGAGAGTTACTGGGGTGAGAGCAGGTGTGATCGCCAGACAGCATCAACATATAGCCTGTGACGTCCAAGTGTATGGTCCTGTTGGGGGGACCTATTCTCTCCTGAGTTGTGCCCTAATATACCATGTAACTGTACGGACAGTCAGTATGGATTCTCTGAGACACTGCAGCAGCCTATGGGAAGGAGAAGTGGCCAGTGTCAGAGCTGAGGAACTGGCGGAGCAGGTTAGGGACAATGGAAGTCTGAGATCTATCAATCCCTTCCTGCCTCATCGGAACCCCTTTATGCTTGCTCCTTCTTCGTGAAATTCTTCATTTACCCACTGTCCCTCATCCTTGCCTGGCCTCACTGTTCCTCTAACCTCCCATCTGGCTCTTTCCCCTGGGCCTTTGTACTAGCTATATCATATATCTATCTCCTTTATATGTATATTTTTGAATTTTGGTTAGAAATACACATTTGGTGAGCCTGGGGTGGAGAAGGTGCTGCTCACAGCTGTAGGCATGGATGCGGAATGCCACCTTGACTCAAGGAGAGCAGGCTGAGCAGCATTCTGGGGCTAGTGGTGGTTGGTGGGTGAGAGCAGGCACCCTGAGGCTTCCTGGTCGGAGGTTTCTGGGTGGCGGTGGCAGCAGCAGTTCCGGGCTCAGCTCGTGCCATTCAGGGCCTTGCAGGCAAACTCGGGCGGCAGAAGGCCCCGTGGACTTCGGAGGTGGAGTGGTCAGCGGCTGCAGCCAGCAGGGCTGCCACTGCTCCAGCAGGGCCTATGTCCGCGGCTGTAGCGGGGCCCAGCAGTTGGTACACAGGTTCTTGCTGCAAAGCTGATCTGGCCACCGGGTCGGTGGCGATGGTGCAGTAGGTCACTACTGGGAAGGGTGACTGCAGAATCACTGCATCTCCTGGCTAAGGCCCAGGTGCAGCCACTGGCACCTGCCCTGGCAGCCAAGGATGTCATTCTCCTTGAGGGCAGTCAGGATGAGCTCTTCGTAAGACTTCTTGGAGAGGTTCTCTGCGGGGGGGCCCATGGGTCTGAGGGGCGCTGATGCCACCACTGGAGGCATCCTGGTCCTGCTCCATGAACACAAAGCCTATGTGGAGGGTCAGCTTCCAGCCGGAGGAGCCAACAGCAGGCCAGGCAGGAACTTCTTTTTTAATCATTTTATTAGGGGCTCATACAACTCTTATCACAATCCATACATACATCAATTGTGTAAAACGCATTTGTACATTCATTGCCCTCATCATTCTCAAAACATTTCCTCTCCACTTAAGCCCCCGGCATTAGGTCCTCATTTTTCCCCTCCCT
>NW_022104553.1:32995299-32999641 GCF_000313985.2 Echinops telfairi
TCTGAGCTTGATGGCCGCTTGTTTACCTTCAAGCTTTTAAGACCCCAGATGCTATATTTTTTTATAGCCGGGCACCTTCAGCTTTCTTTACCACATTTGCTTATTCACCCGCTTTGTCTTAAGCGGTTGTGTCGGGAAGGTGAGCATCACAGAATGCCAATTTACTAGAAGAAAGTACTCTTGCTTTGAGAGAGTACTTGAGTGGAGGCCCAATGTCCTTCCAGGCAGGAACTTCTTAAAGACTCCATGGCTGCTTCCGCACTTCCCTCTGAACCAGTGCCTTGCTTGGGGCATGGGTCTGGGTGGCTACAGAGGGGCAGGTGGGCAACCGCATCCTGGTAGGAGAACTCACCCTTCTTGGTGCACGTGGCCGTTGCTCCCACTGCAGAAGACAGTCCTGGCCCTGAGAGCGCAGGTGGTGCCGCAACTGTCCCACCTGCAGCAACAAGGCCACAGCTCTCGGGAACCAGCCCTTGTGGATGGTGAAGGGGCTGGTTTTCATGGCTAGTGGATGGGGCATGGGTCCTCAGATTGCAGGCAGCACAGTGGGACATGCCCCCCCCCAACACGCACCTGGAGCATTCTTCCTTGAGACCCTCATCCTTCAAGTCTGAGCCTGCATGTCTCCTCTCCTGAGAAGCCCTCTCTGTCCTTTCTCAATGAGCGAGCCACCCCTTCCTGACCTCACTCTAGCTCAGTGGTTCTCTACCTTCCTCCTGCCGCGACCCTTTCATACAGCTCCTCACGTGTGGTCACCTCCAACCATAAAATTATTTTCGTTGCTACTTCATCACTGTCATTTTGCTACTGTTATGAATCGTCATGTAAATATCTGATAAGCAGGATGCATTTTCATTGTTAAAAATAGAACATCACTAAAGCATCATGATGGATCATAAAAACAATATGTCACTATATATTGTGAAATATTCATTTCTAATGACAAATCGATGAAATTTTGTCTTGAAGCATGGTGCAGCATGGGTAACAGTCTTCACACCGGGTACTCGTAGGTGGGTGTAGCTGCACGTGTTCGAACCCTCCTGGAGATGGATAGAGGAGCGGTGTCTCAGTTCCTAAGACCATCAGAAATATGTGTTTTCCAATGGTCTTAGGCGACCCCTGTGAAAGGGTCGTTCGGCCGCCAAAGGGGTCTTGACCCACAGGTTGAGAACCGCTGGCCTAAGGCAAGCCCCAAGTGCTTATTTTGAGTCCAGCGCTGAGCAGCGA
Source organism: Echinops telfairi (assembly GCF_000313985.2). Classification (NCBI taxonomy): domain Eukaryota; kingdom Metazoa; phylum Chordata; class Mammalia; order Afrosoricida; family Tenrecidae; genus Echinops; species Echinops telfairi. The sequence goes on from NW_022104553.1 coordinate 32,996,530, forward strand.
TCTTGTGCTCCCATCTGGTTGCATTCCACTGAACCAATCGCTGTAACCGAGAGACAGTTTTCCGCCCACCAAGCCCTGCCACCAAGAGCTAGGGGTGGGGGCAGTCCCTCCATCCCCCTCAACTGCTGCTAGCATCAACAAGAGAAGGGAATGGAGCCCACGCCAGCGTCCCCAAATGTCCAAACCAGTATTTCTTGTTGCAACCATCTTCAAAGAATGTCCATGCTTTTGGGCCACTTCCCCTCGAGACCTGAGCCCTTTGTCTGAGGGCCCCGCTTGTGAGAGTCCATTGTGGAGCTGCTGAAAGCACAGGCACAGCCCCCCCACCCCACCCCGCACCCAGTGCTTGTCCTTCCAGGAAAGGAGCCAGCTGCATTCAGCGTTAGTCACGGGGCGGCAGTTCACACAACAGCCTATTGAATCCAAAGGGCAGCCCTGCAGGCCGCGTGCTATTTTTAATCTCAGCGAGACAGATGGGGAAACTGAGGCCAACCAAGAGAGTGGTGGAGCTGGGATGTGAACCAGGGCTGTCTGACTCGGAGTCCTGGTCCTCGGCCCTATGGGAAGGTGACCAGACGTCCCGCTTTTGGCGGGATAGTCCCGGTTTTTGGAAAGAATGCACGACAAGCTAGGGAACGGTCTATTTAGTCCATATAGACCAAATTTTTAATGAAGAACACCCCCCCTCCCCGCCCCCCAGTCAATGGTGTCCTGCTTTCAATCTGGTCACCTTACCTATGGGGACCCACCCTCAAAGCTGTGACCGAGTATAGGGAATAGGGTGACTGGGTCATCTATTACAGAGCCTGGGGTAGAGGGAAGGAAGCCCTGGTGGTGCAGTGGTTATGAGTTGGGTTCTGATCCCCCAAGGTCAGCAGTTTGAAACCACCAGCCCCTACAAGGGAGAAAGATGGGACTTTCTACTCCCGTAAAGGGTTAAAGTCTCAGAAAGCCTCAGGGGTGGTTCAGGACTGATGGCAGTGCTTGTTCCTTTGTTTTGGTTTCTTTGATGGGGGGAGGATAGAGTTGCTCCCAACGATGGTTTTTGTTCGCACACCCGCCGAGTATTTCCTGAGCCCTTACTGTGGTGCGCCAGACTCTGCCAGCAAAAATGGCATGGTGGTTTAGAATTCCCTCCTGGAGCTGACATTCCGGAAGGAGGAGAGACAATACACCTGGCCAATGAGTGTATAATTAATTCCACAATGTGTTAAGGAACCCTGCTGATGCAGCTGCTAACCACAAGGTCAGCGGTTCGAACCCTCCAGCTGTTCCCCGGGAGAAAGATGAGGCTGCTTGTGCCCATAAACATGCTAAAGTCTCGGAAATCCTAAGGGGGATCAGTTCTCCTCTTGTCTGCCAGGATTGGTATGCATCAGGAGTTAAGTTAATGTCAGAGAGGGAAAAAAAAACAAACCCCCGCAACCCATCAAGTAGAGAAATGGGAAGGGAATCTCAGGGGGGAGGTGAGGTTTTAGGCTGACGACCCCACGGAGAAAGTGGTGTCTGAGAAAGAGGTGGAGGGGATGGGGGAGCCCTTTGCACATCTGGGAGGAAGTGCCTCTGTGGACAGAACAGCAAGTGCCCATGCCTGGAGGTTTCGGGGTGGGGGTGCCTGGTGTGTGGGAAAAGCAGCAAGAAGAGCAGCCCTGTTGGGGTACAGGGAGGGGGGAGGGGCCTGGGGGAGGGAGGGAAGGGGAATGAAGGGAGATGATGAGGTTAGGGAGGGGCCAGGGGCCAGATGGAGGGAGGAGGGTCCATGGTGTGATGAGGTGGGAACCCAGCTCCCACTCTGGCTGTATGGGAGCACACTCTGAGGGTGGGGTCTAGAGTAGGGGGGAGCTGCTGTGGTGGCCCCCGGGGGTGGGGGTGGGGGGTTTGGGGGAGCTGTGGAACAGAGCAGAATGGTGAGATTCTAGATAAATCCTTGGGAAACCGAACCCTATTGTCTTTTCTTGGGAACCTCAAAGCTACATGTGCCCTTATTGTCCCCTTGTCACCCACCAATCTGGCAGCCTCGGCTGAAATTCCAACTCGGCCTGACCCTCGCTGAACACTGTGGCTTGTAGCTAAAGTGAGTCAGCCCCTCTGGGCCACAGTTCTTCAAAAAACCAAAACCCAAAAACAAGCCAGGCTTGCCCAGCAGGCAGTAAATCCCAGTGCCTTTAATTGAACACCAGAGGGAGAGTCAGCAGCAGGGAGCAAGTGACTCAGGGCTGGGCAGGGACCCTGGGTCTGCTCTTGCTGGTGCAGCTCCATCTTGGACAAGAAGTCACAAAGGGAAGGAGGGAGATGCTGAAGTGGCAGGAGCCCCAGGTTCTTAGAACTGCAGGCTCATCTCCCTGCCTCTGCAGTCAGGTCGGAGCCTGCCAGCACTAGCGCTAGCTTCAGAGCCTGGAGCCCCACCACCGTGCCAGGAGCAGGGCTAAGTACCTGCTGCTGGGAAGGAGCTGAGCTGGGCACCAAGGGGAGTCAGGACCCAGGAGGAAAGAAAGGGAAGATGTTGTGGAGGGTAGAGAAGAACACAAGCTCTTATCTAAAAGGATCTAGATATGTGATGTATTTTATATCTGCCTGTGTACCTATCTTGGGAGAAAGAGGAGGTTCTCCTCGTCCATGAAGAGTCACAGTCTCAGAAACCCACAGGGGCAGTTCTACCCTGTCCCACAGGTGGAGAACTGCTAAGTTAGAGACTCAGCTAGATTGAGCCAGGGGGTGGATACAAGGGACAAGACCCAAGAGATGTGGCCCTGGTGGCCAAGGTCCATCCAGATCCATCAATTTCTCAGGGAGGGGCCACTGCTAGCAATAAGACAGAGCTGCCCCACCCCCCTGGGGGGTGAGCAAGGGAGCCAACAAGCATCTGAGGTGATTTCTGTTTGTGGTGGTATCTCTGCTGGAAATCCAGTGCCCGATGGGCAGCTTAGCTGGCTGCTCAGGTGGCATTTGAGCTGAACCTAGAGAGTCAGATGCCACCAGTCATGGGAAAAGCTGAGGGGGCAGAGCTCCAGGTCCACTCCCCTTTCCTCCCCACTCCTCCCCACTCTCCCCCTCGTCCCCTTTCCTCCCCACTCCTCTCCACTCCTCCTCACTCCTCCCCCTCCTCCCCACT
>NW_022104553.1:33000226-33027841 GCF_000313985.2 Echinops telfairi
CCTCCTTCCCACTCCTCCTCTCTCCTACCCACTCCTCCCCACTCCTACCCACTTCACACAGACCCTTGTTCCCCAGGATGCAATGAGCCAGACCTTGGTCCAGGATCCAGGCTGGAATAACAGCCAACATAGACAGAAGGTCTAAGTCTATTTTAACTTTTTAATGGGAGGTCTAAGGTCTCTTTTAACTTCTTAATTTTGTTGTTGTTAGATTTTTAGTAATCATTTTACTGGGAGCTCTTACAGATATCATAACCTTCCATAGTTCAGTCACATCAAGCAATATGGTACTGCTGCCACCCTCAGTTTCAAAATATGTTTTCTTCTAGAACTCCTTGATACCAGCTCCCCTTTATCCCCTCCCTCCCCCACCCTCCCCCCTGCCCACCAGGAACATTTATGTATTTATGCTGTGTCTTACACCGTCCAGTAAATCCATTCACATACAGTTCTGTTGTTTGCTCTCCTCAAGTGGGCTGTGCAGTCATCAATGCTATCAGCTCTCCCCGCTCCGCCCCCCCTTCTTCCCACACCCTCAGGGAACAGTTACTCCGGTTACTGTTTCTGAAGGGTTACCTAGCTTGGCTTACGTGTAGCCACAATGATCTTCCTTACCTGATTTGTTAAGGTCTGAGATGTGGTGGGAGGAGCCCTGGGGGTGTAGTGGTTCCTCATTGGGCTGCGATCTGTGTGGTCAGCAGTTCGAAGCCACCAGCAGCGCCAAGGTAGAAAGACTGGGCTTTCTACTCTTGTAAACAGTACAGTCTCAGAAACCCACGTGGGATTGGGGTGTGTGTGACAAGGGTACCCCTGGGGCCACAGGTATTTATGAATCTGCCTTCACCTCCCCAAACCAAACCAAAGCCGAACAAACTCACTGCCATCGAGTCAATGCTGACTCACAGGACTGCCCCTGTGAGTGTGTGAGATTGAAACTCTTTCTCATCTTTCTCCTGAGGAGCGGCTGGTGGTTTTGAGCTGTTGACCTTGCAGTTAACAGCCCAGCGTGCAACCACAATGCTGCCAGGGCTCCTCGCCTTCCAGGGAAGCCTCCTATCAAAGGTAGCCAGGTGAGCAAACTTAGTGGGCCTGCTGCTCCTTTCCCAGAAATAATCACAGACTCAGCGCCTCCCTGGCTATTACAAACATTTGTACTGAAAACAAAAACACCGGTTCTCTAGCCCGAGGTCCAGGATGAAGCATAGGCACCTGCACGTGCAGCCCGCCCCCACCATGGTCCCCGCGTCCTCTAGGGGAAGCCCCGCCCTAGCGAGGCCGACCTGCCTCTCTAACCGGCACTGCCCAGGCCACGTCCCATTGCCCGTGTGCTGGCGACGACTTGTCTTTGTGCCACTTTGCGAACCAGAGGAAACACACGCCACGCTCCGATCCAACTCCGGATCCCCCGTTGGAGACCCCTCTTGAGGCAGGTGTCAACAGGGTCCATCCCACCTTGGGCCCTTCTTGCCCCATCACAGTGACCCGATCTGCGGCCTGCCTCCTCCTGCTTTTCGCTCATTCTCACTTGCCCCTGACACCCCCCTTGCCCACTCGCTGTGGCAGCCCTTCCCTTGCCCCGGGCCTCAGGTGCCTTTGAGGTCTGCAGGGATGCAGAGCCGGGGCCTAAAACGTTCCTTTCTTGGATGCCTTTCGAAGGATTCCTAGCGCCCATAGGGGGTGCATTTCAGACAAAAGCCCCTGGCAGCGCGGACACGCTAGCAGGGGGGTCAGACCATCAAAAATGCAGTGATGGGTTCGTGTCTGCTCCCAGGAGAAGTATGCCAGGGTGGTGGTATTCAGTACCTTCCAGTTGGTCCTGATTCACAGCAACCTGATGTTCAACAGAAGGAGATACCGCTGGCCCCGCCCCAACCATTGGTGTGCCCCAGCCCATGGTGGCAGCCCTGGCATCAGTCCATCGGGAGGCTGTTCCTCTTTCTCACGGCCCCTCTACTTCACCAAGCACCCTGTCCTCTTCCGGGAGACGACGTCCTTCTCCGGATAACACGTCCAAAGTGTGAGAGACCGTTAGATCTCTTGGGGGAGAGATATATCTCGGTCCTTGGCTCTGCGAGAGAAAGCATTCACGCCGATGCCTGGTTTGTGATCCAGTGAGTTTTGTGAGAGTGAGAAGAAGTTTCAGGGTTACACGGGCACCACAGTGCCCCTCACCCTGTGCAGACTCCCTAGAAGCTGCTCCGAAGTCACGCTTGGCTCAGGGCTCCTATCTTTTCAATTATTCCTCGGGGAGGTGTGGTGGACGACCCTGGTCGACCCCATTGGCTGAATTGCATTTACCTGGTCTAGGTGGGCCAATCAGGTGCAGCGCCCACCCAGGTGTACCTCCTCTTCCTGGCCGGAAATCTGAGCCTCTGAGCATGCGCAGCCTACCATTCCTTCATGGGCCGGTAGCTCCGATCTCTGAGCATGCGTAAAGGACGCCTAACAAAACCATGTGTTGCCATCCCTGCTTCCACGGAGCATTCTGGCTGTACTTCTTCCAAGACAGAGCTGTTGGTTCTTTTTGCCACTTACAAGATCTTTGCCGGCACCATCGTTCAAACGCACCCATGCTTCCTGGTCTTCCTTATTCAGTGTCCGACTTTCACACGCGTGGGAGGTGTTTGAGAGCGTGGTGGCTGGGGCTGGCACCCCTCGGTCGTCAGAGGCATAACCCTGCTCTTAGACACTTGAAAGAGGTCTCGTGCAGTAGACTAGACCCCTCATTAGATCTCAGGACTGCTGCTTCCATGAGCACTGATTGTGGATCCAAGCCAGACAGCATCTTTGATGTCTCCCAGCTTTTCCCTGTTTATCGTGATGTTACCTATTGGCCCAGTAAGTCAGGGTAGAGGGGCAGAAAGGGCAGGGTGCTGGTACGATGTTGAGGAGGGTGTCCACAAGCGAAAGACCCCGCTTCTTACTCCTGAATAAAAAGAGTTACAGTCTTGGAAACTCACAGGAGCAATTCTATCTACCCAGTCCTGACAGGTCACTATGAGTCAGTATTGAGTCGAGGGCAGTGAGTTGAGTTCGGGTTTTGGGTCACCAGAGAAAGTGGAATTTGAAGCAGGACTTGAGGGAGATAAGGGATCTCAAAAGGCAGACATAGGGGAGAGATCCCCAGGTGAGGGAACTGCTGGTGCAGAGGCACGAGGCAGAGACCGCCTGGAATGTTCCAGAAACAGCCTGCAGGCTGAGGGGGCTGGGCACAAAGGGAAAGATAAGTGGCAATGGAGGAAGGAGCCTCCCTGTAGCTCACCTAGTCCTTAATACAGGTCTCTCACTGGTGGCCTCAGGGCCGGGGTCAACCAATCCTGGGCACATACAGTGTAGCCCATGGATTGTTAAGGAAATTAAAAGCCATTCACCAACATTTAGCACCCAGGAGATTTCTCAGGTGCTCTTGGTGAATGAGGTGGGGGGGGTTGTAGTTGGGGGAGGGGGGGACTGTAGCCGAGGAGTCAGATCTGGCACAAGGAGTCAGGTCTCGGGGTGCCCTGCATCTGCAAGCACTTGCTCAGAGACCGCTGTGGATCCTGGGAGCCAGGCAGCCAGCAGCATGCCTGCAGCCACACTGCCCCAGGTGACAGGACAGATGCCAGGGATGGCTGCCTGCCAGCTGCTGCTCTACCCCTGCAGGTGGGGCTTCCTGAAGCCCCACAGAGCAGGTCCCCTGCCCAGCAGCCTCTGTCCCCACCTTGCCCAGGAAGTGGGAACTAGAAGCATACTAAAAACCACGCCTTCTCAGACCATCAGCCTGGCTTCTCAACCACCACATGGGAAGCAGCCTGTGTTCGTCCGGTAGACTAGAGAAACACATTCGTAAACACACATGTGTATAAATAAGAAAGAGCTTTATATAAAGAGTAATGTTACATTAAGAAAATACCCCAGCCCACTCCAGATCAAGTCCATAAGTCCAATATCAGCCCATATATCCGATACCAATCTATAAAGTCCTCTTCAGACTCACGAAACACATGCAATGATGCCGAATGCAGGAAGATCACAGGCCAGGGGATGGGAAGTCCTGTGGATTCAGAGCGTTGTAAGCATCTCAGCGCTGGCAAGGGTCTGCCTCCATGTGACTTCTCCAGCTCAGGGCATAGTTCCAGGTGTCCTGTCAGCTGCAATGTCTCTCCGGTAGTGAGGAGAATGTGTGTCCCGCCTCCAAGGAGGAAGACAGGAGTTCCCAGAATCCTCAGGAGAAGGCCCGCCCACACAGAGGGCTCATTGGCTATGACCTGATTGACAGGCTAGACTCCACCCCTTCACTCTGAATCCGCAAATTGACACCAGATAATGTATCTACCACACAGCCCAACCAGAACCTCTCTCCTGGGTGGGGGTGGGGGGTGGTGGGGGTCTGCTTCAAACCCAAACCAAACTCACTGCCATTGAGTTGATTCTGACTCATTGTGACCCTGGAAGACAGGGTAGAACTTTCCCCCCACTTCTGAGACTAACTTCTCTTTCTGGAGACACTTTATGGGAGTCAAAGGCCTCCTCTTTCTCCCGCAGAGTGGTGGCCAGTGGTTTTGAATGGCTGACCCTGTGGGAGCAGCCCAACACGTAACCCCCCCCTACGCCAACAGCGCGGGGCAGGGCCTTCCTTGTGGTAGGCTCAGGCTTGACTCTTGCCCAGTGGAGAGGCACAGGTTGTCGTGCCGCTGATCTGGTTTCAGTGGTGCTTCCAGACTGAGACAGACTTGGACGAAAGGTCTGGAGAGCTACCCCTGAACATGTTCACGGCCACAGAGTTCAAGCCGACCCACAGCGACCCTATGGACAGGGTAGACCTGCCCCTGGGGGTTTCTGAGACTGACTCTTTATGGCAGCGGGTCTCAACCTGTGGGCTGTGACCCCTTTGGGGGTCAAACGACCCTTTCACAGGGGTCGCCCGATTCATCACAGTAGCAAAAGGACAGTTCTGAAGTAGCAACAAAAATCATGTTATGGTTGGGGGGTCCCCACCACATGAGGAACTGTATGAAAGGGTCACGGCATTAGGAAGGTTGAGAACCACTGGTCTATGGGAATAGCAAGCCTCGTTCTCCCTCAGAGCCGCTGGTGGTTTTGAACTGCTGACCTTGCTGTTAGCAGCCCTGCATGTACATAACCACGACACCACCAGGGCTCCCTTTGTCCCGAGGTGTGAGAGGGTGTCTAATAAATACGTCTCCACTCCAGCCCACCCTCCAGTTTCACAGGGTGTAAATCGCAGAAGACATTTTATTACAGATCTGCAGACGCCCACAATCTCCCCTCACAAAAGGCCGCAGTGAGCTGTGCAGGATTTCCCAAGGTGGACAATACCGCCCCCTGGGGGCACTGGAAGGAGCCCAGCGGGCTGTGGAAGCAGATGCCTACATTTTATCCTAACAGGGGCTGCAGTGCCAAAGTTTTTAATTGCCAGGAGGCACCGAGTAATTTTTTTGTTTTTCGGGAAAAGGGGGTGGTAGGCCACTGAATTGGAGAACCTGTAATTTACGGTGCCCCTACTTTTTTCTTTATCTGAATTTCCACCTCGGTTCTTTGGGGGGGGTGAGGGGAGGTCAGATGCTCAGGCATCTCCCTTGAGGGCGGTCAGTTGCCAGACTGCAGTGGGCCCCCGCTCCCTGATGTTAAAGACAATGGACAGGCCTACAGTCATCTATTTGGTTCCTGTAGGTAGAGTTTACACCGTACCTAATGGTTCCAAAGGAGATCCAGAGAAGAGGTCAAAGTTAAGCTGCCATCCTAAATCTAGGATCCGCCCATCTTGTCACATGTATACCCCCAATCCCTCCTCTTCCCATTGAGTGTATGTCCCTAGACAACCCCCTCTCATTGCTGTGTAACTTATAGTGCAACCCCTTCCTGTGACGTATGACTACCTGTAATTAGTGGGCTTGCACGACCCCAAAAGGTATATAGGCCTGGGCTAGCGATAGTGCTCTCTCCCGCTGGGTCGCTCCCGCGCTCTCTCCTCTCTTCCACCTCTCTCTCTCTCTCTCTCTCTTATCCTCTCTCCCTTCCCCCTCTCTCCACGTGGACCACCAAGCAGGGCTGAGGTGAGCATGCTACCATGTAATGTGTCTGACTGCATCATTGTAATATCTCTTCTATCTTTCATGCTCTCGATAACTTTAATATAATATATATACATCTCAACCGTACAATTGTGCATACTGAACCCGTGGGTAGTGGTGGGGGCTGCCCCCCCCCCAACATTATACTACAGTTCTGTGAAAAAAGGTGAGAAGGAAAACAGCTTGGGAGATGTTCTCCCTGGGCCCAGAGGAAGCTGTGACAACTGCCCTTGTTACACCGGCCTCTGAAGAAGCTTGCTAGGTTTGCCCAAGAAAAATAGGCGGAGCCATCTGTGAGGGGATTGGCCAGTTTGATCCATTGAGAGGATTGGTCAGTTATGCAGATAGGGTGTTTACAATCTGGCCAATAAAATCCACTTACCTCTATAAGCAGCATCCCACAGAGATTGAGAAGGGCCATCAAAAGATGGCGTGCTCCAGGTCTTTTGGACCTGGAGTCCCTGTGCTAAGAACTTCCTAGACCCACGACTGGGAGAGTAGCACACTGGAGGGGCAGCAGCAGAACCAGAGGGCCATTAGCCCGCCTGCTGGGCTTCTTGGCCCACAGAAGGAGGCAGCTTCCTTGGATGCTCCGAGGAAGAGCGCTAAGTGCCTTCAGGCAGGAGGCTTGCTGGTGGAACAGCTGCCTCAGGGCCCTTCTCAGTAGAGCTAAAAGAGCTGTAATATTTGCCTAAACAGGGCAGAGGCTGAGCGGTGGCCTGTCCGAGGGACCGTGACTGGCAGAAAGAAACAGCTGTCCTGCACTAAAGAAGGGAGGGGTGTACTCTTCACCCTGTGGGGGGGGGGGGGTCTTCCAGGCCTTGCCTGTATGCTTCCCAAGATTGGGCCTGTTCCGGGCACTTCTACGTTCATCCGGATCCCAGGTTACTTCCCTAAAACCCCACCTAACAGAATATGGCCTTAGAGTTCCGTGTGGCCTCAGTCATGCATGATCAGACTCAACAGAGAAGCGGAGTGCCGTGGGGAGGGGGGCCGGTGTCAGAACTGGTTACAAGGTGAGAGCGTGGAGGTCAGACACGCTTCGGGGCTGAGGCTTATTCTCATTCTCAATAAAGCTAGATGGGGGGACGCTCTTGCTACCCCACCCCACCACCATGCCTTAGCTCGCCACAATTCCTGCCTCCTAGTTTGCAGACAGGGTCCACCTTCCCCTGCCTGGGGCTCTGACTCCTGAAGTTCCTGAACACTCCAGCAGAGGGAGGCTCGACTCCATTCCCAAAGACCACCACAGGGGTCCTAGGAAGGCCGTTGTAATATTGAAGTGTCTGGGAAACAGATGTTATAGGCGCCCTTTAATTGACCCTCATCCCCTCCCCAGTTTACCTTTTGTTTCTATGGCCTCTGAGCCCCACCCCTTGGACTGTACCCCATCTTGAGAATCCCTTCCACCACTCCCCGGAGGGAGGAGCCCTTCTTCCTTGGGGCTTGCGGAATGCCTTGTTCTGGCCTAGGACCTGAGGTAGAGAAATCACCGAGGGCCTTGCATTCAGAGAGCAGATGGCTGGGCAAACATTCCTTCACTCTGCCCATCCCTGCTGAACAGTGGGGGAGTCTTATCTCCCGGGCCAAGCAGACCAGGCCCCCAGGAGTCTATATCCAGGGAACCCCTTTCCCTGTCCTGTACCACACGTTCTGGCTCACCACCCCCAACCCTGAGACTAGCTCCCGTGGCCCTCCTCCCCACCCTCACAATGGCACTGGGGGCTGGGGGGTCGCCTGGAGTCCAACTGGTGGCCGGCTCAGAGCCACCCCTTTCCTGGCCTTGCCCCTCCTCATGACCCCAATCCTCCGCCAGCCACTCAAAGGCCCCTTGTTCTCTGTCCAGCCCCCAGACAAAAGTCCCTCTGTCTACAAAGGCGGAATTGGGGGGGGAGGTGGTACCCCAAGGGGGGCCCACGTGGGGGCCGGCAAAGACCCCAAACGGAAGGAATGCCATGGGAAGTGGGGGCGGGAGGAGAGGAGGAGGAAGTCTTAAGAAGGGTAGAAGACCTTATCTGAAGTGGGAGGCAGCCCACTGTCTACTCCAGGGACCCAGACATCCTGGTGTGTGTTCTCCGAGTCCCTGGGAAATTCTGGGCTGGGTCCAGGCTCCCCCAGGCTGGTGGTGGTTATGGCTCAGCCAGAGGTCCCACAAGCTCGCCTCGTTGGTGGAGTTGGGTTGCTAAAGGCAAGGTCAGCAGTTGGAGCCCAGCAGCCGCTCTGCTGGAGGAACTAGAACCTCGGAGACCCACAGGGCAGCTGCTCTCTGTCCCGAGTCGGCATTGAGGCTGTGAGTTTAAATGAGTTAGCACTGGCAAGCCCCCTCAGCCTGCTCACATCCTGGGTCATATCGCCGTGTTCTGCAGATCCTCAAAATGGATCCATGCTAAATGTGGCCTGGAGGGGATTTTAGACCCCTGTCATTCACACACACACACACACACACACACACACACACACACACACACTCACCTCCCCCACTGCTCCTGTCCTGTAGAAACTCTCCTGTTAGAGGCTCCAGAACCGTCCCACTGCAAGCCCCCTTTCTGGACCTAGAACACTAGGGAAAACCCCCTTCTCCTAACGAGAGGGGCCAAATCAAATCCATCCTCTTCGCTGCCCACCTCATCTGCCCACACTGCGGTGGTCTTACAGGGAAACAGCTTGAAGCTGCTCCCAGCCTGGGAGGAAGTGGAGCTGTGTCTTTAAGAGCAGGAATGGGGTGGGGGTGCCCTGAGCCTTAGGGAGTCTGACTTGTTCTCTACCTGCCCAGGTTTGCTCAGGGCGTGGCCCTGCGGATAAAGGCAGAGGCAGGGGTTAGCAGCCCCAGCTTTCTCCAGAGCCTCAAGCCAGCCTGCGGAGCCCACTGCACAGGTGAGAGGCTGGAGCGCCCCCCCCCGCCCCCACCCACCAGCCACACATCAACCCGTCCCTCCGCCACCCGCCAGCCTGGGTGCTGGGGTGAGGGTGAGACCCACAGTGGGACTGGGGAGACTCTGAAGAGCTGCTGTTTGCGTGGACCAAGGGTGGTTAGTTGGGTGGGCACGACTGGGTGGGCCTGGGAGGTCTAGGTGCTTTGCAAATGCATGGGTCCTGGGGGGATCTCCAGAAGAAGGGGACGAGGGTGGGGGGCTGCCTGGAGAGAGGAGAAGGAGAACACAGAGCTTGTTGGGAGATTTCTGGGGTGGGGTGGCCTTTCTGTGTTCCCTGAAGGCCTGGCCAGGGTTGTGAGGGAGTAGAGGGGGTGGTAGCTGCCAGATGGAGGACAGAGCGGCAGTGTTGGCAGGCACGGTCCCCAGCCCGTGTTGGAACCCAGGAAGGAACAAAGTTGTGTGGACAGGGAACGGGCATTCAGCCCCAGGCTGTCCTACTCTCGATGCGGCCCACCAACGGCTGCCAGTCCCGGAGTGGCCCAGGGGCCTCTGAGTGGGAAGGCGTGGGCAGGTGCCCGACCCTCAGCTCCCAGGGTCTACCAAGCCCTGTCGGAGCTGGACTGGGAATGGTTGTACAGAGACTTGGGTGCAGCTGACCCCTTCCATCAGTCTCCCGACAGGTGGTGTCCTGGGAACAGTGGGTGGCGGAGGGCTCACGGGTTGAGGGTGACTTGAAACATTCATGGGAAGAGGCTGAAGAACGGAGTCTCAGTAGTCACCGGGGGTCAGAGGTCACAGCGTCACCCTAAAGTCCCGGGCTCCAGGAAGACAGGCGGGACAGCGACATGGGACCATGACAGGGTCAGCATCATTGTTCTCTGATAAGTGTCCAGGGCCGAGAAGGGCAGCCCTCAGAAACCACTGGCTGTTGTTGTTGTTGCAAGTGCTGCGATTGTGTTGGAGGTACGGTGGCCTCGTGGGGACAACGTTATAACAGGCGATGCTGCTGCAGCCCTGTGCCGCAACCTTCTCCCACCTCTGACTCATGGTCCCCAACACCTTGAGAACATTCCACAAAGCCGCAGCCCCTCGTCCTGCGTGACATGGGGCTCAAACCAAAGTGGTTTGTGCCGCCTGCATGAGGAACAGGGCACGGCACTGATTCCGGGATTCCAGGACCTGGGGTGGCTACTGCAGATGGAGGAGACTGGGCCCATGCAGGACACAGAGACTCCAGGTGGGAGTGATATAGGGGGTGCAGAGGAAAAGAGATGGGGGTGCACCCTCCAGCCATGGGCAGGAGCCTCTGCAGGGACCCGGGGCTTTCAGCTGGGTTTTATGGTCCCCAAGGACCATAATGATCATGGGGGTTCCTTCCTAGAAGGACGGGGTTAGGAGCGTTGGTTAGAGAGCAGAGGGTTCTGAGCAGGCATCCTCAAACTATGGCCCGCGGGCCACATGCAGCCCACTGAGGACAGTTATCCGGCCCGCCGGGTGTTTTTGCCCCGTTGTTTTTTACTGCAAAATAAGATATGTGCAGTGTGCATAGGAATTTGTTCATGGTTTTTTTTTTAAACTATAGTCCAGCCCTCCAGCGGGTCTGAGGGACAGTGAACTGGCCCCCTGTTTAAAAAGTTTGAGGACCCCTGGTTCTGAGACTCAAGGAAGTTCTGGAAGAGCCAGGGAGGGAGGCTGCCAGGATGGCCCACCGGTTGGACCCCCAAACCTAGCTGGGCTTCCATCCCAGCCCCAGACTTGCTCTGTGCTTGAGTTTTGCCTTTGGGGGCTGGGGGTGGGCAGAATAAGTGGAGACCCAGCACTGGGTGCCCAGCACACGCGAGCTGGAGGGTTAGCTGCCAGGACTCATACCTTCATAGCAACTGGGCAGGGGGCCAGAGCCACACAGCAGCCTGCGGGCTCCTGACTGGGGCTCTGGGGTAGAACAGGGCTGAGGGCGTGTGACCTGCGGAGAGCAGGAAGGCCCACCTGGGGACAGAGGGGGTGCTTGCTGCCTGGAAGAGCTGGGTGAGGGCAGAGTGGGCTGCAGGAGAGGTGGGGGTGGGTGTGGGGGGCTAGGACAAAAGAGGAGCCTGAGCAGAGCCTGGGGTGGGTGGAGGGAAACAGGGGCAGTGTTGTGGCTGGGATGATGAAGCAGGGGTGAAGGGTTCAGGCTGGAGTGAGGCTAGCATTTGGGCCTTACTGGGACCTGGGCAAGATCTGAGGGTGGCCAGTGGTAGGAGCAGGAGCAGGGGCAGAAGATGGGGCTAGAGTGGGTCTATGGGTCTCCCCTCTCTCTCCCTCCCCTGTCCTCCACTTCCTGGAGGTGCCCAGGCCGGGCCTAGCCAGCAGGCTGCCGAGGCTGGGCAGGGCCAGGCAGGCTCCGAGCTGTCTGTGGGAGACACTCCCAGGAACCTGGGCTTCCCGCCACCTGGCTCCTGACACCTCCTTCCCCCACCCGCCCCAGGCCCTGGCAGCCCAGGCTTAGAAACAGCAATGGTGAATCCTGAAAGGTTTCCATCTGGCTTCCTAGCCGGGTGAACCTGGGCACTGGCTTTGACCTCTTAGGGCCTAGTGTTCCATCTGATTACTGGGGTGACGGTCGGCAGTCCTCGTTTCCTTTGCTGACCTGGTAGATTCACGGAGAGCCCCAAGCCTGTGTCCTGTGAGGTCTTATTGCAGGTGCGCCAGCTGGTCTAAGTCTCACCCAGCCCCCACATTTCAGCTCCTTATCACTGGGCCCAGCGGGGTTCACTGGCAGCTGTGAATGCCCCAGGGAGGAAGTAGGAGTTGGTGGGGGCATGGAAGAGAGGCCCAGGGTGCCCTGGCAGCCTTGCTGAAGCTGGACCCTCTTCCTCAGACCCCTATCCCAGCGTGCCGACATGCAGGAGATGGTCGTGAGCTTCCTCGTCCTTCTGGCAGGTAAGTAAGTGCCCACCCCTGGAATGGCCCATTCCCCTCAGACCCTCTAATGCATCTCTGGCTGGTACTTCCCCTCCCCACCCCCAACCCCGGCCCTCTACCTCGCACCTGCCATCAACGCAATGAACATCAGGACAGTGTTGTACTGTTAGGAGTCCTGGTGGTATAGTGCTTACGAGTTGGGCTGTGAGCCTTAAGGTTGGCAGTTCAAAACTATCAGCAGCTCCGGAGGAGGAAATGGAACTTTCTACTCCCATCAACAATTAAAGTTCTGGAAACTGACAGGGGCAGACCCTGCCCTGGAAGGTCACTCTGACTCAGAACTGACTCGATGGCAGTGAGTTTGGATTTTTTTTTTTGCTTGGTCCCACTGCAGGGGACACAGGGAACAAGCCCGCGCACAGCAGTGGCTCTCACATCTACCTGTGGTGTAAACCTTCTGAGGGCATCCAGAAGAAGCTCTGCCTCGTGGCACAGTGGGTTAAGTGTTGGGCTGCTAACCTCAAGGTCGGCAGTTCAAACCCACCAGCCACTCCAAGGGAGAGAGCCGAGGCTGTCTGCTTGCATGAAGATGGACGATCTCAGACACCTCGCCGTTCCATGCCGCCTTACCTTATAGGGCATCAACTCAAGGGCAGTGGAAGCTTCATTTTGAGAGGGAGCCTAGAGGTTGGGCAGCCCCTTGGACAAGCTGCTCTCTGCCTAAATGTCTCATCTGTACACAGGAGGATGTTAATAATAAAAGTACCAAAAATGCGGAAAAGTCAAACTGAAATGGGCTTGGAGTCTTTAGTGACAAGACTGACACCCACAGCTCCAAGGGAGAGCTGAGGCTGCCTGCTCTCGGCGTACAGACTTAGGGCCCCCGAGACCCACAGGGAAAGTCCTCTCCCCTGTTTTTACAGGGTCGCTGTGAGTCAGCGATGAGTTATGTGCCGGAGGGTCCCGCCAATTCCCTGAGTCATTGTGCAGATGAAGCAAGTTCATGTTTGAGGATCCCTGAGCAGCACCTGGCTCAGAGCAAGCGCTGTGTGTTTGTTTAAACACAGTGAGCATTTATTCATCTTCCCTTAGCAAAGAAAGAACAGAACTGGGGCTCGGATTTAATGTGGGCCTTGAATTTAATTCTAGTGCTTTGCTTCAGTCAGAAGCCTGGTGGCGTAGCGGTTGTGCATTGGGCTGCTAAGTACAAGGCCGGCAGTTTGAAGCCACCAGTTGCTCCTCAGAGAAAAAGATGAGGCTTTCTTCTCCTGTAGGGTCACAGTCTCAGGAACCCACAGGGGCAGTTCTACCCCCTTCTATAAGGACACTGAGCCAGAATTGACTCGTTGGCAGTGAATTTGGTTTCAGAGTTTTGCTTTCAGTAACTGTAACACCAGCCAGGCTAAGGGAAGTGATTTAAAGCTGCATCTCGAATAACTGCATAGGAAGATTTATTTTATTAAGGGCATTTACATTTATGAAGCGGTCCCGGTGTTGCAATGGGTTAAGCATTGGGCTGCTCACTGCAAGGTCGGCCATTCAAATCTACCAACCACTCCCCAGTCGAAAGACAAGGCTGTGTCTATACAGATGTACAGCCCCTGGAGACTCTATGGGACAGATTTACTCTGCTCCACAGGGTTGCTAGGAGCCAGGGCTGACCCAGCAGCAGTGGGTTTAGAAGCTGATTGGGATGGGAGAATGACTGGCTTTGGGGAAACAGCATCCCAAGATGGAGACCAGTTGTCAATTTTGCAAGAAGGTCCCTCTGTTTCTGTGGGAGGTCTTGATTAGGTCCAGGTGTCTGCACAGATGGGGCCCGACAGTGACCACGAGTCACCCAGATGAGAACATGCTGTAGGTGGGAAAATGCCGCCCTGACTGGCAGCCAAGAGCTGCCCAGATGTGTGCCCACCTCTTCAAGGTGCGACGTGCAGTGTCCGTGGCTGGGCCCCTGCACCTTTGGGAGGTGGGGACCTGTCCCTCAAAGGACTGTGGGATGAGACCCCTAAGGCCTATGGGATGGCTGAAGCCAGCACCCCCATCTCCCCCACTTGTCTGCGTTTCCTCCCCAGGCCTGCCAGCCCTGGATGCCATCAACCCAGAAGGTGAGTCAGGCTATACCCCAACCCCCAGCTCTTCCCCAGGCCCCCCCACCTTCAGCTATAGTCTGGATCTCATTGCTCTTGTGTTTCTTTTCAGATAAAGACAGCCCTTTCTACTATGGTGAGTACTTGTGCCTCCCCTGCCCACCTTACCCCCATACTATCCCCTGCCAAGGGAGGGTCCCCACCCCAGGGTGAGTGACGGGCTGGCGAGAGTGGAACAGAGTGAAGACAAGAAGGGCCTTGGATTGGGACATTGGACACCGGATTGAAGGCCCAAGAGATGCTAACGGAGGCTTCCGTTCCAGCACACAAGTGAGGCCAGTTTAGCAGAAGTAGCTGACATAGGTTTGCAGCTAAGTCCACTGCCTGGAGAAGGCCTGACTTGAGCAGATGCCCTGGGGCTGTGGGCCTCTCTGATCCAAATCTTCCCACAGCCTCCATGGTCTCTCCTCCCCACCTCCCCACCCCACCCCTGCCCTTACCTCTGCAGAATCCACCTCACAGCGGCAGGCCTCCCCGCAGTCCTCAGACATACTCCCAGCCTCCAGACCTTGACCTCGCTGTGCCTTCTGACAGCCGTCCTCCCTCATCTCTTGCTGGTCTCTTCTCCGATGCGGTCTCCTCTTCCGAGAGGCCTTCTCCCTCTTCTTTCTAAAAGCCCTTCTAACCTCTCACCCCAACTTTGTTTTCTTCTAGCCCTGCTTCTGGGTTAGCCAGGGAGTGAGTGGCAGATTCTGGCTGGGAACTTTGCCTACTTGGGGTCCCCCAGCACCCTCCCCTATACCTCATTATTTGTCAAGTGGACAGGGCACACGTGGGGGAGGGCACATGCTGGTATTACAGTTTTTCTTTCTGATTCTCTCCCAGACTGGCACAGCCTCCGGGTCGGCGGGCTGATCTGCGCCGCAGTTCTGTGTGCCATGGGCATCATCATTCTCCTGAGTGAGTGCGGGCCCCAGAGGGCAAAAGAGGGGCCCCACGGAACTTCCCCTTCCTCTGATCCTTCTCCTCCCCTCTCCCCTCCAGGTGGTAAATGCAAATGCAAGTTTGGCAAGAAGCACAGGTAAAATGGCTTCCCAGAGTGCCCACCTCTTGCTGGACAGGTCCCCGCCGTCCGGGCTGAAAGAGGGGTCTCTAGCCCTGCCTTGGGGGCGTCTTGCCAAGAAGCCTTGCCACCTTTCTGATTCATGGTTAATCATAATCGTCTCAGATGGGTTTAAATCCTGAACCTTATCCCCTGGGATTAAACTCACCTGGGAAAAATAACCAGGGGCTAGGGTGGGTGGGCTTGTCTGGGCAAGCTGGGGCTCCTCCAGTCCAGAGGGCACCGGCACAATGGGGTGGGTAGAGACTTCTCTCTTTCATTTCCCCAGCCACCGTTCTGGGGAAGTCCCACCTCTCATCGCCCCAGGTAAGAAGAGGCCAGAGGAGGGCGGAGCAGCAGGGACTGTTGGGGAGCACGCAGGTGCATGCCCCAGAGGGAAAGAAAAATGCCTGCGCCCCACAACAGACTGATGCTCGTATCTTTCCCAGGATCTGCCCACCACTGCTGAGGACTCAGCACCCAGAGCAGGGGGGAGAGCGAGTGTGCCTCCTCTTCAGGTCCTGGCTCCACACTCCCCTGGCTGACAGGAGATGGGGCTGTCCGAGCCTCATCCCCCTTCCCTGCAGGGGAATTTCATTATTCATTTTAATCTGAGCTGATCTTGCCTCCTCTTCAAACCGCTTTGAGAGCCCTCGGTGTGCACTGGGTAGGGAGTTGGGCGCCGGGGGGAAGTGGGGCAGACACTGAGGGTTGAAGCCACCCCCTGAATCTCTTTATTGGGATCAACCCAAAGCCTGTTCCTTTGTGGCCTGATGGGGGGCACAGGGTCTGCCAGGTGGCCGTGGGAGTCCTCTCTGCAATTAAAGTGTTTCAAGTCGCCTGTGAGAGTTAGCACGGAATCGGTTCTTGTGGATGAGTGCCCAGGAGACGGCCCTGACTGGTGGCCGCCCTGCACAACAGAACAAGCAGTGACTGGTCCAGCACCACGCTCATAAGGACGGTTTTGTGGATTTGAGAAGGATGTCACCAGATGGAATTCTGGGTCGCTGCCCTGGGCGCTGACCACCCCTGGAAAGCTAGACTGTAGGATCACCCTGCCAGGATGCAAACACCCAGAAAGCCTTGATGGTAATCGGAAGAAAGCTACATTCTCCTGCCCACTCACCCCGCAAGGCCCTACTTCTTATAGGAGACCTCTCCAAATATCCCAATGTCCCTGTGAGACCACCTAATCACTCCCACCTGACCAAACAACATGGAATATGGTCTCACAGTGTAAGAGCCTCAAAGGAGCCTCTGACTCCCTTGAGACCCCTACCACCCCCTGCTCACTCACTGCCGTCCATGCTGACTCATCAGGACCCTATAGGACAGGGTAGGACTGCCCCTGGGGGCTTCCCAGACCGTAACTCTTTACAGGAGGAGAAAAGCTGGTCTTTCTCCCACAGAGTGATTATCACCCCAACATTTAACCTACTACGCCCCCCCCCCCAGGGCTCCTCTAACACCCAGGAAGACATCTAAAATGCCCCCAAGGGGCACCCATAACATTCCGAAAGCCCTCTAAGATACCCCAAATTCTCTCCTACCCCCCAAAGGAACCTACCTACCACCTGTGACCTGTTTCCAAATAATGAAGGCCCTGTCATCTCTTGTACAAGGAGCACTAGCAGTGGTTCAAACCCACCAGCTACTCCACAGAAGAGGAGGCTGCCTGCTCATGTAAAGACTTACAGGCTGGGAGACCTCAGGGGGCAGTCCTACCCTGTCCTACAGAGTTGCTCTGATCAGAACCGACTCACTGGCAGGGAGTTTGGTTTGGGCTTATCCCTCATACCACGAGCCTTGGTGGCTCTAAGAGATAGGCAATTCCAGTTATCGGCCTCTCCGCGGAGGAAAGGTGTGGCGGTCAGCTTCCGTATAGATGTACAGGCTTGCAAACGCGGTGGGCAGATCACTCAACCCTTCAACCTTCTATGGTGTCCCATTATCAAAACCCAATACCCCTTTAGACCCCGTGACAGCTCACCTGCCACTGCGGGCTCGTCTCCACCTTCCAGGAACCCCACCCCCCAGTATAAGACACCCTCTCCGAGTGATTCCACCGTCACAGGTGAGGCGGTTGCATGCTGTGTTTATTGAACTCATACACTGTTCTTGTCCCTGTCTCCCCATTGGGAACGTAACCCTGACTCCGCTACACTTCGCGCTTCCCCACTATTCCGCCTGCGCACAAGCAGCAGAGGGAGTTAACAAGCCGGGCCGGGAAAACTACCGAGCAACTGCTGACGTCATGGGCAAGGGCGCTAACAGCGATTGGCCAGATTGAGGGAAAGGGGCGGTTCTTTTTAGGAACTGATGGAGGCTTGACCACCGGCCCCCCCACCCCCGCCCCGACTGACTTTGGCCTCCCACTTCCTCCAGCGTCCCAGCACGAGCCCCTGAATCGTCTTTGGTGGGGGCAGCTGACCCCAGCACAGGTGGAAAGGGGAGGTTTGGCAGTAGCTGACCTGCCTGCCCCTTCCTGGAGTGCGCCCAGCTCCTTCAAGGCGTGGACCACAGCTTGACCTTGACGCGGGGGATGTTGGCTTGTGGTCGGCATCTCATAGGACCAGTCGCCACCCCAAGTTGGGCGGCGAAGCCAGTAGAGGGATGTCCGGAGCGCCAGGGTCCCGTTTGGTATTAAGCGCTGAGGTCTAACTCCTGAACCTGGTAGATCTGCGTTGGGCCCTTGAAGCAGGCGGCAAAGAGGAAGTGTTTGCCAGCCACTTTGACGGGGGCAAAGGCTCGAGGGGCCACCAAGGCTGGGGGGCCCAGCTCCTGCAGTGGCTCCAGAAGCTTCTTGTTCGGCTCCAGGAGGAAGACGTGGCTGAAGGCGAAGTCGCTGCCCAGGATGGCCAGCTGGTCCCTGGCTATGGACAGCGGCTGGAAGACGTGGGCCCCGCGGGAGGGCAGCTGCTGCAGCAGGCGGAACATGGACCCGTCCCAGCGCATGACCTGCGGGGCAGTCACTCATCAGGGCGTTGTTATCCGGAGTCAGGCTGGTCGGCGCCCGCCAAGCACCCGGAGATTTAAAACAACCCGGAGGGCTTGTGTGGCCCCCAAACCTAGCAGCTTTCTTCAGAAATAAGCTACTTAGAGGAGGAAACTTGGCGTTCTCTCCGACCCAGTGCCCCCTCAGCCCTCTCAGCCAGCAAAGCCTGTCAGTTTTACCCACAAAAGTTATACGAGGAGGGGCTTCAAAAATCTGGGGAAAATGGGATGGAAAGTGAATGGAATTTCCCACACACTCTGGAAAGCCCTCCTCATAGACTGTAGGTACCTTCCGGCCCAGCCCCAATGAAGTCACACCTGGCTTCCCGGCTCCCAGCTCTGGCCCTGCACGCTGTCCCCTCCCCGACACAACCCTGGGAACACCAGGGTCAGCCCATTGTCCTCCTGGGCTCAAAGCACCCCTCACTGCCGCTGACCCCAGTGAAAGCCCAGACCCTACTGGGTCCAGGATTTGCGGGGGTGGGGGGGGGGTGAGGGAACCACACCATCAGCCAGGACAGCATTGGGGCAAGGAGGGGCTGGAGCAGCCTCAGGCCTGGGGGATTAGGGTCTCAGGGTGGGGTGGGGGCTGTAATGCAGTGTGAAGTCCTAGAGGGTGACAGTCGGCATTTGAGGGGTATATTCAGAGTCTTGACAGCAGTGCTAGTGTTGAGGGGCATGGAGAGGCTTAGGGTAAGCTGTGAAGGGGTCATCGTCTAGGAGTTAGTGTTGGTGGGATCGGAGTTCAAAGGTCAGCCTGCTAACCCCAGAGTCAAAACTAAACAAGAACTCACTGTCACGGTGTCGATTCCGACTCATGGTGGGCGGCCTGACAGGGCAGGGTAGAACTGCCCCTGTGGGTTCCTGAGCTAACTCTTTATAGGAGTAGAAAGCCTCCTGTTTCCCCCACAGAGTGGCTGGTGGTTTCTAACGGCTGACCGTACCATTAGCAGCCCACCCAGTAAGCCAGCGGTTCTCAACCTGTGGGTCGTGACCCCTTTGGGGGCCGAACGACCCTTTCACAGGGGTCACCCGATTCATAACAGTGGCAAAATGACGGTGATGAATTAGCAACAAAACTAATGTTATAGTTGGGGGTCACCACCACATGAGGAACTGTACGAAAGGGTCGTGGCACTAGGAAGGTTGAGAACCCCTGCAAGTGGAAGCATTATATGCCACCAGGGCCCAGCAGGTCAAAACTACCAGCTTCTCGGAAGGAACGCTGAGGCAGCCTGCTCCCACCACCATGAACAGCCTCAGAAGCCCCCAGGGGCAGCTCTCCTCGGTCCCAGGGGGTCGCTGTGAGTCGGAATCAACTCAATGGCATGGGGGAAAGGCCAGCGCCGCGGGGTCAGGCCCGCCTGGTGCACCCCGGGGCCTCACCATGGAGTCCCCGATGTAGCGCGTCAGGCACAAGAACACCTCCCCGCCGGCCTGGAAGTGCCGCGTGGCGTAGACGTCCTCGGCCTCCGGGATGTCCGTGCGTCTCTGGAAGCGGCCGCCCGACCAGTGGAAGAGCACGGGCCTCTGCGAGACCGAGGCCAGCAGCAGGTGGGGCCGCCCGTCCAGCTCCAAGGCCTCGGCGTCCGTGTCCCGGTGCCAGGCGTGCAGGCTCTGGCGCGGGTAGAAGCCAGGGCCCTCCCGGCACAGCAGCGTGGTGCTGCCCGCCTTGGAGGCGTCGGCCACCACGAAGCAGGCCTGCCCTTCCAGCCACAGGAGCTCGGCGTCATTGGGTCGCAGCAGCTGTCGCGGGGCTAGCGCCTGCGTCAGGGCCAGCGGCAGGCCCGGGCTGGGCTGGGCCCACAGCTGGGAGCCCCCCCACAGGCGGGCGGCCAGCACGAAGAGGCGGGAGCCCAGCACCAGCGGCTTGCAGGACACCACCGAGGACGCTGGGGGGCGCAGGGGAGGCAGGAAGGCAGGTCAGAATGGCCCAGCAGATCAGCCTTGCTGGGCAGGCCCTGGGTCTGGGAGCCAGGCACCGGGTGGGCGGGAGGGCAGAGGGCAGGGGAGGCTCACCAGACAGCTCCTCCTTGGGTTGGAAGTGCTGTAGGCTGTAGTCCCAGGCGAGCACCAGGCAGCGCCCAGCAAAGGGCTGTGCCAGGACGACATGGGGTTCCCCGTGGTAGGAGAAGGGTTCCGCAGCCAGTGCAGATTCCTTGACTGTCTGGAACCTGGACAGCTCTGGGGGTTTGGGAGAGAGTCAGGCAGGCCCGGGGGAGCCGGGCAACCCCCTAGTCACTGAGCCTCAGCTTAACGGGCCCATGACGGCGCTCACCTCCAGGGGACATTCAGCGCTAGCAGATTCATTTTTCGAAGCGACCTGGACCATCATGTAATTTTGAAGGGCACTAAGGTCCCAAGAGGTGCTCTCTGTTGGCAGGTCCTCCTCACAGATAAGGTGAAGTGACAGAGGCAGCCGGTTGCCGGGAAAATTCCCTCCTCCCCATCTTCCGAAAAACAGGGTTTGGGCGGGGGACGAGGCTGGCCCAAGAGACGACGATGTCATTCTAGCCACTGGTTGGAAGCTGGACAGGATCCTGCTGAGAACAGCCTCCCCGTGAAACAGGCTCAGGGGCTGATGGGTTCAACGCTCCCCTCACGGGCTTGGATGCAAAAGCCTTGCTCCGGCCTTGGCCTCTATGTCCGGTGAACTGGCAGGCCACCACCCAGTTTCAACCAGCAAAACCAGGCAAGGCCGAGAGGCTGCCCCGCCCACCTGAACGCTCACCTCAGACCCTCTGTCTCCTTTCATTCTTGGGTATTTGGAGCCTTTTTGTTACAACAGCTAGGAGCCCTGGCGGCATAGTGATTACGAGTTAGGTTGCTAACTGCAAGGTCAGCAGTTCGAAACCACCAGCCACTCGGAGGAAGACAGAGGGGACTTTCTACTCCTGTAAAGAGTTACAGTCTCAAAACCCACAGGGGCAGTTCTCCCCTGTGCTGTGGCATGGCTGTGAGTCGGCATTGACTCAGTGGCGGTCAGCTGGGTTTGGCTACAGCAGTTTAGCTGAGATGAGAATTGAGGCCCTGGCTTGCTTGTGGCGGGACTTGGCGTCACGGGGCTTTGCTTGGCACACCGGGCCCTGTGCTACGTGTGCAACCATGAACCAAGCCACCCCGAGGATGCCTACCCCAAAGGGAGCTCCTGTAAAGCCCATCAAGTCATGTCCAGGCCCCTCCAAGCCCTCCTTGTCTCCCACCGTCCCCTTGGCTTTCGTGGTCCTGCACGGTGAGGTCCCAGCCTGGCTCCGTCCTCCTCCTGTCCCTCCCTTCTTCAAGCACACTCACAGGTGCCTGGTCAGCACGTTTTCTGTCTCAGGGCCTTTGCATGTGCTGTTCTCTCTCTAGAGGCCCACTCGCTCTCTTCTTCACTCAGCAAACCAAGCCCGAACGTCGCTGCCTCGAGACAGCTTCTCAGACCCCCCCACAGAAGTCAGGGGTCTCCCCTCTCTTGTTCATCTCCTTTCTGTTCATCAACATTTCTCACAACTGGTGGCCTCTCCATTTATTTGTGCAATGTGCTATTGAATGGCTTATCTGCCCTCACTCTCAGGACTGCAAGGCCCCCCGAGGCTAGGACCCAGGGGGACCACAGTGTCCCCCTCTTGTTGGCGCATAGGAATTATTTTTAAGATGACACGTTTTACATTAGCCTGTCTCTCAGGGACTCACAAGCTAGACCAGGCACCATATGTTGGTGCGTCATCAGCGCCCACTGAGCACCTAGTGTCACTGGTTGTCACCCCCACTGTCCAGGAAAGCCATCTTGCTGGCTCAAGGTCCCACAGCAAGGAAGTGGCAGGGCGTGACACGGAAGCCATTCTCTCTGAACCCTCCCTCCCCATCCCTCCTGCCCCAACCCTGCTAGGCAAGCCCTCACCTATAGCTCGGCACTTGAAGGTCTTGGGGTCCAGGTGGCGGAGCTGCAGGTGGGACAGGGCGGCGGGGCCTGCGCAGGCCCCGGTGCCCACGCTGGCGTTGACGGTGGGTATCCACTGCAGCAGCCAAAGGATACGGCAGTCACACTGGAACGGGTTCCCTCGGAGGTCCCTGGGGCAAGAGGCCGGGGTGGGGCTAGGGTAGAGGGGCTGCAACCCAGGCAGCGCTGTTTCCACTTCCTGGAAGTCATGCTCCCCACCCCCTCCCCAGGTAAGGGTCCAGGGCGGGGCTCCATGGGGGGGGATGTGTAAGAACCAGGGCCAGTCTACCCACACGTGCTGACGGACCCAAAGTGACACGGGTGCCCCCTCCCGCTGCGGAGCTCCCCCCAGCCTCCCCTCACCCTCTCAGTCCCATCGATCCTCACACATGAGTCAGGGTCTCCAGACCTCGGAACAGGAATCTGGGCAGGGTCTCCAGATGGTTATTAGCCAGGCTCCTGGCGGAGGGAGAGAGGGGAGACGCTCAGCAAATACCTGGAGATCCGGTGCCACGGGGAGGACGGCCTGTCAGGGAGAGCTGGGAGGTGAAGGAGGAGGCCTTTGGGGCACGCACAGGTGTGTGAGCGAGCGAAGTCCTCTGAGCGCGTTCTTAGAGATGGCGCCAATGTCATTGTCCTCGATGAAGCTGTGGAGGGAAGGCACGGTGCCGTGGAGACCCTTGTTACCCCGCGAGGGCCTCACGTTGCTTGGCGACCTCCCTGCATAGAAGCCACAGGCCCCTGGAAGGTGCAGGATGATCTCCAAGCACAAACATGAACCTATTGTCATTGTTAGGTGCCATCAAGAGCAACGACACGGCTCTGCGCCATCCCCACAATTGTTCTTATGCCCGATGGTTACTGCCAGCCTCACCATGACCATCGCTACCACCATCACAAACACAAGCACCAACACCAGCGTTGGCACCGTGAATGAATCCCAACCACAACCATGGTTCGTCCAATACGCAAGCATCCATCGCCGTCATAGCAATCCCAGTAGCAACAACTGCATCATCACCATCACCATCCCCTACCACCATGACCTCTGTCAATGTCGTCTCCAACATCACCACCCACTACCAGCATCATCACCAAACCCCACACCAGCAACACCGATAGCCATGATCCACCTGGCAACTTTCACGATCAAGGTCAACATAACTGCCGCCATCATCACCATCCACATGGCCACTATTGTGACAATCACCACCTTCAGCACCTACGTTGCCAACAGCAACAACATCATCATTATCTCCAACGCTCAAGCCTTTATCCACCGTCACTGTGTTAGTCTGGGCTGACTAGAGAAACAAACCCAGGGACACTCACGTGTGTGAGAGAGAGCCACAGCCCAGTCCAGATCAAGTCCACAAGTTCAATATTAGAACGTAAGTCTGATAATAGCCCATGAATTCCTCTTCAGACTCATGTAGCACATGTGATGATGCCGAATGCAGGAAGATCACAGGCCGGTGGGTAGAAAGTCCTGTGGGTCCAATGGCAGTGGATGCATCCCCAGGGCTCTGGCTGCCATCAGCAGGGCTCCATGTGGCTTGGCAACAGGAAGGCGAAGCAGAGAGAGAGTGTGTCCCCCTCCAGGGAGGAAAACAGAGGTTCCTAGAATCCTCAGGAGAAGGTCATGCCCACACAGAGGCATGAATGGCTATGACCTGATTGACAGGCTAGACTCCACCCCCTGATTAACAGGCTAGACTCCATCCCTTCGGTCAAGCTGACAGGAGATTATGTAACTGCCACAATCACCAACACCTCCACCATCATCGCCAAAACCTGTACCAATAATATCAACCTTCTACCCACAACCATTACCAACATCAACACCAACCCCATAATTACCCATCTCTTCCAACACTAAGAATTATGACCAATCTCTACCCCATAGTCGTGATCATCCATATCACAGTACCAACCAGTGGTTATTTTTATCAGCACTGTGGTGGTTACATAACTTCATGTCAACTTGAAAATATCAACTTGAAGTGTCGGGGTGGAGTCTAGCCTGTCAATCAGGTCACAGGCTGATGGTGCCTCCTTGTGGGCGTGGCCTTCTCATGAGGAGGGCCCTGGGAACCTCCCCCTCACTCTCCCCTCCTTCACCTTCCTGCTGGTGAGCCACTCTGGGACCTGCCAGAGCCCTGTGATGCTTCCACCACCATTGGATCCGCAAGACTTTGCACCCACCGGCCTGTGATCTTCCTGCACTCTGCATTGCACGCAGCTGTGGAGTCTGAAGATAGACCCATGGACTAGCATCAGACTTATGGACTTGAGTTGGACTAGGTTGGGATGCTTTCTTGAAATGTAGTGAACTCTCTCTTATACATATTTTAGTGTCTCTGAATTTGTTGCTCTAGTCAACGTGGTCTAACACAAACACCATCCCCACTCCATCATCAATCACGCTGCCATTTTCCTGGCAGCAGCAACAGCATTCTGACCGCTACTACTGCCAACATCATCATCACCAACATCAAAGTCGGCATCCCCATGCCCCCTAGCTGCCCCCACCAATACCACCACTCCCCACTGCCATTATCATCAACACCGTCATACCACCACCATCCAACCATGCAGTTATTGATTGCTAAGTTCCTGTCTTTGACCTCTTTGCACCCTCCTGGGGTCCCCTCAGAGGAGCCCCAGTGGCGTAGTGGGCTGCTAACCACAAAGGTCAGCAGTTCGAAACCATCAGCCCACTCCAAGGGGAAAGATGATGTTCTCTACTCTCGTAAAGAGTTCCAGTCTTGGACACCCACAGGGGCACGTCTACCCTTTCCTATAGGGTCGCTATGAGTTGGCATTGACTCGAGGGCAGTGAGAGAGAGTTCCCTCAGACAGGGCCAGAAACGGTCTCTGGGCATCTAAACCCTTTTGGGATCTTGAAGCACAGGCAGGGGAGGGGTGCAGGATGAGCTCATATGGAGAATCAGGAGCCCTGACCCCACCTCTTCCCCCCAGGAGGGGTTCTCTCCCTACCCCAAGACTGTAGGGCCCTCCCCTCTTGCCGGGCTTGCCCCGCCCCACGCCGTGGCCCCACTCACAGGTACTGCAGGTGGGACAGGCCTGCAAACGCGTCGTCCTCAATCACGGAGAAGGTGTTGGACGTGAACAGCCTGGCAAAGGAGGCAAGAACGGGGTCCGTCTGAGCTGCCGCCCCTCCTGACCATTAGCTTGGGTTCCCACCCTGGCTTCACACTGGTAGGGCACACACGTACCCATACACGTGCCTGTGGCATTGAGTATGTGGGTGGGCACAGGTACTTTGTGTGCCCCCGCTCCCAACCCGCTCATGCCCAAGTGTGGACACAGTCACTCACCAAGGTCCCCCCCCCTCCGCCCCCTTGCCCCTGGAGCTGGGCCTCACTCACAGCAGGTGCAGGGATGGAATCCTCAGGAAGCTGCCGGCCTTCAGCTGGGTGACACCTGTCCGGACCAGAGAGCTGAGGGGCATGGGCAGAGGTGGGTGGGCCAGCAATACTTCCAGTGCACCAGCACTCTCCTCTCCCCTACACCCCAGGAATGGCAGGCCTTGGCCATCTCTGCTCCCTGAGTGCCCCCCTGCTGCCCCTGCCCCTGCCCCCGGGGGAGTTCCCAAGTTCTCTTCCTTAGCTCCCTTCATCTTGCCGGACCTCCCTTTGCCCCCCCCCTCACTCACACCCCCCATAAGGATTCTGACAGGCTCTCCTTTCTTGGAGACACCTTGCTGCCATCCCCCAGGGTCCCCGCCCCCACCCGTGGGCCCACGGAGGGCCTGGCACTCACAGTGACAGCAGGGTCCGGGAGAAGGTCTCGGGCAGGTCTGGGGAGCCCTCACACAGGGCGCTGTCTCTGGAGCAGGAGCAGCGTGGGGCGCACTTCCCCTTTGGGGGTCTCCAGGCCACCCCCAGCCCTGCCCACGCCCCTGCCAGCAGCAGCAGCAGGATGCCCAGCCCTCCCATGCTCCCCTCCCTCCTGCCCCTCCCCCTCGGAAGCTCCAGCTCCTCTCTGCCCACCCAGATGTCAGCACTACATCTCCTATGCCAGGCGTCCCTCCGCGCCCGGCTGGCTGGCCCTCCTCTCCCTCTGGTTCGTTCCGTATCTGCCCGCGGCGGCTGGAGGTTTAATTCTCTGGTTATTCCCCTGCTCGCCGTTCCCTGCTATCTGTGTCTTTCTGAGTTTGTTGGTGTCCCCCTCTCTGTCTTTCTCTAGTTCCGTCTGCGTCTCTCTGTCTTTCTGCCCCTCTAGGTCTGTCCCTTGGCCTCTGTGTGTGCGTCCTTGTGTCTGATATCTCGAATTCTCATCTCCCCCTGCGCCCCTCCCCCCTCATTCCTGGTCCTGTCTGCAGGATCCCACACCCTTTGTCCCCTCTCCCTGAAGGTTTGGGAAGGTTTGCCCGTTGAGAACTGGCAGGGGAGGGCGGGCGGGAAGGAGGAGGAGGTCAGAGGACAGAAGACGAGCCTTCCCTGGGGAAGGAACTGGATGCCCCCCACCCTTCCCGTGGGAGGGGCCACTAAGGCCAGGGGTTGCCTCCGGGCAACTCCCAGCCAGCCCCTGCCCAGATTCCCCTATTCCACTGCACTAGGGAGTGTGATGAAGACTGTTTTGTGATTAGGGTGGGGACCGGATGGCTTTGCAGGAGAGGGGGTGGGTGGGAAGAGAAGTCACTGAGGACTAGGACTGCCCCTTGGCTTTTCCCAGCCAGTCTCCTTGCAGATGGCCCTGGCTCTAGGAAGAGGTGGAGGGCCGCTCCTTCCATGGGCTAGGGAGGGGGCCGGCTCAGGTCCAGCTGCTCCCTCTGGTGGCTACACTAGCCAGGACAACTTCCCTGCCCCAAAGCCAGGGCCTCTCTCCACCAACCCAAAGTTCATTCTACCCACTGGGGGTAGAGAGCAAGTCCAAGAGAGCAATGATGATGGTACTGCTGGTGGTGGTGGTAATGATGATGGTGACGAGGATGAGGGTGATGACGATGGTGAGGATGGTGATGGTGGTGGTGCGGATGGTGATGGTGATAATGCTGGTGGTGGTAATGATGATGGTGATGGTAATGATGATGGTGATGATGGTGGTGATGGTGATGGTGGTAATGATGATGGTGAGGATGGTGATGGTAATGATGATGGTGGTGATGGTGAGGATGGTGAGGGTGGTGAGGGTGGTGATGGTGAGGATGGTGATGGTGATAATGCTGGTGGTGGTAATGATGATGGTGACAAGGATGAGGGTGATGACGATGGTGAGGATGGTGATGGTGGTGGTGGTGATGGTGAGGATGGTGATGGTGGTGGTGGTGATGGTGAGGATGGTGATGGTGGTGGTGGTGATGGTGAGGATGGTGATGGTGGTGGTGGTGAGGATGGTGAGGGTGGTGATGGTGAGGATGGTGATGGTGATAATGCTGGTGGTGGTAATGATGATAGTGGTGATGATGATGGTGGTGATGGTGATGGTGGTAATGATGATGGTGAGGATGGTGATGGTAATGATGATGGTGGTGATGGTGGTGATGGTGAGGATGGTGAGGGTGGTGATGGTGATGGTGAGGATGGTGATGGTGGTGGTGGTGATGGTGAGGATGGTGATGGTGGTGGTGGTGAAGGTGAGGATGGTGATGGTGGTGGTGGTGAAGGTGAGGATGGTGGTGGTGGTGATGGTG
>NW_022104553.1:33028066-33028374 GCF_000313985.2 Echinops telfairi
TGGTGAGGATGGTGATGGTGGTGGTGGTGAAGGTGAGGATGGTGATGGTGGTGGTGGTGAAGGTGAGGATGGTGGTGGTGGTGATGGTGAGGATGGTGATGGTGATAATGCTGGTGGTGGTAATGATGATAGTGGTGATGATGATGGTGATGAAGGTGATGGTGAGGATGGTGAGGGTGGTGATGGTGATGGTGAGGATGGTGAGGATGGTGATGGTGATGGTGAGGATGGTGATGGTGGTGGTGGTGAAGGTGAGGATGGTGATGGTGGTGGTGGTGAAGGTGAGGATGGTGGTGGTGGTGATGGTG
>NW_022104553.1:33028474-33034030 GCF_000313985.2 Echinops telfairi
GATGGTGGTGGTGGTGAAGGTGAGGATGGTGGTGGTGGTGATGGTGAGGATGGTGATGGTGATAATGCTGGTGGTGGTAATGACGATAGTGGTGATGATGAGGGTGATGATGGTGGTGGTGATGATGGTGATGAAGGTGATGGTGAGGATGGTGATGGTGAGGATGGTGATGGTGAGGATGGTGATGGTAATGATGGTGGTGGTGGTGGTGTTGCTGCTGCTGCTGAGGGTGATGATTGTGATTAAGGTGATGGTAGGGGTGACAATGGCGATGATGATGATGGTGGTGATGATGATGCCATGACCTTCTTGCATATTTTCTCCCCACCAGACTCTACCCTAAAGACTCTACACTTATCCACCCATCCTGTTCTCCCGGCAGCCTCCAAAGTTGACATGGTTGCCTTCAGCATTCTGTAGATGGAGGGTCAGGAGTCTGGTAAAGTCAAGCCAGTAGGGCACAAGGTTCCCCAAGTAGGGGGCAGAGTCAGAATTTGAACCCTGGCCAGGTGTCTCCCTGTCATTTGAATTTTGCCTATGAGATCAGAATTCATGGGGACGTGTGCAGTACTGGTTATTTTCACTGGGTCTAAGACCTTAGAGAGTTGGATAGATTGTGTCCATTAAATAAGACCCAACAATACAGGAAGTAGGAACAGTATTATTTATTGAGCACTTGCTCTGTGCCCACACCTTTGCAGATCTGCTCACTCGGTTCCCCCCACAACCCCAGGACTAAGTAGTTAGTATACTCTACGGCCACTTTATGATTGGGAAGCCAGAGGCCTGAGGAAGAGCAAGGAATTCCATGCTGCCAGGCTGGTGCGATCTACACCCGGCCCACAAGGCAGCACCCTCTTATAGCCTGGTGTCTGGGGACCCACCTTAGCCACTCAGGGACACTCACAAGCTCTCTCCCTGCTGGCAAACAGGCCCAGAAGAGTAGTCAGAGGGCAGGAGTCTTGACAGCTTTTGCTCAGGGGCTCACACTTGTGTGGGTCCCGAGCGTGGTTCTCTGTGTGGCCTTAGGTAAGTGGCTCAACCTCCCTGGTGCTCAGTCTTTCCATCTGTCAGATGGGAGCATTGTGGTACCACCTTCTGGAGCGCGGCGAGGGCAACAGGCACTGTGTGCGCTTTGGACGGAGTGGGTTCCCTGGCATCAGAGGCAGCTGGGGCGGAGCTTTGGGGCCAGTGACTCCAGCGAGGCCCTTCAGCGCTGGGTTTCCTCTTCTGTAAAGTGGGGCAGAGAAACTTCTGTACAGGACCCTTGAAAGAGGCTCAGGGCCAGGAGCACCAAGGAGAGACTTGCTCTCAGCAGGGCTGAGGATGAAGAGTAACCGTGGCGATGAGGAAGGCCAGCCGCCTCTTCTTTTAGTCACTCAAGGGTGTCCTGTTTTGTTCTCTACGATTTACCTGGATAACCATCCCGACCATCCTCGGGGGTGAACGCTGGCTCCCTGTTTAGAAGGAGAGGTCGAGTCACTGGTCCAACACCACACAGCTAGAGAGTGGCAGAGCCAGAACTCCAGCCCTGGTGGAGGGCAGGCAATGGAAGACTAACTAGAGCTTGGTCTCCTCTCTACCACTCCGCCTCTCCGGGCTGTATAAATACTGGGCTTATCATTAACTAGGCCTGTGTCTGACTCTGAGGAGGAGGGAGTGGGGCAGCTTCTGCCTGAACCCCCCACGGGACAGGGAGACATTGGCTGCACTTTGTGGAACTTCGATTTTCTCACCTGTGAAATAAATCCATAAAATCCACTGCCCTGGCGTCGGTTCTGACTCACAGTGCCCCGAAAGCTGCCCCTGTGGGTTTCCAAGGCTGTACATTTTTATGAGAGTAGAAAGCCTCATCTAGCTCCCTCGGGGCAGCTGGTGGGTTTGAACCACGGACCTTGTAGTGAGCAGTCCAACATGTCAGCCACTACATAAATCCAGCAGAGCGCACGTTTGCCAGGGTCAGGGGCTTCTGAACCCCACGGGGAGTCACGCACATGACCTTCGTGGCGCTGTCATTTTGCAGGAAGGAGACGGTCATTTCCTGGCCTGCCTGTGCACACCTCTGTTTCGGTGGTTGTGTGTAAGCGTGGCGATGCCCTTGGCGGGGTGTGTGTGTACACACAGCCATGTTGCTCTTTACCTCTTGGAGACTGTATGTCTGCAGCTTGGAGTGTGTGTGTGTCGGTGCTGGTGTGCCGGCGTGCACCACTGTGTGACCACTGGTGAGTGTAAATTCCCAAAGGTGTGCCTCTGCTTATTTGGGGAGGGGCATAGAGGGGCTGGCAGTGTGCCTGGGTCTTTGGGTTGCTGTGTGGGTGTGTCCAAGAAGGGGTTCAGAACCAGCAGCAGAACACACACACACACACACACACACACACACACACACACACTCCAAAACCAAAATCCAACCTCGCTGCCATCGAGTTGATATTCACTCACAGCGCCCCTCATAGGACAGGATGTAACGGCCCCTGTTGAGTTTCTGAGTTGGCACTCTTCATGGGAGTGGAAAGCCTCGTCTCTCTCCTGTTGGTTTTAAACTGTTGACCTTGCTGTTAGCAACCCAACGGGTAACCGCTATGCCACCAGGCTCCTGGCCACACTCACACAAGTCCCCCTTCAACAGTCCTGCAGAGGTGCTGGGGCACCACAGGGCCCTGAGGGCAGGGAACAGCAGGCTCCCAAACAACTAGACTACCTGACCTTAGACCCTAGCTGGGCCCAACTCCCTTCCCTCTGCCCCGCCTCCCCATTGCAGTCCAGAAGCTGCCTCCGGGGGGTGAGAGGTGTGTGCCCCCCTGCGTGAGTGTGTGTGTGTGTGTGTACACGCACACATGCCCCTGTACTTCAGATCTCCCCAGCTCTTCCAGCGGGCTACTGCCTGCTGTTCTGCTTGGCCCTCTGAGCAGAGAGAGTTAAGCTAGTGGGCCAGGGCGGTGTGGGCTGGGGGCCGCCCCCTGGCCCCCCTCCAGCCCCAGCTCCAGTTACAGCTGCTGGTTGGGGCGGGCAAGGACAGGGTGGGGCTTTGAGGGGAGATCCTTGGGGGCGGTGTCCAGCTCTGCGCCAGGGGACCCGCAGTGCTCCACCCCAGGCACAGGCACGGCTGGGTGTCTGGGGGCTTCTTCCAGCAGGGGACAGCCTGATTGGGGTGAGAGCCCCTCCACCCCGCCCTCCCCCTCAAGGCCTCACCCCTGCCCTGGTTGGGCTGCCTATTTTGGGAGCAGGAGTGGCCAGCCCTGTGGCTTCCCAGGCAGGCCAGACCCAAGAGGGAGGAGAGTGTGGTTGGGATTTGGGGGCTTCCTCTAGGGTGGGGGTGGGGTGCGTGTACCCTGCCTGGGTGGGGGCTTGGGGCACTCACGCGTGTGGCTCTGGCTGTGCCATCGTTGGGGGCCCAGAGGAGAGAATGGGTCAGCGGCGTTCCATTCCCTCCTAGCCCTTCAGCCGCTGGCCCGGGCCTCCTGTCACTGCCTGCTGTTGTCCGGTTATGAAGGAGGCTGGCTGCTGTCCCCTCTCGTGGAAAGGGGTGGCCTTTTCCATGGGGGCAGCCGTGGTGCAGTGGCAGCTGGGCCTTGCCCCTGCGAGCGGTGTGTGACCCCCGGGTGGGGGCAGGCGGCCTGTTGCCATGGTGGCCAGTGCGCGGTGAATTCCTCCAGGATGAAGTGGGAGATATTTATACCCAGGGTCAGGCAGAGAGAAGGCAGGCGGCCCAGGGCAAGGAGAGCTGGGATTTAGCCCCGCACAGCAAGCAGGTGGGCCCTTAAGCGTGTCCAGCGGTCTCTCTGTGCGTCTCTGGTCTGTCCACCAGGCCGACCTGTCTGTCCACACTACATCTGTGGGCTGAGGCGTCCCCTGCTGGGGAGGTTTAAGGGGTAGGTTTAAGGGGACCTGCTGTGGGGAGGCTTTCACACGTGCCCTTGTGTTCTCTGGTTGTGTGACCTCTCCCCGCCCCGCCCCAAGGGTGTGGGTGGTTGTGGTGACGCTATGTCCCCTTGGAGCAGGGGGCGCCCTTGCGTTTAGGGGCAACTGAGCTTGGATGAGGCTGGTGGGATTAAGACCTGGGAACGACTTGGATTCAATCTTGTGTGTGTGTGTGTGTGTGTGTGTGTGTGTGTGTGTGTAGGGGGGGGGGCAGGCCCTAACGGTGGGGGGTCAAGAGCACGCACTGACTGACCCTGGATGCCTCCCCAGGACAATGGCTCCGCTCAGCCCCATCGTGGTTCTCTGTGTGAGCCTCCTCGCCATGGCCAAAGCCGGTGAGTCTGGGAGAGACCTCTCCCCCCACCTCAGCCCCAAGGCCACAGGGCAAGGAAGCTCCCCATGACAATCCAGTTGGGAGACCCCAACCTAAACAGGGTTCTTTGGGTCAGCAATGAAGTTGGGCATCTCCACATAGGGTCCAGTCACAGGTGGGCATTTGAAGAAGGGGTAAAGGATGACCTCAGTCAGGCGTAGACAGGAGTGTTTATGGGGGCGGGGGTGGGGCAATATTGGAGGCTGGCTTCTTTGGGGAATGAAGGAATCATAGACAGAGAATTGGTGAAGTAAGGTGCCCCCCACCCTCCCCAGGGCAGTGCAGAGAGGGCAGCTAGAACCAGCTGTCTAGGGTTCAACAGCCCCAATCTTGCAGCCCCTAGGAAGACCTTAGGAGG
This sequence comes from Echinops telfairi, assembly GCF_000313985.2. NCBI lineage: Eukaryota > Metazoa > Chordata > Mammalia > Afrosoricida > Tenrecidae > Echinops > Echinops telfairi. Next base: position 33,033,124 of record NW_022104553.1, read on the forward strand.
GGTCCAACACCTGATTCTTCTTTCTCTTTACAGAAGCCCCACCGGAACACGACCCATTCACCTATGGTGAGGGTGTCTACCTGGGGGAGGGGGCTACCTGTCTGACATTCCCCTTCCCTCTGTCACAGGCTCTCCATCTCTCTGCCCTTGCCCTTTCTCCACGTATGTCCTCATCATCCCCCCTGTGTTGGTCTGTCCATCTCTTTCATACACTGGCTCTCCGAGTAGCATAGTGGATTATGCTCTGCTAACCCGAGTTCAGCAGTTCAAACCCAGCAGCTGTCACACACGGGAAAGATGAGCTTTCTGCCCCTGTAAAGGGTGACAGTCTCAGAAACCCACAGGGGCAGTTCGACCCTGTCCTACAGGGTCGCGATGAGGCGGATTTGACTGGAAGGCAGTGAGTTTTTTGAGATACTTTCAGTCTTGGTCCCCGACTTCTCCCCCCTCCTCTCCCTCTGTCTTTGTCTCATTCTTTGGGGGGAGGGGGGCAGTAGAGAGGGGGAATTATTCCCCTCCCCAGGTAGCCGCTCTTCTTTTGCCTAGGAGGGGGCTTCAAAATCTTCATGGAAAAATGAAATGCAAAGATAATTCAATTTTTCCACGAACTTTTTGAAGCCTCCTGGGTTCGATGTCTCATGGCCCCTCCCTCCTGCCCCATCTGGTCACTGCTTTCTCCCCTGCTCCTTCCTCCCTTCACTCCCTCCTCCTCCTCCTCTCTGGACAACCCCTCCCCATCACCTTCCTCCCCCCTCTCCTCCTCCTCGTCCTCCCCAGCTCATCTGTCTCCATTTCGCCCTTCTCATCCCTCTGCCCCGCTGCCTGTAGACTACCAATCCCTGCGGATCGGAGGCCTCACCATCGCGGGGATCCTTTTCGTCCTGGGCATCCTCATCATCCTCAGTGA
>NW_022104553.1:33034199-33035881 GCF_000313985.2 Echinops telfairi
GCGCCGCGAGGTGCCCGCCCAGGGCAAACTTGGCAGCCCTCTCCTCCCTCTACCCGCCCCCCAGGCAGAAGATGCCGGTGCAAATTCAACCAGCAGCAAAGGTAGGATCCCCCCACCTCCGGCTCTCCTCTCGGGGTGCGCTGGGGCCGAGCGGGAAGGGTGACCCAGCCGAAGCCAGAACCCTGCCAGCAAGTTGGCCTTCAGCGCCCCCCACCAGCCGAGCCCCCGCCCGGGCCCGCCCGCACCCCCAGCCCGGTGGGCGCCGAGGCGGCGCTTTGCCGACCAGCCCACACCTAGACAGTCACCAAGTGACAGTCACAGTGATCGGTGCTGGGAGCGAGAGGGACGCGCTGAAATGAGATCACCTCTGGGGTGGCCCAGTTTAGCTCGCCGTCCGGATCCTCTCTTTGATTCCTCTTCAAATAAAGTTTGGAAGCACAGGCTCTCGGGGTGGGAGCGGGGGTGGCTTTCCCGGCGAGAACCAGGGCGGATCTTCTGGGGCTAACGATGGCAATCCTGCGCTCGGCCAGGGTTATTACTGCTGCTGCTGCTATTGCAGCCGCCGGCGGTTCCGCGGGAGAAAGAGGTGGCTTCCTCCCGTAAAGAGTAACAGTATCAGACACCCACAGGGGCAGGTCTACCCTGCCCTATGGGGTCGCTAGGGGATGGCAGTGAGATGCGAGGATACGGGTATGTATCAGATGTGGCTCAAGTGTAGATTTTATTGACCACCCCCACCGCCTCTAGGAGGTAGGTGCTCTTCCTACCCCCCATTTTACGATGAAGGAAACTGAGGCACAGGGTGGTAACGGCCCCTGGCCAAAATCTGGAAGCGGAGGTCTTGGGTCTCAAGCCCGGCCGTGGTGCCCTCTGTCCGTTTGGCCATCTCTCCTCCTCCCACTCCAAGACCCTTCCTGACCACCCCCCAGCCCCACCCCAAAGGTACACACTGCTACCTTGGGTGGGCCGCTCACACGCAGACTGCTCCAGCCGCTCGGGGCTCCCGGGCGGCCCCAGCCCTCCCTCCCGGGCGGTGGCATGGTGACATGAGGGCCGCGCTGGCCGCCTCCCTGTCTTGCCTCCGCATTCTCGCTGCCTCTCGCTTCCCAGGACCGGGGAGCCCGACGAAGAGGAGGGAACTTTCCGCAGCTCCATCCGCCGTGAGTGGGGTTGGGGGCGGACGGGGAGGCTGCAGAACGACTGTTTTGGATGTAGGGGCTAGGTACAAGGACCCCCCCTTCCAGCTCCTTCTAGCAGGAGGGGCAGATGGGAGTTCTCCCGGCCTTAGAAACCCCTCCCTAGAAGTTGGGGGTGCTTCTCCTGAAACCCTGAACTCTCTGTCTTCCCCCTCCCCACCACCTAGGTCTGTCTAGCCGCAGGCGGTAGAAACACCTGGCGCGATGGAACTGCAGGTGCTGCCGCTGGGACTGGGCTGGGGTGGGGTGGGGTGGTGGTCGGTCGGAAGGAAGCGTAGGGCGGCGTATTGAGGGGAGAGGGGTGACGAGGAGGAGGGTGGTGGGGAAGCGGGGAGTGGGGGATTCTTGCCTCTCATCCTTTTTACACCCCCCCCCTTACAGGATTCTCCTGGCACCTGACACCTTTTGCCCACCTCCTGCGCGCCCACCCTTGCCGCCCGTCCACAGACTACCCCCTGGCACCCAGGCCTCCAATAAAACACGCTT
>NW_022104553.1:33036071-33048359 GCF_000313985.2 Echinops telfairi
ACCCCCCCTCAGTCCGTCCCGCTTCCAGCTGCTGCAACCGCACCTTCACTGCATAGACCTGCTGCAGCCCCCTGCTCCGGCCCAGCATGGCGACCCCAACCCAGGCCCCCACAACGGGTGAGCTGCGCCTGGGGAGGACACCCCAGGGGGCTGCAGGGCTAGGAGGCAGGGTGTGGGGGCATTCCAGGACCGGAAAGAGAGGCATGGGGAGGGGGTGCCCACTCCTTCCTGGGCGGAGGCCCCCCTCACACCACCCTCTGGCAACCCCTCCGGGTCTCAAGGACACCTCTGTCCAGGCAGGAGACCGCGGTCGCAGAGTGGCGGCCCCGGGAGAGGGATAACTCAGACTGGTTGCTATGGTAACTGGGTGGCTGGTCCAGCCCTGTGGCGCTAGCAGCGGGGATGCCGGGTGCTGGGAGGGCTGGGAGGGTCGCAGCGGACCTGAGGCAAAGGGGTTCGCATGGATCAGGTGTTCTTGCGGGGAGGGGGAGGGGCTACAGCCCTCTTCTCAGCAGCGCAGGGTCCTAGGGCCGGTTAGTTACTTGACATACTGGATAGGTTCGGAGGGAAGGAGGGGAAGCCCGGGAGTTGGAGAGAGGAGGTGGCAGAGAGAGCAGGCAAGAGACAGAGATACCGAGAGATGGAACAGAGAGATTGAGAGAGACAGACTCAGAGAAGAGAACTAGATAGGGGAGTTGAAGATTCAGGCAAGAGGCAAGACAGAAGCGCGCGCGCACACACACGCACACGATTAGAGAAAGAGAAGGGGGGATTTGGGGGTAGGGGCAAGAATGGAGAGCGGGAGAGAGAGCGCAGACCTACCAGGAGGAAAGGGGAGGGGGAGGCAGCCTTGGGCGGGGCCGCAGCCACTGCAGTGAACTCCGTGGGTGGGCATGGGGCAGTGGGGTCCTCCTGCCCAGCCTGCATCCAGGAGGTTGCCAGGTTGAGGAGGTGCGCACAGGGCCGCCCCCACCCCCACCTCGCTGCACTCGCCTTCCCATTTCACACTCATTAACCCAGTTAGGCACTGTTAGCCCCAACAGTCTCTTTTCCTGAACCTCATTCTGCAAAAGAGCTGAGCAGGAATGTTTTAATGGGGGCGAGGGGACCAAGGGCATGGGCAGCTTACTAGATCAGGGGGATGGGTCCGGGTGTGCTCAGGGGCCCCTGGGCATGTAGGGAACCCTGATTCCCCACCTCTCTGGCCCTGTCCCTTTTCCCGGCAGTGGGGGCTGCTGCACACAGAGCCATATCTGCAGAATCAGAAGCAGGGCGGGGTGGGGGGTGGGGGGGTGGGGGGGGTGGTGGCTGCAGAGGTTGGAAGCCACCCTGGGGAGAGGGGGCAGGGCTGAGCCAGCAGGCCTGGCAGGAGCCCAGGACTTCTTCTGGGGAGGTGGCGGTTAGCAGATCGATGGCAGCAGACAGAGTTGGAAGAACAGATGCCTCTGTACCCCTACCTCGTTCTCACCCACTCACCGCATGAGGGGCAGGGGGCATCAGATCTCAGGAAGCAGACTGGCGAGGGTGGGGGCCTGGAGCTTGTTATGCTCTGGGAAGGCACTTAAGGAAATTGATTAATGAATTGTTACCGAGGGTGGGGGGCAGGGACCTGCAGGCTTCTGGGTCCTGCCAGGGTTTGAGAGACAGATTTGGAGGTTGGCTTACCACCAGAAAAAGGATCCTGTGACCATCGGGGGTCTGGATCCCTATCCTGGAGAGGAACCCTCAGTTTGGCCAAAAGCCAGCTCTGCAGGGGTACCAATGGCAGGTGCAGAAGGAAGAGAGAGGGGCTTGCGGTTGGACCCAGGCCCCAAGTCTCACACAGACCCCACCCCAGGCTCGCAGGTGTACAGCCCATCACCTCTCTTCACTTCCTAGGATGCCCCAGTTGCCATAGTAACCATCTCTTTTCCAGTATCTCCTTGGCAACTGGCCAAGAGTAGAACATCTTCTGTCTGCCTCCCAGCTCCACCCTTAGCTTAGCTTCACCCTGGGACCAAGACTGCCTGGGCCAGAGGAGAACTTTGGCACAGTGCTCCAACTACTCAGGGAGCAACCAGAGAGGGTTCTGGAACAGGGGCTGCTGACCCAATGGATTCCTGAGGACTTTGGGGAAAGGAGAGCGTGTGGAAACACAAGAGACAAAAGCAAGATAATGCAATGGCCCCTTAAGTCGAGGGGGGGGGGGGCTCACATTCACCAATCCGTTCACGTCTTCCTTCCAGAATATGTCTTTGGGAGTCTGTCTTAAACGCTAGGACCGATGCAGAGCTGAGTCAAAATTGCTCATCACCTGGTGGTGGGTGCTAAGAGAGAAACTCACACAAGTGTTTTCCCCCCTGGATGCTCTTGAGTAACCCCTTCTTGACTTTGATTCTATCCAAACGTTCCCCAAGGAGCCCTGGTGGGTTATGCAGTGGGCTGCTAACGGCAAGGTCAGCAGCTCTAAACCCCCAGCCTCTCTGTAGGAGAAAGATGAGGCTTTCTACTCCCAGCAAGAGTTACAGTCTCGGGCACCCGCGGGAGCAGTTCTACCCTGTCCTATAGGGTTGCTGTGAGTCAGAATCGACTCACAGTGAGCTGGATTGGTTGGTTAGAAAGGTTCCCCACACTACTCTTCACTTACCATTTTCCCCTCAAAGGGGCAAACACTATGCAAACATGATTCGCATTCTTTCTGATCCCTGCCATCAATGGAAAAGCACTATCTGGGGCCTGTGTTTGAAGGCAAGTATGAAATCAACCTTGAGCAAGCGACAGTGATGTCACCTTCCCAGGGCCCAGGTGAACCTCCTTTGTGAAGTGGGGATGGCAGGGACAAGTGCATCAGAGAGTGCCTGTAGTATTAAATTAAAAAATAAAGACACTGGGGGAGGGTGGGGGGCCAGCCCCCACCCGCTGATACTACTTATGCTACTACTCGGGTTCAGTAATGCACAATTGTACGGTTGAGATATATAAGCATTATATTAGAGTCATTGAGAGCATGAGAGATAATGCAATAATACAGTCAGGCATGTTACATAGTACCATTGCTCACCTCAGCCCAGCATGGTGGTCCACGTGGAGAGAGGGGGAAGGGAAGGAAGGTAAGGGAACAAGGGAGAGGGGAGTGACCAGGGAGTGAGCAGCAAGGAGCTCAGAGTCAGAGAGAGAGATCTATATTGCTGGCTCACACCTACATACCTTTTGGGGGCAAGCCAGCCCACTAATTACAGGTAGAGACATACGTCACAGGAAGGGGCTGCACTATAGGTTACACAGCCATGAGAGGGTGGTCTCTGGGTCTTCATAGGAACATTATCAGTAGGATGAAAACTCTGCCTACAGGAGCCTGTCCATTGTCCCCAGAGGCAGGGAGCAGGCCCACCCCTGTGGAGGGATGAGACAGCAGTCTGGCAGCAAGTATCTGACTTCCCCCACAAGTGCCCATGAAGACCTACATCAGAGTTCCCATGAAGATTCAGTGTGCCACTATCTGTGAACACCCTAAACACGGCCTGGCAGGAAGTCAGTGCCATCAAACACCAGTGAGAGCAATTAAAGACCAGAAGGAGGGAAACCAAAAGATGTCACAAAATTCTACCGATAGGCCAGGGGGCTTGGGCGCTCCTCTGGGGAAATGGGATGAAAAGAGAAAGGAATTTCCCCCAGGGACGTTTTGCTTCCCAAAGGCTCTGCCCATTTGCTTTTGGGTGGAGGCAGAATTTAACACGGTTCAAAGGTGTTGCAGAAGGAACATCAAGCTAAAACTGTTTCTTTGAAGGCTGGACAGGGAACTGAAAAGGACCAGCCTCATTGTTGTGTCAGTGCTGTTCAGTCTTGTCCATGTACCACCTGGATCCGTCAGTTTAGGGTAGGCCATGCTGCCGTGACAAAAAGCACCCAAGCTCTCGACCAAAGTTACTTTCTCACCCACACTCTGTGCCCATCTCAGGTCGGCTCAGGGTCTCCACACACCAAAAGAAATGGGAACAGGCACCGTCTTGAACATTCTGGTCACTAGGCCAAGGGCACAAGATCTGCTATAGATCTTTCACGGCCGCGGCATTTTACTCACTGTTCATGGGCCAGAATCCATCCTGTGGCTCCGCCCAACCTTCCCGAGGCCTGGAAGGGGAAAGGACACTGATGATGACACCTGACACTCCTCCCCAGGTGGCACACCTCCCACACTTTCCAAAACTCTGCCCTAGACCAGACAGAAGGTTACTAGGAGCGAGCAAAGGCATTAAAGAGCTAGGGGAATGGGTTTCTTCAATGGCAAGAATATCATGAGCTGCCTTGAAGAAAAAGAAGATTTGGAGCTGGGAGGTGGGGCATGCACAGGTGTCCCTCCACACACACATACACGTGCACTTTATCCCCATGTTGGCCTTGCCGAAACAGGGGCGATGGATGGACACACTTTGGTTGGTTGGGTTACATACATCCTCAGGTGCCCGGGAAAGCTATTATGAAATGGATTTTTAATATCTCAAACTCAGCAATGGCTTAGAAGTAAGTCCCCTGCAGCGACTCCTGTGAGAGACGGGAGCCTGGGGCATGGCTTTGTTTTCCTGGGTGTCCCAGGTTGTCCACCGTTGACTGGTGCAGTCTCTCTACCTTTCCACCGCTCGCTCTTAATGGGAAAGACTTGCGTCTTCCATCTCTGATAGGTCTCCGCCTTACACAGGCTCCAGCTTTGATGGGCTGGACCAGCGGAGGTCCCTGTATGGAAATCGACCCGAGGGGCGAGTGAGGAGAGCCACAGTTGCAGGGCTTGCCCCCAGGAGCTGTCAGGGGACTGAAGAGTTGGAGGAATGATGGGGGTGGGAGGGCTGCGGTGAGGGGAGCTTAGTGATGCATTTGGCAGCCCCCTCACCAGTGGCAAGTGGGTTCTGTGCATTGGCCCTGGAACCATAAGCAAAAGGGAGGATGGGAGTGGGATCATAGCTTGCAGCAGACCTCCACAGAGCCCTGAGATCAGGACTGCTGGGTACGGTTGGGTAGGTTGGACACCGATCAAGTAGGAGCTAGCATGCAGCCTTTGTGTCATGCTAAAAACATTAGGAGCCCCCATGATGAACTATGTGCCCTCTCTCTTTCTCTGCCTTTCTTCCCACAGCGCCTCAGGAACCTGACCCATTTTACTATGGTGAGTGTTGGGCTCCGTGTGAGCGTGCTCTGGGGGAGCTCTGGGATGGATGGAGGGGTGGCCACTGGTGGTTGGCTTAGACTGCAGCCATATAGTGCTTGCTCGGTCCCTGGTGCTGTTCACAATGACTGGCCTTGGGGAGGGCAGCAGCAGTTGGGGGTGAAGTCGCGAATCCCACAACCAAGCCCCCTCAGGTCTCACTCTGGGTTGGTGCTTTGCCTTCTTCGAAGAAGCAAGTGAGGGCAGGGCTTGGAAGCATGGACTCTGTAGCCCTGCTAGCTCCTGGGGTGTGCATACTGGCCGATTCTCTTCCTAGCTGGGTCCCCTTGGGCAAGCACCCTCACCTCTCTGTGCCTTCTGTCAACAAGGGATGATCGCAGTTCCTGCCTAGGAGGGGTGACCCAAGTGACGGGTGCTTGACTTACATGAACCACCAGGCGTTGAACGCAACTGGCCAGTAACTAGCACCGACACGGAGTAACTTAAAGGCGAGCAGTTGGCACCCGCCTGGGGGTGCAGCCACAGAAAGGCCTGGTGATTTGTTTGCACGGCATGACAGTCAAGAAAATCCTGTGGAGCAGCCTCGCTCTGGAGTGAACGAGTGGGGCCTGACTAGACAGCACTAGGCTCTTGTCGTCTTTCGGCCAGCACTTTTCAGGGCACACAATGCCCACACCCCACTAGTCCCTCGCTCACATCAAGAGGAGCTGCACGGTCATCCCCACAATCACTTTCAGAACATGCCCTTCGTCCTGGGACTCATCTTTAGCTCCCCATTTCCCCCCAACTTTCCCTGCCATACCCCCAAGGAACCCTGAATCCAGGTACCGTCTCTGAAGATTTACCCAGCCTGGATTTCATAGACAGAAACACATCGAAAAACAAACTAACTCACAAGAATTACAAAGTCAAACGAACGATTGGTAAGTGGAAAAGATTAAAAACGAGACCGCATTTAAATGGGTCATACGGAAGATCGAGTGAGAGGGTGCTACATTTTATGTTGTTGTTTTCATAAGGGTTGTGGGAACGATGCACCTGGAAGATGTCATCCCACTGATAAAGCTCAAAGACGGCAGACCCCGGAGTCAGGCAGATCTAGCCCCTGCTCCCCCTCCTCTCTCTGTCCTTGCTCCTCCATCCTGCCCCCTCTTGCTCACCTCAAGACCTTGATACCAGCCATTGCTCTGCCAGGGACCCTCTTCTCTCGGCTCTCCCCAGAGGTGTGGTGGCGTGCCGCTTACCCATCAGGCTGCCAACAGCAAGATCAGAAGTTCCAAACCACCAGCTGGTCCACACGACAAAGAGGAGACCTTTTACTCCCTTAAGGAGCTGCTGTCTCAGAAACCCACAGGGGCAGTTCCCCTGTCCTCTGAGCAACAGGGGGAATGATGATCCAATCGTGTGAACTCTGCACCCCCCAGGACTAGGACGGTCACCCCCTCAGGCTTCAGAGCAAACTTGGACTTCTCGCCCTTCAGACTGGCCCTTCCTCATGACCCTGGCTAGAGCCACACCCGCGCCCAGCCTTGGTCACATGACTTGGGACTGTGTGTGCATGCGCGCGCATGTGTGTGTCTGTGTACTTTTTTAATGCTTTACAAGACCCCCAAACCCAAACTCACTGCCACTGAGTTGGTTCAACTCACAGTGACCCTCTAGGACAGCGGTTCCCAACCTGTGGGTCGAGACCCCTTTGGGGCTCGAATGACCCTTTCCCGGGGGTCGCCCAATTCATAACAGCCGCAAAATGGCAGTGATGAAGTAGCAACGAAAAGAATGTTATGGTTGGGGGGCGGTTCACCACCACACGAGGAACTGTATGAAAGGGGCGCGGCGCGAGGAAGGTGGAGAACCACTGTTCTAGGACAAGGCAGAAGGGCCCCTGTGGGTGTCAGATACTCCAACTCTTGATGGGGGTAGAAAGTCTCCTCTTTCTCCCTTGGGGGGGCTGGCGGCTTCTAACTGCCGAGTTGGTGGTTGGTGCAGAACCACAGGGTCAGCAAGGCTCCTACAGTAATGTGATAGTCAGCTCTTTGAGGACAGTGGCCTGGCCCCTTGCTGGCACTGAGGGGATGCTCCGCACAGGCGCATCCCAGCAAATACGTCCTGAGCAGCTGTCAGGCACCAGAGCCGCCCCGGAAACAAGACAAACATCCCTGCCCTCACATTCAATGGGAGAGAGAGACGAAACGCAAACCCAACTGCCCTGATATTGAGTGATGCTGACTCGTAGTGGCCCTCTAACACCGGGTAGACCTGCCCTGGGGGTGTCTGCGAGTAGAAAGCCCTGCCTTTCTCCCTCGGAGGGGCTCACGGTTTTGAACTGCTGGCCTTGTGATTAGCAGCCCAATGGGTAGCCACAATGCCACTGGAGCGCCTGGGAGAGAGGCGGGCATTCAAGCAAAGAAATACGAAACCATGTGTGGTATCTTAGAGAAAAAGCATCCTTGTGAAGGCAGATAGAGGGCATGGAATTAGACTGAGTTGAGGAGAGCATATGAAATTCTAACAGAGCCAGCCAGGGAAGGCCATGGGCAGATATTGAAATAAAACCCAGAAACTGGTAAGGGAGGGAGCCAGGAGGTGGACCAGCTTTCAGGCAGAAGGGAACAATAGGTAGGACCTAAGGTAGGACCCTGCCGGATAGGCTGTAGGAATTGCCAGGGGGCCGGTGTGTGGCTGGAGTAGGGGACCGTGGGTGAGTGGGCCATGGACCAGTCTAACAAGGAACAGGGACTAGATGACGGAGGGCCCATGGGCCATGGGGGACACGTCTTGCTTTTTCCTTGAGTGGGATGGGGGTCAGGGAATAGCTCTGAGTTGGGGAGAGCCCTGCCCTGACTCAGGTGCTCACAGGGTCCCTGTGACTTCATGGGGGGTGGGTGCACGTAGGGGTGAGGTCGGGTGGAACAGTCAAAGAGAAGACTGATCCAATAGGCCCAGTGGGACACCATGGTCGACAGACCATGGCCAGAGAGGGAGAGACTCAAAAACCAAACTAGCAAATGGCTGGAACCCTGATGGCTTAGTGGTTAAGCGTTGGGCTGCGATCCCCAAGGTTAGCAGTTCGAAACCACCAACCAGCTCTGCAGGAGAAGGATGGGACTTTCTACTCCAGTAAAGAGTTGTAGTCTCAGAAACGCACAAGACAGGCAATTCTACCCTGTCTAATAGAGTCACTATGAGCTGGTATGGACTCGATGACTGAGCGGTTTGGTGTGTGTGTTTTGAGCAAATGACCAGAGCAGGCAGAGCACGGAGCAAACCAGAGAGGAGCCCCCGGCACGGCTTGCAGCATCCCTGGGCACGTGGGCATGTGGCTGGCCAACGTGGAGGTCGGGATTGAGGCTCGGGGCGGGGCTGAGCTACCTACCCCTCCGTGCCTTGATGACTTACGGGCCTTGTCTTCCCCAGACTACAACACCGTGCAGACTGTGGGCATGACTCTGGCTACCATCTTGTTCGTGCTGGGCATCATCATCATCCTCAGTAAGTGCTCCCTGTCTGAGCTGTGCCCCTGCCTCAGACGTCACCTTCACCTTCACCTTCACCGTGGGCTCTGTCCCTATTGACTTTTTGTGCAGATCCTCATGCCCAGTCCCCTTTGTTCTTGTCGCCTCACAGGCAAGAAGGTGAAGTGCAGGAAATCGGACTCCAGGTCTGAGAGGTCTGGCAGCCATGGGGCGGGCCAGGGGGGTGCGGGGAGTGGAGAAGCAGGAGGTGTTGGTGGAGGGGTGCTTCCCTGTCAGTAGGCCCTCGGGGCCTGTCACGTGTTTCCCATGATGCCTGTGGTGGTCGGCCTTCTTGATGCCTTTTCCCTCTCCTGTTTGCTTCCCCAGTCCCACCTGCAAATCCTGCAAGTCAGAGCTGCCCTCCTCAGGTGAGTGGGAGGGGGCGTGCGGCTCGGAGAGGAGGCTAGGTGGGAGCGGACACGGGGTGTGTGTGTGTGTGTGTGTGTGTGTGTGTGTGTGTGTGTGTGTGTGTGTGTGATAACAGTGGGCATTGCATTCGGTGTACCTGGGAAACGGGACTCTGCCTGTGTACCGGAGGCACACGGGAGAATTCGGTGGGAGGCGGGAAGCCGGTAGCTCAAAGATGTTCAACTGTGGAGAGCTGTGAAATGTACCACAGAGTCACAGAGCTGCCCAGAGACAATCCCAGGAGCCCAGAAAGTAAGGCTGACGAGCCCTGGGGGCGTCGTGGTTAGTGGGGCGCTGCTAATGGAAGGTCGGCCTTAGAAAGCATCAGCTGCTTGCGGGAGGGTGAAAGAAGAGGCTTCTACTTTTGTGAAGAGTTGCAGGCTCGGCCACCCTCAGGGGCAGCTCCACCCTGTCTCTCCTACAGGGTCACTGCGCAATCGGCTCTCAAACGGCAGTGAGTTTTGGTTTGGGGCTACAGTCAGGATGAATTGATTCCCCAAAGGAGAAAGCCACCACCGGTGCACAAGATGAGGGGCCCGTTTGGGAAAAGGAGACTTGAAAAGATGGGCGGCTGTCTACACCTGACTGTTCATCTGGACAGATCACGGACACAGAGAGTGAGAGGCAGGGCAAGACAAAGGCAGACAGATAGACGAGCTCTCGAATAACCGCGTCCAAATAGCCGAGGGGGCACAGAACACAGGTCTATGTATTTATTTATAACACTGGGTCTTTAAAGAACTGAAGTGGGAGAAGTGGGAGGAAGGGGTGTGAGGAGGCTGAGGATGGAGGGTGCATGAGAAATAGGAAGGGACAGGGGGAGGGGGAGAAAGACAAGGGAGGGAGGGGCTGAGGCTGGAGGGGGACGAAGAGGTTTAAGGTTGTGGGAAGGGTGTAGGGCCCAATAGAGGGGAGAAGGATTGGAAGGGGGAGAAGGGTAGGGTGCAAGCACAAGAAAACCAAAAACATCCAAACTCCCGGCCCCTGGGGATTTCTGAGACTGGAACGCTTTCCAGGAGTAGGAAGGCCCATCTTTCTTTTGAGGAGGGGCAGGGGGCTTTGAACTGTTGACTTAGCAGAGTGCAGCCCAACCAGTAACCATGATGCCACCAGCTACCAGGTATGAGGGAGGAGGACAAATGCTGATGGCAGGAGAGGGGCCAGGGAAGAGGAAGAGGTGGGTACTATAGGTGGGCATAGGGTACATAAGGTGGGGCCAGTGAGGAGGAGGGTAAAGGTGAAAGGGAGGTGGAGAGGTGGGATATAAGAGGCCTGAGTCGGGGGAGGAAAGGGTCAGGTGGAGGAGCGAGGTGGGCAGTATAAAGCAGGGTGGCTGGAAAGTGGGGGATATACAATCCAAACTAACCCCAAACTCACTGCCGCCAAGTCCTTTCTGTTTACAGCGACCCTATAGGACAGAGTCAAAGTCTCCTAGTGAGTTTCCCAAATGGCCTCATCTTTCTCCAGAGGAGCGGCTGGTGGCTTCTAACTGCTGACCTCAGGGTTAGCAGCCCAGAGCTCCTGGGGAGGGTGTGCGGGAAAGGTTAAGAATAAGGGGGAAGGTCGGGGAGGGAGAGGAAAAAATGAGGAGCTGATGCCAGGGGCTTAAGTGGAGAGCAAATGTTTTGAGAATGATGAGGGCAATGAATGTACAAATGTGCTTGACACAATGGATGTATGTATGGATTGTGATAAGAGTTGTATGAGCCCCTAATAAAATGATTAAAAAAATAAATTTAAAAAAAAAAAGAAGGGGGCAGGTTGTCCCTCCTCGAGGGAGCACCCTTTAAGGATGGGAAATTGTGCGTTTAGTGGGATTGTGTCCTTTTCAGGGAGAGATAGGGAAAAAACCACCCCCAGAGCCAGGAAGGTTTCAATCTTCCTATTTCTGATACAGTTCCTATAACTGAAAAGCCAAAACAAAACAAATAAAAAATCCCCAGAGATGAGGGGGCTTGGGGAATGGCGCTTGAGGTACTCAATATTTGGGGGAATCTGATGCGAAATTCCATGCACGTTGCTTCACATTCTTAAAAGCAGACTTAAAACCAACGATGGGTGTTGGCGATGGCATGGGGGCAGGCTGGGGTTCATAGAGTTATCTGATCCGGGAAACTGGGGGCAGGGGCAGTTTAAAAATGTATCGACTGTCTCAGTTGAATCATAGTTTTGGATTAAGCAGGAAATAGAATTCCTTTTGTACCCGAATGTTCAGGATATTGGGTGTGGGAGAAAGAGGCCGGTGAGATGGGAGAGTAGGGGGTATGTGTAGGAGGGGGCAGGGGGTCCCCTTTCTAGCAGTCTTAAGTGGGCCTAGGGCCTGGCTACATTGAAGACACGTCCCTGCAGACAGCGCCCCTGAGAGATTAACCGCTAGAGCGTGGTGAAGGCGGCGGGCTCCCAGTACTGGCCCAGGGGTGACAATGTCTGAGGCGGAAGCAACTTTTATAGGATGGAAAGCTACCAGTCTGACCTTGCTGATTGCTACAAACCAAGCGTTTTGTCTGTCTGTCTGTCCAGCCCCTGGCGGTGGGGGCGTGTAAGACCATCTCCTGCCACCTCCACTGCTGCCCCCTGCCTGAGCGCGGGAGCCTCTGGACCAGGTGGACGCGGTGGGGAGCCCCGGTTTGCGCCGGGGAGCGCTCCCCGGAATGAGCCGCTACACCCACTTGGAGGCGGGAGCCACTGCACCCCACCGCCCTTCCCCAGGCCTTGGCGAGGGCAAGCCCCCAAAGAGCCTGTCTGCACCCCAGGCGCTGGGACGCGTGCATTCTGCTCCGGGGATCCGGGAGCCCACCCACAGCTCCCCGGAGTCCCCGAGTCCCCCGAGTCCCGCCTGGCATCACCTCCGCGTCTCCTGCTCCAGGCTTCGTCTCCCCGCGCCCTCAACGTCTCTGTCTTGGGCTTAATAAACGTGCGTTTGGTGTCCCCGCGGTCTGCCTTTGCGCTCTCCTCTGTGGGGCCTAACGTCGCTATGGGCGCCCTGTCAGTAGGCCCTCGGGGCCTGTCACGTGTTTCCCATGATGCCTGTGGTGGTCGGCCTTCTTGATGCCTTTTCCCTCTCCTGTTTGCTTCCCCAGTCCCACCTGCAAATCCTGCAAGTCAGAGCTGCCCTCCTCAGGTGAGTGGGAGGGGGCGTGCGGCTCGGAGAGGAGGCTAGGTGGGAGCGGACACGGGGTGTGTGTGTGTGTGTGTGTGTGTGTGTGTGTGTGTGTGTGTGTGTGTGTG
>NW_022104553.1:33048491-33063100 GCF_000313985.2 Echinops telfairi
CCGGTCCCCACCCCGGGCTCCGCAAGCAGGAAACCCAAGAGGAAATGACTGCGCCCGGCCGGCTCCCCGCCCGCCCGCCCCTGGCCCCACCCTCCGCCGGGACGCTGCACCGCGGCGGTCCTCTGCCCACCACGCAGCCCGCGGCTCCCGACCCCCGGCTCGGTCGTAAGTCCCTCCCGCCGTCCACCTCCGCCCGCTGCCCCGCTGCCCGGGAAGAAGGCTGAACTTCTCGGAGCCTCTCCACCTCCGGGGTTGGCTCGTTTTTCCGCGGTCGACCCCTCCTTCGCCCACCTTGGGCAACCCGCTCCCCGCTGCTCGCCCTCCGGTGCCTCGGGCTCCCCATCTCTCCTCCGCCTCTCCGCGGACCGTCCTTCCCAAATCTATCCTGTCCCACTGCCTCTGCTGAGCAGTCGCGGCCACCAACACACTTTTTCCTTTGCATTCAGGCGTGAATTACTCACACTTCCTCTTCCCCACCAGTCCCTGGAGTCCTCAGCCCAGGGGACAGGCCCCGAGGGAGGGGACGTGGTCCAGGGTGCATCCCTTCCCGCGCCAGACCCCTCTCTGCGCGCTCTCGGTCCAGCGGGTGAGGGTGGGGCCTGGGCCAGGGGCCTGGGAGGGGCATCTTCGTCTCTGAGGTGCCTGGGCAGTCTTTGGGGTCGATTTTCTTTTAGACACTTGCGGCTAGGAGAGGGTGGTAAACCAGGGTGCTGGACCCCAGAGCCTGCCCCGCAGCTGGCTGTTGAGACTGGCAGGCCGTCCTTGACTACGGGGTGGGGGTGGGGCTGGCTGCAGGAGACCCCCACGCCCCCTCTCCCTTCACTGGGGATAGCGGCGTCTAGGCTGACGGCGCTCTGACTCAACCCGCAGATGTCGCCTACCGGTCGTCTGTGTCTCCTCAGCCTCATTGGCCTGGTTCTGCCCACCAGAGGTAAGGCCCCGCCCTCCTCTCCACCCTGCACCCAGAGCCCCCTGCCCCACCCCTTGAGTGTGGGGATCTCTCTGCCCTCTTTGCTCATCTACCCCCTGCTGGACTGGCCTCCCTCCCACCCTCCTTCAACACTTCAGGCCCCAGGTGGCTGCTTCCAAGGAGTCTGGCCAGACTGCATCCCGCTGAGCACCCTCCACTTCCCCTCCAAGAGAACTTGCTGAATTTGCTTTGGAGGGAAGATGGGTGTCCGATTCCTAGCATCTCAGATCCCTAGGCCAGGCATCCTGAGGGCAAGCTGGCACTGCCGTGGAGCCCCGTGCTACCGTGGGTCATACTCATACCATGGGCTGCTCATCTCAGGGTTGGCAGTTCAAACCCAGCAGGTGGTGAGGGAGGAAGAGGCACAGGGGCAGCTTTACTCTGTCCTCTAGGGTCGCCATGATCGGAATCCACCTGATGGCAGTTTTTGACTTGGCCTTCCCTCAGAGCCCAGAGCATGAAGGTCATTTCTCTTTGAATAGTGATGGTTATTGATTCCCCACCTGCCCCCCAACACCCCATCATTCAACAGAAATTCGGTCTTTGAGCATAGAATACTGCTGTGCCCCTTCAGACCCGCCAGCCAGCTGCTGGGAGAAAGATGGGGGCTGTATTTAGAAAGCCTCACAAACTCATACAGGCCACTATGGCTCAGAACCGATTCCATACAGTGGCTTTGATTTTGAGAGGGCTTGGACGGCCTGGCGGCATAGTAACTACACGATGGGGTGCCAGTTTGAAATGACTGGCCGCTCCGAGGGAGAGAGAGGAGGCTTTCGACTCCCGGAAACCCACAGGGGCAGTTCTGTCTAAGGCACTATGAGTTGGCGTTGAATCGATGGTAGTGAATTTGGGGTTTGTTTTTTAGGTTTCCCAGTACGCACTCTGCCATCGAGGTGATGCCAACTCCTCGTGACCCCACAGGACAGGGTGAAACTGCCCCCCGTGGGTTTCTGAGACTGTAAACCTTTAGAGTCTCATCTTTCTCTCTCAGCGTCCCTGGTGGTTAGGGACGTTACAGTTAGAAGTCCAATCCTTAACCACTCTTGGAAAGTGATACATTATGGAGACGGCAGTGAGGAATTTTTAATCGGCGGTCAGAGAAGGCTGCGTGGAGGGAATGATAGGCAAACAATAGCAAGAGATGGGTGGGTGGCTGTAAGAGATGGGGTGGTGAATGCAAGGAAGAGCAGGGAAGGAGTGGGGAACAAGGGAAGGAGGGGGAAGGTGATTGGGGAGCAGGTAGAGGGACAACTTATGGGATGTGATGAAGACTAGGGGCTCCTTGAAGAGGCCCCGATATAACTCAAGCATTCACGGGGTGCCTTTAGCTATGGGTGGAGACCAGACTGTGAGGGTCAGGGACAGGAGCAGGGAGAGCAGGGTGGGGGCTCCTGCGATGCTCAAGGGGGAGACTGGAGGCAGAAGCAGGATGGACATAGGACTTGTATCCTGCTCTGACTACGTGCTAAACAGGGGGGAGTCCCTTTCCCTCTCCCACCTTCCTCACCTGCGACAGGTGGGGAGGCTTTTTGCCCCCACGTGGGAGATGCTGGTTGGATTCCTGATGCATGCACCTCCAGCCCCAGCACCACTTGTGTGTTGCTATGGTACCCAACAGGTTTCAGATGAAGACAGCGGATAGGGTCGATCTGGCCACAGCTGAGTGGTTCTACCAGCAGACTGGACCCCTCCCCCTGAGTTAGCGCCAAGGACGGACGGGGGAGATGGTTGGTGAGGGAAGGGAGACCACGGTTCCGCCTCCCCACTGATTTTTCATCCTTGATTCCAGCAGGACAGATATCGAAGGAGACCGTATCCTTCCCCGCAACCGAACCAAACACAACAGACAGCCATGTCCTGACTCAAGTCCCAGGTGAGAAACGAGAAGTCTGTCAAGACAATGATAGGACAGACCCCTTCATAGCAACTCATCTCCAAATGAATCGGCCAAACCGAGAATTTCTCGAGTTAGGCAAAGTCCAGGAAAGGTCAGGGGTAGACTTTTAGGCACGGCTGGATCTAGGTCCTCAGAGGATAGGATCAGGAACCTGGCTCCATCCCTGCACTCTACTTTCTCTATATTGGCTTCATACTCCGGCGGATTTCCCCAAATATGGCTGTAGGCGCCCAGGACTTCGATCTCACTTATTAAGAATCCAGAGGAAAGAGGATTATTTTGTCACCATTTCCACAATTATCCCAGAACTGAGTGTCATTGGGCAAGCCCAGGCCACATACCCACTCTGAGCCAATCACTGTGGCCACAGGCTCAGAAAGCTCTCTGATTGGCTCAGGCTCAGCTTCTAAACAGGCTAGTACCAGCTCCTCTGAAGGAAGTGGACGCAGTCTGTGAAGAATGGCTCTCAAGAGGATATTGTGTGGGGTGGGGGGAGGCAGATGGGTGCTGAGTAGGGGAAGCTGGGGGGGTTAGGGTACTGGCGCTAAATGTGGGTAGTTAGCACACATCTAGCCTACATCCTTGCCATCACTTGCATTGAGTAGCTCTGAGAATCTCCCT
Source organism: Echinops telfairi (assembly GCF_000313985.2). Taxonomy (NCBI): domain Eukaryota; kingdom Metazoa; phylum Chordata; class Mammalia; order Afrosoricida; family Tenrecidae; genus Echinops; species Echinops telfairi. The sequence continues at coordinate 33,051,983 of NW_022104553.1, forward strand.
GAGCCCATGCCCTTGAACCACCTCACCGTGTCTCCTGCTCCTCTTTGCTCCCGGACTCCTGCCTCTGGACTCCAGATACTGGCCACCCGGAACTCCAGTCTGTTTCTCAGGCCTCCACTCAAAAGACCAGGGGTGAGTAGGGGCGGGGCGGGGGGGATGGGAGGTGAGTCCCAGGGCATTCAGATCCCTTGACTGTCCATTTCTGTCTCCTGTCTCCTGATCCTCAGCTCCTTGAAATTTTTAAGGGAGAAAAACATTCTTGTGAAATTGTAGAGTATGTTTAGCACGCAAAAAGTACAAGTACACAAGTGACACTTTGATGACTCGAATTGAACCCCTCTGGAACTGCCGCCCAAGTCAAGGGTCAAGGGTAGAACTTGGCCCTAGAAACTCCCTCAGGTCCCACCCCCATTTGTGGCTTCCTTTTCCAAACAATTTTGTCAAACTTGTTTTGTAGATGATCACAGGATTCCCTATGCTCTTAGAATAAGGTGACCAGATTTTAACATTGGTAAAGTGGGACACCATTGATGAAACTCATATCCTGGCGAAATAGCCACATGGCAGCCGAAAACCGTACACCCTAGCTTGTCGTGCATTCGTTCCAAAAATCGGGACTTTTTAAAAACGCTGCGGGACACGGGAAAAATTGTCAAAAATTGGGACTATCCCACCAGAAGCGGGACATCTGGTCACCTTGTCTTAGAATGAATGCTGAGTGACGTGGCCAGATGGCAGGTGGTACAAAGTCCACGGCCTCCAAGTGGAGGGACTCCAGTGGGCTTCTGAGGCTGGCCATGTTTATGGGAACAAAAGGCTTCACCTGCCTCCTAAGGAGCAGCTAGTGGTTTGGAACTGATGACCTTGCAGTTGACAGCCCCCTGTGCCACAAGGTCATAGGGAAGGCCCCTCCATCCCTGTTCTCGCCACCGTCTCTGAGGGGCCTCCCCCACTACTATCGGGGGATATTTCCCACTAATGTATCACAAGAAGATATGCATCCTCACAAACACACACACACTTATCAGTGTCAGTTAAAAAAATATTGCTGCAAGAAACCCAGTTCTTACGTGCATGAGTTTATCCCAAACGGAGCGTGTTTAAAGGCGTCAGTGAGGGGCTGCAGGCAATTCTTCTCGGCACACCACTCATTAAGGGGCCTTCACCCCAAAAGGTCCAATCAAAACATTGCCCTCCCACGGGCTCACCTGGGCCAGGTAAAGTGCAGACAGAGAGGTCCGCACAGAAGATTCGGGCAACTGCTTTTGGAGCAAGACTTTTTTTCCTTCAAAGAACACAGGACAGTCAGTCACAGGGGGCTCCTTAGGAAATGTGTTAACAAAATGGAAACACTGCGTTGGTGGGGCGAGGCCAGGGAAGTTGACCCCGGGAAGATTTTCCCTTCATCACGAGGCACCTGCTTATTCTTCAAGGGTAACAAGGAGAACTTCATTGAGAAACCGGACGCCGGCCACCCTGCAGCCCTGGTCTTGCCCCTTCAGATTTCTTTTTGTGCCCCAAGTCCCAACGAACATTGAAGGGTGATGGTCTGAGTCCCCCAGGAAGAGCCCAGGACTCTCTGGGGGGGGAGGTCCGAGAGATGGCGACACAGCCTTCAGAAGGGGATAGGTCCAAGTGGGAGATATGCCGAGAGATCTTAACTTCACCCTTTGATAGTGTTGCCTAACTAAGGTGCCTACGATGCTGTAGCAAGACTTGTTGACTCACCGGTGCAGGGCCCACCACTCACAACTCTCTTGGAGTCATGAAGAACTGCCCCCAAAGCACTCTGTCTTTCTTTCTCCCTTCCATCTTCTCTTCAGTCATGTGTCCTACATGCAAGGTCACAGCGCACAGTTTGCTGATGTGATCATCCTCAGCTATGTCATGTGTCCAACCTGCAAAGACAAAGACTGATGGGGTTTATCCAGATCCTGATCAGAAGAGGAAAACTAGAGAGAGAAACCAGGAAGGTGGGATGTGACTCACGTCGGAACGATGGATGGTGGAACGGTCCCAACGGAAGTCAGGGTCTCACTGGGTCACAGCGAGTCCATGCTGACTCATAGCGACCCCTTCTGGGTAGCCGAGACTAACTGTTTACCGGAGTAGAAAGCCCAGACTTTCCTCCACGGTGCAGCTGGTGGTTTCGAACTGCTGGCCATGAGGAGCACAGCCCGACCTGTAACCACTGCATCACCAATGGAGAAAATATACCACAGAGTGGGTGGTTTTTTTTTCTTTCTGGAGCTTGAGGACAGCACAGGAGTCCTGGTGGTGTAGTGGTTAGACCTTGGGCTGCTAACCGCAAGGTCAGCAGTTGGAAACCACCTGCCACTTGGTGGGAGAAAGATGAGGCTGTCCGCTCCCATGAAGAGTTACAGCCTCAGAATCACGCAGGGACAGTTCTGCCCTGTCCTGTAGGGTCACCACGAGTTGGCATTGATGCGATGGCAGCGAGTTGTTTGGGTCTTTGAGGGTAGCATAGGATCCCTGCTCTGCCGCTGGCTTGGGGTTTATAGCTCACTCAACACCCCTAGAAGCTCTTCCCACATTCTTGCACCAGAGGCCCTCCTTGTTCCCTTAGGCTGCTGCAGGGAGTTCCCAACAAGGGGGTCCATGCAACTGTGAGTGTATTTACCCTCCCTCATTTGAGCATCTTGGTTGGGTCTCAATTTTCCTGCCACAGGAAGCAGCTTTGTCCCTCCTTCCCCCTAGCCCCCACTCCCGACCCAGAGCAACACTGACTAGATCAACTTATTTGAATGTTTGGTCAATGGATAGAAGGGAGATGGCTCCTTGCTGTCCTCTGGAGCTGTGTTTTGTCCAGTCACTCATTCCTCATCCTCCCTTGCTTGTTCTTCGGATCTGAGTAGAAACAACACAGACCCAGACGCAGGCCCAGACGCAGGCCCAGGCTCAGACCCAGGCTCAGACCCAGCGACCAAAGAAGATGGATGATCTTCTGACCGCAGGGGCAAAGATGCCCATGAGAGACAAGAAAGGTACTACCTGGGGCTCAGCATCCCACGTGGAATGTTTGTTTTGTCTTTATCTCAGCTGGCTTTCCCCCAAATACCCACCATTTTGGGACGTGTGAATAGATTTTAAAAATACAGAGAGAGATTGGCCGGTGGTCAAAGGTATTGATTTGGGAAACTCGGAGCTCAAGTGTCTTTATGACAGGAATCCCCAGTCTCTGAGAAGCCCATTTGTAGCGAGCATTCCCAGAAGGGGGGTCATCTGGTGTGTAGCCCTCCTCAGATTTGATGGCCTTGGGAACACTCTTCTGTTTTTATTTATTTTATTTTTTTACAGTTTTATTGGCATATAATCCACATAGACGATTCAATAGTTCAATCCTATCCAGAAGGATGGAACCATCATTATTCCAATCAATTTGAGAACATTTATCTTTGCATGGTTAAAGTGCTTTTAAGATGAGTTGTGTCATCACCGTTAGTTCTAGTGCTCCCTCCCCGCTCCTGCATTCCTTGTTGGCTTCCCCAGCCCCCTCACCCTCTCTGTCTCCCACCCCCCACCCCTACCTCCCCTATAGACCCTTGCCTCAGTTATCATCTCGATGTATCTACTCCTTCTGTGTGTCACAAGCTGGGAAACAAACAGACACAAAATAGTGTGACCAGGGCAAAATAATAATGATACAAAGATAAAAAATACAAATAATATGGAAGAAAGCAAAGACCACCATCAGTATTTAAAAGGCCAGGGAAGAGATTTTTGTCATGGAACAAGCAAGAAATACTTGCATTTAGAACAATTTCCGTTTGGGTCAAGAAGGAGATCAATTGACCAAGTATTGCATTTGATCCCATGTAATCACGATTACAATGATCTCTTTCTGATAATAAAACTGTTGGAGACCCTTTCCTGTGGCCAGAGGGGATCTGCCAGCGGCTTAATCTGACTAGATAGAATGTGCAGACCGGTTTGGGGCTCCCACTGTCCTCCATAGCCTTCTACAAACTGGGTGTTCACAATTTAGGCTCTGATATTCTTCCCTTTGTCATTTTTGAATTTTGTTATTGTCGTCTTTGGAGGGAATGCACTTCTGTTTGGGTCTTTTCCTGTGGGCTGGTTCTGAATTTGTGACCATGGGGGTTTCCTGTGTGTATCTTCTTAATGATGCTTTTCAGCTGTGTGTTAGGCAGGGTTCTCTAGAGAAACAAGACACTTATGAATATATATATATATTTATACGGCATGAAGGAATAGCTAATTAGTCCACACAGCAGTACAGAGGGCTCAATTCAACTCACTTCCGTGGAACAGTTAATATGCTGGAAGTCCTTCAATTCAGGACGGCTGCCTGGTCCAAGGTCAAGGAAGCAGACAGCTGAGTCTTCCCTTGGGCAATACAGGCAGAGTCTGCCCTCAGACAGCAAGCAGCAGGTGGGTCTCCAACAGTCAGCAGTTCAGGAGTTTAGCGAAGCAGGCCTGGATGGGATATTGAACTCAAGCAATGCAAGATGATAGGATCCACCAGCCTCAAGCTCAAGTGATGTATGCACCAACAGTGTGGAGAAGCAGGTCTCGAAGGAACCTCAAGTTCTAGCATCACAATCCACGGGTTGGCTGTCCCATGGGTAGTGTAGCTAAAAAGTTGAGGCAGAAAGCTACCTAAGGCAGCCACATGCTGGTCCGATCACCAGAGAGCAAGACTGAGGGGTGGGCCTTACTGAGCCTTTTTATCTCTGTGCCCTCCACTCAAACTGTGACCTGAATAATCCCACATGTTCCTACTGGTCTGGTTGGCACAATGAATCTACCTATCACAAGCTGAAAGTGACAGAAAACCCAACTTCTAAGGAAATAAATTTATTACTGAATAAGTTCTGACAAGTCCAGGTTCAGGCATAGAGAGATCCAGGGGCTCAAAGCATGGCCTAATGACGAACTTAGTTCTGTTGCCTTTGTTCTCGGGTGGCTGTCCCCCTCTTGGTAAAAAATCGTCATAGATCCAGCAGCTAGAGAACCTCCCTTTTTTCAACATCTCTAACCTGAAGCTTAAGAGGAGCCTTGGTGGCATAGTGGGATGCTCACTGGGCTGCTAACCATGTGGTCATCGGTTCCAAACCACCAGCCACTCCTTAGGAGAGAGATGAGGCTTTCTACTCCCGTAAAGATTCACAGGCTCAGAAACCCACAGAGCCAGTTCTGCTCTGTCCTTGATGGCAGTGTTTTTGTCTTTGGGTGAGGGGTTGGACCCAAAGCTTAGGATCAACTCTTATTTGCCCGGTGGTGGGCACATGTTGAGTCTGACCCAGTGGGAACTTAGGAAATGGACTGTTAGGTTTGGCCAGCCCCAGGTCTCCTGCCCCGCCTTGGGGAGGAATAGGGGATCAGCTCCCCCTGAGCCACATGGACCGAGTTGGGGAAGAGTGGATATTACTTAAGAAGTGAGTGGATATTACCAGGGAACGGCGTCTGGGCTGCGTTGAAGGCAGCAGGTGGCCTGTGATACCTGGGTGCAGTCCACACCAGGAGGCAAGCCCTAGAGGAAAGTAGCATCCCTTGGGCCCCCCTCGGGATAGGCTGGCTGGGCATTGTGGAGGAGTGCACCACCCAAGGTGGCACCATTCATCCCTCTCAGAGGTGTCTATGAAGAGTTATAATTTGCCAGCCACTGCAGTAGACCCTTCCCTCCTTCTTCGAGTATCTGCCTGCCAGCACTGTAGTATTAAATTTAAAAAATTGGGGCTGGGGGGTGGTGAAGGGCCAGCCCCCACCCGCTAATACTTCTATTGCTACTACTCGGATTCAGTAATACTACTTCTGGGTTCAGTAATGCACAATTGTACGGTTGAGATATATAAGCGTTATATTAAAGTCATCGAGAGCATGAGAGATATTATAATAATACAGTCAGACACATTACATGGTAGCATTGCTCACCTCAGCCCAGCTTGGTGGTCCACGTGGAGAGAGGGGGAAGGGAAGGAGGGTAAGGGAACAAGGGAGAGGGGAGTGACCAGGGAGTGAGCAGCAAGGAGCTCAGAACCAGAGAGAGCTCTATCTTGCTAACTCTCACCTATATACCTTTTGGGGGCATGCCAGCCCACTAATTACAGGTAGAGACATACGCCACAGGGAGGAGTTGCACTATAGGTTACACAGGAATGAGAGGGTGGTCTAGGGGGTGGTCTCTGGGTCTCCATAGGAACCATTATCAGTAGGGTGTAAACCCCTCCTACAGGAACCTGTCCATTGTCCCCAGAGGCAGGGAGCAGGCCCACCTGTGGTGGGATGAGACAGCAGTCTGGCAACTGATTGCCTTCAGGGGAGGGAATGCCTGTGCATCTGACCTCCCCCCACACAGCACCATATTCCAACAGATAGAAATGAAAATGTCTTGGTGTAGGAAAGGATGCCTTTTAAAATCTTTTTATCAGGAGGCCCCATTCGGGTGGGGGTGAGGTGCGGGGGATGGCAGGGTCAGACTTCCCAATGGATGAGAACTCACACTCCTGAACTCATGTCTCTTTGAATCCTTGCTCCACTTGAGTTCCTCTGGGTCTTGGCCCACAGGTCTGGCGACTAGACATGATTGAACTAGACCTGGGTTTCTCCTGGGTCAGTGGGGTACACAGAGCTGAGCAGCAGAAGGCACCCCCGGGTCTCCAGGTCACCCAGATCCTGGGCACGAAAGACCCCCCATTAGAGACACCGCCTTCTTTGCGGCTCCATGCGTGACTCCACTTCAGCACGGTGGGGAGGTGACTCTTGTCACTTCCCAGCTCAGAGCCACGTGGTGACTTCATCGTTCTAAATCCCCACTTGGGATTTGAAAGGTCCCAGGGGAGGGCTCCAGTTGATCGGGCCGGCTGCTGTCTCACGTCCCCCTTGTGGCCTGGGTTACATCTGGCAGCCCCTGGAGCCACATGGTCGGGTGAAGAGGGAGTATTCTCCCAAAGGAAGGTGGGGAGCTGCTCTCAGAAGGGAGCTTGCCCAGCAGGCAGTCACAGCCAGGGCTCAACAGCAAGGACTCGGCTGGACGGAGCACAGTGTTCACCTGCGATCTCCTGGCGTTCACAACCGCTCATTTTACAGGGGCTGGAACTGAGGCCCGGAGAAGGGACCCAGCTTGCCTTAGGCCACACAGCGAATCATGGCAGAACCAGGCTGGGGGTCCTGGCTCTCTAGCGCCATTCCACCCCCCCACCCCCACCCCCCGGTTGTCCTTGTCAGCCTCCGTGATGGTGGCATCTTCGTGTCTGCTGTTGATCTTGCTTATCCCTTCCTCCTGGCACGGCTTCCTCTGACCATCTCGTGATCTCTGGTTGCCAAAGATGTGTTTCCCCGGGTGAGGCGCTGACAAGGGCCGGGGGACCTTCACCACCCACTGCTTTCTCACAGGGTGCCAGGCAGGGACAACCGCTCAGCTTAGGGACTCTTCTCAGCGCCGGGGGGCAGGGCTTTTTACTGGGCATTGAAGTATTAAACTTATTTTTTAAAAGAGAGGAGCTCTCTGGAGTTTGGGGTCGGGGGAACCTCTGGATTGTGTGTGGTTATATGCTGGGCCGTTCACCACAAAGTCAGTGGTTCCAGCTCACCAGCTGCTCCGAGGGAGGAAGATCGAGACGGACGTTTCAGAAACCCAGAGGGGCGTTCTGCCCTCAACTGTAGGGCTGTTACGAGACGGAATGGACCGACAGCAGTGGTTCTTTGTTCTCATCTTCAGAATTGCGATTCTGGGTCTGAGGGTTCTGAAGGCTCCCTTTCCTTGCTTATGCCCAGTACTGCCCTTTAGTTCGATTATAAAGCAGTGGAGAAGGTCCTGGGGGAGGGGCCTGGACGTCCTCAGGCGTCGGGGTGAAGCCTGGTTTAACCAGCAGGTGCAGGCTTAGTTGACAATTTCAATGCCTGCCATCCTGTGAGGAGGAGTGAGGTGTCTTGCACACCTGATGTGTGGGTGTGGGAGGGAGACGTCTCTCACATACAAGACTTTCAGCGAAGCCCTTCTCTACGGCCTGCATGCCTCACTCCTGCCCTGTGCCATCTTCTGGCCACTCAGCGGGTCTCAGTGAGGCTCCATGCTTGCTGAGAGATGATCCCCAGGCAAAGTCGGCAGGAAAGCCGGCCCTGCTCCCAAGTCAGCTGGTCCATGCCTGCCTTCTCAGACTAGAAAGAGGCTATTTTCCACTACTGCGTGTTTCTGTGAGCCCTGGTGGCTTAGTGGTTACACACTGGGCTGCCAACCACAAGTCGTCAGTTAGAGCCCACCAGCCACCCCTTGGGAGAAAGAGGAGGCTTTCTACTCCCATAAAGAGTTACAGCCTTAGAAACCCACAGGGGCAGTTGTACCGTGCCCTGCAGGGCTCACGTGAGTTGGAACGGACCCAAGGGCATTGACTCCAACGGTTGGTGGCCCCATGGGACAGCGTGGAACTGCGCCAGAGGGTCTCTGAGACCTCAAGTCTTTATGGAAAGCAGACAAGCTCCCAGTTCACCCACAGATTGAGTTTGATCGCCAGCCACACACCTCCACAGCACCTCCAGTGAGAACTTCCCTCCTGGGGTTGTAAGGCTGCCATCTTTACAGAGACCGACGGCCACGCCTTTCTCCTTTGGACTGTTGGGTGGTTTCCAACCTTTGGCTTGCAGTTGTGTGCTCTAACCACTGAACTACCAGGGTTCCTGTGTACAGGGTGGACACACAACAGGTGTGTGAATACACAACGGATAAATCCCACGAACAAAACGTCCCAGAACGTGCAGTATTAAGTTAAATTTGGTGGGGAGGTGAGGGGCCAGCCCCCACTGCTACTACTACCTATGGGTTCAGTAAGCACAATTGTACGGTTGAGATATATATTATATTAAAGTCATCGAGAGCATGAGAGATAAAAGAGATATTACAATGATGCAGTCAGACACATTACATGGTAGCGTTGCTCACCTCTGCCCCGCTTGGTGGTCCTCGTGGGGGGACCCTGGCTACGAGAGCAGGAGCAGCCTCGGGGACTGAGAACCGGGAGCCTGTCCTGGCCCGAGAGCTAGAGAGGGCCCTGGGAGTCGGGGAGAGCCTTCAGCCCCAGAGCTGGGGAGAGCCTCTTTTCTTTATTGCTAACCATGCATTATATCACTTTAGGGGGGGGACATGATTACAGAATCACACGTCACAGGAAGGGGCAGTACAATAGGCATACACATTGTAGGAAGGGGATCTATGATAGGTATAAGCATGACAGGAAGGGGATGAATTAGAGGTGTGCCTATAGGAATGGGAAGGTCTAGGGGTATACATGTGACAAGATGGGCGGACCCTAGATTCATGATGGCAGTCTAATCTTGGTCATCCTTGGGCGGGTTTGACCTCTCTGGTGTCTCCTACAAGGAAACAGGCAACTCCTATCCTTATCAGAAGGGAGTGGGCCCTACTTGTTGTGGGATAAACAGTGGTGTCTGCTTGGTCTAGCCAGCTGATAACTCTCAGGGAGAACGACCCCCAATCCACTCCTGATGACCTCCAAGCGTACAGTCCTTCTCAAGCGCTAAGTCTGGCATATATGTGGGGGAGACAGCTTGAGAGAAATCCTTCTGTTTCCCACAAGAACGGAAGGGTTTAACACGCTAATGGTTTATTTCGTGCTTGATTCTGTCGTTTAGAAACATAGGCTGGGCTCCGCGGGTGGCTCTGCTGCTCGCAGCTGCACCTGATCCTGAATCTGAGGGCAGTTACGGGCTCTTCAGGAGCTCTGCTTCTAGGGACACCTTGATGTAGCCCTCGTGGTCTGCCCCTTTACCCCATGACTGGTCACCCCCACTCCTCAGTGAACAGAGTCACAAAAAAGCCTATCCGTTTAATCAACATGTACTCATGGATCACCGTCTGTGTGCCAGGCGAGGTAGTTATTTATTGTGCCCACCTGGTCGATAAACACATGTGGGGTTTATTGAAGGGCAGAGGGATAAATGGCTGGGTGAGCCTCCCCTTTCGAGTTCTCGGGTCTCTTGCTTTCTGATGGTCGGACCAGGGTGCAGCTGCCTTAGCAGTTCCCTGCTTCAGCTGGCAAGGCTCACTTCCTGCAAGACATCCCTGAGGAGAAGCTGCATGGACCTACCCCGATGCAGCCCTGGGTGCTGGAGCAGCCGTGTGGAGACCCCTGCCAGCACTGAGATGCTTACACGTTCATTGACTCGGTTTTCCTCCTGCAGTCGGCATCATTGTGTCTGTTTTGTGAGATGGAGGAGGATTTTGTGGCTTGGTGTTGGACATGTGGGTTAATGGTTTAATGTTGGATTTGTGGGCTTGGGCAGCACTGGGTTGGGATGTTTTCTTGATGCGCACTTATCCTTTATATAAAACTCTCTCTTACACATGAGTTTCGGTGGATTTGTTTCTCTAAAGTACCCAGTGTGACACAGGACTCTACACAAGTCTTTGCCCTCCATGGCGTTCGGTGAGAACGCAACCCTTGATCGTGTGCTCTCCCTTGGACCCATCTTGAAGTTGCTTCGCTTTTCAAACATGTCCTTCTTTCTTTTTGATTGAGGATGTCCTCGGCTTTGTCTGGTTACGGTTGCTGTTTTGTTTGTTCGCTTGCTTCCTGTTTGTGTGTTGTATGATTTTCTGTGCATGAAATCCGGGATAGGTAGATGGCTAGAGAGGGAACTGGGTTGACAACTGCCTAGGGGCATGGCGGGGGAGGCTGGGGGGAAATGGGGAGCAAACCACAAGCAGAACGAGAAGAAGCTGTTCTAAGATCGACTGTGGTGATGCCTGCCCAGGTGTTCTTGCTGCGGCTGAGCTGTGCGATCTATGAAGCACATGTCAATCAAACTATTTAAAAAGTCTCTGCCCTCTGGAGCGGGCGTTCCAGTGAGGAGACAGAGACAAGGAGTTAGTGAATCACACAGAGCACCGCTCACGCGTTACACAAACACACACCACCAGTTACACGCAGCACACATCATGAGTTACATGTAACACACATCGTGACGTACACACAACACAGTGAATTACACGTCACACACATCACGAGTTACACAAACACACATAACCAGTTACACGCAACACACATCACGAGTTACATGTAACACACATCGTGACGTACACACAACACAGTGAATTACACGTCACACACATCACGAGTT